>NC_138309.1:46357500-46860000 GCF_965601325.2 Salmo salar | reverse complement strand
TGGTTTGATATGTTGTAAACTCTCTTTCTCTTGGTTTGATATGTTGTCTCTCCCCTACTCATTGTGACTGGTTCCTTCTAGGTGAAAAGCATTGGCCCACCCGCTCCCAGAGCAATCATGGTAGGAATGCCTGTTGTGTGTGGAGTAGGTAGTGGTTGCTCTTAACCACTGATAAACGGTCAGATCTTATACCACCCTCATAATGGTTAGGGTAGGATTGGAGGTAAGGTAATCTGATCCTAGATCTGTGGTGAGATGCAACTTTTACCTTGAGTGTTCTATGTGGTGAAGTGCTTCTCCCTGACTTCTATCTGACCTTTAAACTCCTGTCACTGTGTGAAGTGAGTCGTGTGTGACATCTGTGTGTGTGTACATTTGCTGCCGGACCATCTAGATCAGTCGTGTGGTGATATTCGATCAGTTTTAAAGATATGTAGTTTATCTCGTCTTATTGAAATATGTCAAACATACTGTCTTCTGAAGCTTTGGAAATGGCTAATTCTTTACTTAAAATTCACCTACAGTAGATTTACAAGATCTATCAACCAGAGATAACATCTCATGTACAACTAACATTTACCTTATTGGCACATTCAGTGACCCCTGACCCCAAAGTGCCACTCATAAGATGAGCTGGCATGTACAAAAGCACTATTAGTAGGCAATAGAATGATTTTAGCTAAGTGGAAATGAGAAAATCTCTTGATGATGTTCATTGTAGTTGACCTGACAAGTAAAGTGCTTTTCTATGCCTTAGTACAGGGTTTCCCCAAACTCGGTCCTGAAGTTGCTAGGGCAAAAACCAAAATGTGCACCCGGGGGGTCCCCAGGACTGAGTTTGGGAAACCCTGCCTTAATAAACCCAAGCTGTTCCATACTGTCCTGCTTTTCTGTGCCACCAGGCCTGGGTCCAAACAGTGTTTTCTCTCAAATACATTGGGTGTGCTTGGTTTAGCTCACCCAGCGCACTGGACGGGTTGGCACTTTCAGGACTACCCCATTGGTTTCACTAAACCAAGCTCAGCTTAAATATTTCAAAGGATAAAAATACTATTTCTACCCAGGTCTGCACCTTAGAGGCTGCTGCCCTATATAAATAGACTTGGAATCATTGACCACTTTAATAATGGAACACTAGTCACTTTGATAATGTTTAAATACTGTTTACATACTGCTTTACTCATCTCATAATACACTGTATTCTATTCTACTGTATTTTAGTTAATGACACTCCTACATTGCTCGATCTAATATTTGTATATTAATTAATTCCATTCTTTTACTTTTAGATGTGTGTGTATTGTTGTGAATTGTTAGATACTACTGCACTGTTGGAGCTAGGAACACAAGCATTTCACTACACCCGCAATAACATCTGCTAAAATATGTGTATGTGACAAATACATTTTGATTTGATTTGACCTGCCTTGTATGGTTTCCATAGCTACTGTTCTGTACTATGAATGTGCTATGCTCCTGAACTCTCTCCGTCCCCAGCATACCAAGAGGAGGTCTCTAGAGGTATGGATAAAGGCAGCTTTGAATGATGTTATTTCTTATTACTTAAAGAAGACATCAGATAAATCTGTGCTTATCCTTGCTAGCGACGTGACCAGCCTTCTCCTGTCCTCACGTCCAACAGTCTGAGGGACTACGGGGGAGCTGATACATCAACTTTTGTTTTGTTATACACAGAGAGAGAGATGATTACTTTAGTAGTTCCAATGGAACAGCTGTAAAAAAATATCAGGAAAATGTATTTCCCATTTCCATATTGACTATTTTTCATGTGATTTGTGGAGTCCAGGACATGGTGGTGAACATTAAAATTATCTGCGAGGTCTAGAGAGACTTTGAGGTCGCTGTAAATGTCAGAGAAACTCTGGCCTTGGAGGAACAGCTGTCATGTACATATCTACCTCAAGTTCCTCCTACCTCTGCACATTGATCTGGTACTGGTACTCCCTGAACATAGCTCCACATTGATCTGGTACTGGTACTTCCTGTATATAGCTCCACATTGATCTGGTACTGGTACTTCCTGTATATAGCTCCACATTGATCTGGTACTGGTACTTCCTGTATATAGCTCCATTATTGTGTATTTCAGTTGATTCCTCTTGTGTTAGTTACTATTTTATTTTGTATTATTACTTTTAAACTCTGCATTGTTGGGAAAGGTTCGTAAGCAAGCATTTCACTGTATCGCCTACACCAGTTGTATTTGGCGCCTTTGCTAAATTTCATTTTTTTCGATTTGATTCTCCCATAAAACCCCTCTTATAACGTGACAACACAGGGTCACCCAGGCAGACGATGATTCAGAATCCATCATATTGCTAAATGAGCAATTTATGAAGTGCACCTCACCCCACCTTCCTGCCCCTCCCCCTCGTGCCCTTCGCCTCCTCCACACAGCCCATCACCATAGATTGGCATTGATAGAGGCAAGTCAAGTGAACACTCAGCATTAAATGCCTTTGGGTTATTGAGAGTGATGAGACGATGAGGACGGAATGCTCACCGACATTCTGGAACTGACACATCTTACTGGCTAATATTGATGCCATTCTACAATAGCACAGGCATTTTGTACCTTTTTATTTAATGTACTGAGTTTAACTACCTTTTATAAACAACATCTGTTTACCCCCACTGACTTAATTATCCCATCAGCTGGCATAGTCTTCTGCCAGTTCATCTGGGTTAGCATTAGATTTAACTTCCTAACCATTATCACTAGTGCCACAATTGGGTCAGATATAAGCTGTTGGGATAAGCAGAAGGCAGAAACTGGATGTTCCATCCAGGAGTAAAGTAAAGTTTCCTCAGCTACCATACTGAGTGAAGCTGGGATTTTATGGCAGTTAACATTTAGTGATTAAATGGTAACACTCTTTGTCAGTTGTTAAATGCCAAGACCACAGTGTCTGTCAGGCCTGTGGTGCGACAAGGTGAAAAAGTTAGGGATGAGTGGACAGGTGCAGGGAGAAAGAAAGGGGATAGGTGTTGGCAGTATTCGGATGTCAACAGAGCCAATGGGATAGAGAGACCCCTTGTCTGACACCCCTTGCCTCCCTCCAAAGGCCATCAACAGCCCCCACACCTCCTGCACCCCCCTCCCCCTATGGGTACCCCCCCCCCACCCCCCGGCCCCTCAACATCCCCCACAACTCCTGCTACCCCCCCTCCCCCCTATTGGTACCCCCCCGCCCCCTCAAAAGCCCCCACACCTCCTGCACCCCCCCTCCCTCTTATGGGTACCCCCCCGCCCCCTCAAAAGCCCCCACACCTCCTGCACCACCCCTCCCTCCTATGGGTACCCCCCGGCCCCTCAACAGCCCCCACACCTCCTCTCTCCTGCCCTGATTACTAACGGATGGAGCGTTCTCATGGAATGTCTTTAATATTAACATTCACAGGAAGTTTAGAAGGATTTTTAAGTCCCGAGCTTTAACAAGGTACTCAGGTTGAGAAGATATTTAATGGTGGTCAATGCATTACCAGGTGTTTATGCACTAATTATATTTAGCATTAGTGTTAAAGTCAATTTACCACTTGTCATCGACACTGGCGTTACCAACCATTTTATCATCACTACATGGTTCTGTGTGATAGGATAAGTTCTGCTATAGAAACGTCAGGATAGTGAGTCATTGTTAGGCCATCTGGATGTTAGTATGCAGGCTCACAGAGGCGCTGTATCCCAGGATGGATCAGGTGTGGAAATACTGCAGATTAATATGATGCAATCTGTGTTTACAAGAAAAGAGATTATGTCAAATACCTCTCGCAACCACATAAACCAGCATAAAGCTGGGTTTATCATCTTCTTTTGTTTGGAATGCCTAAAACATGACTGGGATTTAACAGAAAAACAGCTGAGTCATCAAGATACAGACAAACAAAATACTAATTTTAGCTATTTAGATTGGAGACCTGGTAAACCTTTAGCTATTTAGATTGTAGACCTGGTAAACCTTTAGCTATTTAGATTGTAGACCTGGTAAACCTTTAGCTATTTAGATTGGAGACCTGGTAAACCTTTAGCTATTTATATTGGAGACCTGGTAAACCTTTAGCTATTTAGATTGTAGACCTGGTAAACCTTTAGCTATTTAGATTGGAGACCTGGTAAACCTTTCAAGCTGTTTAGATTGGAGACCTGGTAAACCTTTAGCTGTTTAGATTGGAGACCTGGTAAACCATTCAAGCTGTTTAGATTGGAGACCTGGTAAACCTGTCAAGCTGTTTAGATTGGAGACCTGGTAAACCTTTCAAGCTGTTTAGATTGGAGACCAGGTAAACCATTCAAGCTGTTTAGATTGTAGACCTGGTAAACCATTCAAGCTGTTTAGATTGGAGACCTGGTAAACCTGTCAAGCTGTTTAGATTGGAGACCTGGTAAACCTGTCAAGCTGTTTAGATTGGAGACCTGGTAAACCTTTCAAGCTGTTTAGATTGGAGACCAGGTAAACCATTCAAGCTGTTTAGATTGTAGACCTGGTAAACCATTCAAGCTGTTTAGATTGGAGACCTGGTAAACCTGTCAAACTGTTTAGATTGGAGACCTGGTAAACATTTCAAGCTGTTTAGATTGGAGACCTGGTAAACATTTCAAGCTGTTTAGATTGTAGACCTGGTTAACCTTTCAAGCTGTTTAGATTGTAGACCTGGTAAACCATTCAAGCTGTTTAGATTGTAGACCTGGTAAACCTTTCAAGCTGTGTTAGTGTCAATCAGGAATAATCAATCTACAGTGTAATTGCATGTTCAGTTCCAATACTTATCTCCTTCTCTCCTTATCAGATTTAGCTGGCAGAACCATTAACTGATACAGCTAAGATGGAGGCGTCTTTAAATTGACTTAGCCTCTGCCGAGTCCCCAACAACCAGATGTTGTGGTTTTCAGGGGGAATGGAAAGAGAGCCTACGACACGACTTCAGCTTTTGGACGTCATCAAAGCAACTCTCCATCTTAACTCCTCCTCCAAATTTACTGGATTGGTTGAACAGTGCAGAAGAGAACCTCCCCCGACAGATATTTTCCTCTCGTCAAGAACAGTATATAGGGCGCCTAGTTTTAGGCGTTTATTTTACTCCAGCTACGTCAGGTTAACCTATCCCCTATCCATCTACGTCAGGTTAACCTAACCCCTATCCAGCTATGTCAGGTTAACCTATCCCCTATCCAGCTACGTCAGGTTAACCTAACCCCTATCCAGCTACGTCAGGTTAACCTATCCCTTATCCAGCTACGTCAGGTTAACCTAACCCCTATCCAGCTATGTCAGGTTAACCTATCCCATATCCAGCTACGTCAGGTTAACCTAACCCCTATCCAGCTATGTCAGGTTAACCTATCCCATATCCAGCTACGTCAGGTTAACCTAACCCCTATCAAACTATGTTCAGTCAGTAACTAGATCATATAGCCTCCACTCTCACTCACTCTACACCAACGATAGGGATCTTATGTCAATACATCCATCACTTCCCACCCTGCCCTCCTCCTCCTCCTCCTCCTCCTCCTCCTCCTCTCCCCTGGTCAATAACAAACCCATTTCTGGAGCTCCTCCAGAGAGGAGTTTGCACCACAGGCCCGAAACGGTTTACAGAGCACTGGGTGTTTAAGCCTGATAACCAGCCTCTGTGTGTGCGTGTGTGTGTGTGTGTGTGTGTGTGTGTGTGTGTGTTTGTGTGTGTGTGTGTGTGTGTGTGCTCATGTGTTGTCTCTCTCCAACACAGCTAATTGGTCACCTGATTACAGTGGGATCAATGAACTACCAGTGCAGGGGCTCTCAGCACAGCAGGACTCCTCTCTGTCTGTCTATGGGGCTCTCTACAGTACTGTCTCTATCTATTTCTCTATGAAGGTCTCAAAGCTTTCTCTCTCTGGGCACTGACAGTGTGGGGCCAAGCCTGAAGTTAAAGGTGTGATTGGGGTGTCAGTCCTGTGTGTGGATTAACTACAAAGAGTGACTGGAAAGTGTTTTGGTTTTACAGCTAGAGAACAATATCATTACAGTAGAAATCATGCCTGGCATCTGTTTCTGTGTTTGATAATATGCAAGAACATTAAGCACATTCATATATTCAGAAAACCCTGCCCTCACGTCTGTGACTTTTTCGCAAACATTATCTCTCTCCAGAAACCAAACTCTGATGTCAACTGTCAAGCTATACTTTATAGAAATAAAATACGCTCATACAGATGTATGATCTTAATTTGATCACTCTTTTGTTGCTAATCATTTGCCTGTACTGCAGGACATGCAAACTTGTAGTGTATTTGAGTTTTAAAAAGGTTTATAAAGTTTGTTATTTCCACTTTGTATCAACCCCTTCTAAAATGTCCATTAATTATAATCCACATAATAATTTTCACTTTTCTTGTTGCTGCATTTTTTATTTTACTGCTGTAACAAACTGATCACACACACGCGCGCGCGCGCGCGCACACACACACACACACACACACACACACACACACACACACACACACACACACACACACACACACACACACACATACAGAGAGAGGGCTCAGAATAGCAGCCTTTCATCACCTGACTCATTAAAGGGGTCACATGGTCACCAAGTACAATCACCTTCACAATCACCTTCCAAGGTTTAGAAAATCACCAAAAAATTGTCAAATTTAAATGGGATTCTGTTAATGTTCAGATACATGATTATTTTATTACGGACGCTTTTTTTTCAGATAATGCAATTTGTTTTAAAGAACAAGGGCATTCATCTCCCATGTCAGTGTGTATGTGAATATTACATGTCAGTGTGTGTGTGTGTGAATATTGTTTTACAGGGTAACGGCTAGATTACGACGGGACTCAGGAGTCTCCACCTCTTCATCCTTCCCCATTCTTCATTCTTCCTCTCTTTTTATCTCATTACTGTTTTTGTCTCTATCTTCTGTCAATCATTCTATCCATTACCTTGGATAGAGGGCGTTAAAGGGATTCTCTACATCTGAATATATACGTTTGTCAGTTGTTTTTTATTACCCCCCAAAAAAGTGGTCTTTCATGGTGCTAATCTTTCTTATTCATTTGGGGTTGAAGCCTAAATTCATAAGTCTGGATCAACATAACAGATAGCATTGAAAATGGACTAAGCTTGATTTAATTTAAAGACCACTTTTGAGGTATGGAAACATCTGACAAATGTTCATTTTAGGGTGAACCAACCCTTTAATGATGCCGCCACTAGATCTCCCCTTGTATCCCTTTAATGATGCCGCCACTAGATCTCCCCTTGTATTAAACCATGTCATTACATTTGATCAGATACAATATCTGATATGTTTATCACGTTGAGTGATCGTCTCCATTGCTGTTTTCACAGGTACCCACCAGCACAACTACAACCATATGGTTCTAGGTAGCCCAACACGCACCCATAATGGTAAGGATGGCTAACAGCACTGCATCCAGACACAGGGTTATGTTACAGTATCCACTGCAGGATAGGCTACTACAGAGAATTCATGCCCAGTACGTTACTCAGTGTGGATATTGAAAACAGATCCACCGAGTTATCTGTACAAAGACGAATGGCCATTCTCCTGAAAAATGAAGCCCCGGTTTTGGGAATTAACTTTAAAACACTCTTTTACACTAATATACTGTACAGTATGCTACTAATGATACCAGCCTGCTCATCGATCTCTCCACATCCATTCTCTTATATCTATATTTTTTTCATTAACAATAGAATCATAGAAGTGTTACATTTCATAACAATGACCATGTATTCCTTTGAACAGAGCGAATGAAAAGCCATTTAACCTCGGCCTAGCCTCTGTCTATCACCTACTAAAGGGAAATACGATTGGCTGGACATCAAGCTAGCATCCTGTTAAGGTCAGGGCATCTCGGCTATATGGTTCTACCACAGAAACACGTTCCTCCTGAGATGATTGACCTTGTCATTATAAGATTCTATTCTAACCTTCTGCTCTCGCTGAGGATATCAGCCACGGTTTCATTACAAATGGAATTTAGGGATTTTCTGCTACCAATTGTCTCTATTCATTCACAAGAGCCGGGTTTATGGGCTGATGGAGGGATATAAGGAAGCTGGTTTCACAAGGACAAAGGGTGAGAAGAGGACAAAGAAGAACGAAAAGGAGAGATAATCCACTGCCTTTGTATTTGTTTAACATTGGATTGGCCTCTTTGGCTTGTATTCTGATGTTCAGTGTCAGCTCAACCCTGCGTGGAAGCCTCTCCCCTCTAGGACTTCCGCTGGGTTTTAAGGAGATTCTGTAGTCTCAACACATCTCCTCGTGTGTGACAATTCAATGTGTGTTCATTTACACACTGCTAAATCAGAGGAGTGATCCATGAAGAAATCCCTATGAAATCTATGCGAAACAATAGAAATCCATTCCGTCAAAACACATCAAACGCACACACTTCAATCACAAGCCACATAAAAAGGGCTTGTTGTACCAATGTGCTGTGTTGCTTAGATACAAGGCAACCTGTGCTGTTCTCCATGTGTAAAGCAACCACTGGCTTTCTGTCAATCAAAGAGGGGATAAAAAAAACGTATTCATTCATAAGGTGCATTATAACTATTTAAAGGCACATTAGATAATTGGTCTGTTCCAAATACATTCAAATTATAGAAATCATTAGTTTATTCCTGGACTTATGGTAATGAATGAGGAGTGTGTTGGCTGGGTGTGTGTTGGCTAGGTGTGTATTGGCTGGGTTTGTGTTGGCGGGGAGTGTGTTGGCTGGGTGTTGGTGGGGTGTGTGTTGGCTGGGTGTGTGTTGGCTAGTTGTGTGTTGGCTGGGTTTGTGTTGGTGGGGAGTGTGTTGGCTGGGTGTTGGTGGGGTGTGTGTTGGCTGGGTGTGTGTTGGCTAGGTGTGTGTTGGCTGGGTTTGTGTTGGTGGGGAGTGTGTTGGCTGGGTTTGGTTAGAATGCTGTTTCACACCATCAACATGTTTCTGAACTGTCTGTTTTTCACTTGGGTGGGGTAGCTCACCGATCATTGAGACGTGGTAAGTCACACACACACACGCACTTATACACACATAGTCTTATTCACACATAAATCAACATAATTGCCCTCGCATTCAAACACACCCTTCCATTCAAACACACCCTTCCTCACACTCGCCCACCCTTCAGCCGTTCTACCTTCCCCAGTCCACCTAGTGTGTGGTGTAGTCGTAATGTGCCTGGTGATTCAGCAGTGTGTTTCTGATTCTGGAGGTAGCTAACAGCATGTCACATTGTCTATTTTCCCTGTGTTGAGAGAGTATGGACAGCGTTGCCCTCCCAAAACTCCTCCCATCTGGCCTTTTTATGCCTCTCTCTCGCTCTCTCTCTCTCTCTCTCTCTCTCTCTCTCTCTCTCTCTCTCTCTCTCGCTCTCTCTCGCTCTCTTCATCTCTCTTTATTCCACCCTCTTGACTATTTCTCTCTCTTTTTGCTTTCCCTCCTTCCCTCTCTCCTCCTACCCACCACCCCCTTCTCTCCTTCCCTCTATATCTTCTCATTCTCTCTCCCTCTCCTCTTTTTTTCTCATCCCTCTCTCCACCCTCACTTTATCTGGCCACTGGAGCCTGGACATGAGCTGCACCCTGCTGCCCACTTCTCTGCTGCTCTGCATGACAGACTCATAGCCCACAGGGGAGAGAGAGAGAGACAGAGACAGGGAGGGATGGAGAGAAAAGAGAGGGAGGGATAGATAGAGGGGTCAGAGAGGGGGAGAGAGCAGAAGCTAGGAGAGAGAAGGAGAGAGAGAAGTGGGAGAGAGAGAAAGAGAGAAAAACTGAAGAAAGGGGAGTTTGAGAAAAAAAGGGTGAAGATAGAAAAAGATGAAGAGAAAGGTCCACAGTCCCAGTTTTCCCATCTCTCTGTCTCTGGCATCACATTACATCAGTCAGACAAGCGTGTCGCTGCCCTGTCCTAGCCTTCTCCCCATTCCACTCCCCACCACTCCTCAAATGACAGCACACAAACTGTCACAGTCAGGGTCACTGTGAAGCAGACATCTGTTGTTTGGTCTGGTGTTGTTTTGGGGCCGTTGTCACCTCCCCTGTCACACCCTTTACCTACTGTACCAGAAAGTGTCAAATGCTCCCAGAGTGCCTCTTAACCCACATCCCCTAGCCCATCTCCTACTTTCACCTCACCCCCCCACCTCCCAGACTCTACCAAACGCTCCCTAAACAAGTTCCTGTCAGATGACCACCTCCCCTCCCTCTCGTACTTCCCTCCACCCTTCCTCAGCAGGCGTGCTCTACCATCGTTGCCTTTGGTCTGACGCCGTATATTTTTTTAGGAAAACATTTTCCCTCTTGTTTGTTTTGCTGTGTCTCCCCAGAGAACACTAGGATGAGTGGCATCCTGACCTCACAGACGGAGCCGTACGACCTGTCCTCCTCGCGCTCCTTCCAGAGCCTGTCCCACCTACCGCCCACCTACGAGGCCGCCGTCAAGGCCGACCTCAACAGATACTCCTCCCTCAAGAGACTGAGTAGGTCCCGACCACAGCACAGTTCACCATTAGCAGTAATGCTGACAGAGCTGCCACTGCCTCTTTTTAATGTCCTGCATGTTAAAAATTATACTGCGTAAGTTACGGCCTGCTCTGGCATGTTAAAACTGCATTCGTTACTCGGCTCGTTTCTCGACTGGCAAACGTTCATGAGGGATTATACCATATGCCCCTAAAGATGAAATGATAGGATACTTTCTCCTGAAAGGGTCATAATATTCATTAGAAGTGCACCAGCGTTCACTACCTTTCCAGAAAGCCCTGACTCTTGAAGGCATAAACAGTGTCTGAATGAGAGGCCACAGAAAAAACAAAATTACATGTCATCCACTCTCCTCCGTAACGTCCGACAAGTCACTGCTTCTTGAAAACCATATACACCACACGCTCACCGTCTCCCCTTAAAGATTTATCTAGAGAGAAGCAGCAATAGCATCAGCCACCATTTCTTTTAGAGAATTTAACCGCATTAAGCTCTAGCAGCCGCTCTGTATTGATTCGGTGTCCTACGCTGGCTTCTGCAGCCGAATGAGGTCTCATGTCATCATATTCCAGAAGTGTAATGCAAATATTCCTTAAGGCTTGTGTAATCGCATCATGGCTGTCCTATACTTCACTGTTGGCACGGGAACAAAGGGAGGGATATGAATCTCTGGTGCAGGCTACAACTCAAAGTCGGTGCTACTAAAACTCCTGTAGGGAATTTTTATTCTGTCAACATACAGCGCACACACACACGCACGCACGCACGCACGCACGCACACACGCACACACACACACACACACACACACACACACACACACACACACACACACACACACACACACACACACACATCACACACACACACACACACACACACAAAGACCTATTCAATCAAAAACACCTACCGAGCTCACATGGTGTTTTACGAAATGTTTAAGAAAGTAAAGAATCTGAGTCTACAACCGATCCCATCAGCCATCTCTAGAGTGGGTCACCATCGTTATACTGATCCCATCAGCCATCTCTAGAGTGGGTCACCATCGTTATACTGATCCCATCAGCCATCTCTAGAGTGGGTCACCATCATTATGCTGATCCCATCAGCCATCTCTAGAGTGGGTCACCATCATTATAATGATCCCATCAGCCATCTCTAGAGTGGGTCACCATCATTATACTGATCCCATCAGCCATCTCTAGAGTGAGTCACCATCATTATACTGATCCCATCAGCCACCTCTAGAGTGGGTCACCATCGTTATACTGATCCCATCAGCCATCTCTAGAGTGGGTCACCATCGTTATACTGATCCCATCAGCCATTTCTAGAGTGGGTCACCATCGTTATACTGATCCCATCAGCCATCTCTAGAGTGGGTCACCATCATTATACTGATCCCATCAGCCATCTCTAGAGTGGGTCACCATCATTATACTGATCCTGTCTCAGGTGTCTCTTGTTATTGTCTACTTGTGATCCACATATGTAACCGACCGCCTCGATTCGGTCTTATGTAGCAAAATTTGAAATGGTGTTTTTTTACAATGGATGAAAGTAGAGACTCAGAGCTAGACAATGGTTTATCATACACTACAGTTGAGGAACGATTGGAAAGTAATTCTGCTTTGAAAGTTGATAAACTTGTAACCCCCACTTTTGTGACAATGGCCCTTGAATGTTTTGGTACACCTACTGGAGAGCTCTTCTTTGTCTACACCCATTCAGCATCGTTCACAGCCTCTTAAGCCTTAACCCCACTCATCTCTTTAAGGATTCACATGTGAGGCCATGTGGTAAACACACACTATATCAAATAAAATCTAAGTTTATTTGTCACATGCACAGGATACAGAAGGTGTAAACGGTACAGTGATGTGGTTACTTGCATAGAGGTCATATCAAAAACAGAAAGTGTCCAGATAAAAATATTTTATTCATATTTTATCATTATTAGATGACGCTTACCCGACACACTTGTCTAAACTTATTGGTCATGTGAAGGAACTGCTATAACCACCCCTCACACACAGTGGATGGGTCACTATTGTCTAGACATGTACACATGTTCATGAAATACAACAGATGGCCGCAATCACTCCCAGACACACCTGGCGAATTTGATGGGTCATGTAATAATCCAGCCGAAGTGGAGTCTTTTGTTTAGACATGTAGCTAGCTAGGTAGCTAGCTAGCTAGCTGAATAATGAACCGGCATGATCCCAACTCATACTACTACCATTACAAACATTGTCATAGCTGTAGCTGTAGTATGAATCTGCAGGTAGCTAAAGCTAACAAACTAGGTTCAATGTTAGCTAGCTAACATTAGGCTATAACTAGAAATGCAAATAATTGCTGATTTGAATAATATTACTACACAGATCATACACATAATGTTAGCTAGCGAGCCAGCAAGCTAATGTTTGCTAGCTAACAGTATGTTTTAACTTGCAATAAAAACAACTTTCTGACAAAATTAGAAACTTATATCTGAAAATGTAGCTACACTCAAACCCGTATACATGGATAAACGCTTCACGGCAGACTAGAACCCTTTAACTTCATTTTGTTTGTCGCTACATCTTGTTTGGCCAGCGTTGTGTCAAGGAACTCCAGTTCACACTGACTGTGGCGTGTGTAGAAAGTAGCCGATCACTTTTTCCAACTGATCTGTCAGTTGGAAAATAGCGCCTGTTAAATAGCGCTATTAAATTCAGCGCCTGTTAAATTCAGGCCATCAATGTTGTTTATATAAAAAAAAAAAGGTCAGTGCTTGGGAAATGTTAGTTCTTGGGAAAATGTCTCAATGTGTGTTGGCATGGTGAATGTTGTTGTTGTTGTTATCCTGGAAAGCTGTTTTATATAATATACTTTTTTTTGTTGATTTTAATTTATCAGGGAGTGCTGCAGGACCCCTACTTCTCACGACTATGTTCGAGGCCCATATTCCAGTCCAGTGAAAGCCGCTATGTTGAAACTTAAAACTGTCCTCAGCCGATGCCAGCCGGTCTAGCTGTCTTTATCTGCTTCCAAAGCAAATCATTTACAGCAGCAAATATCCAAAAGGCACCATGCAGTTCTCTTTGTTAGTCAGCTAGTGTCTTTCTACTGAAAGATCATATAGGATAAAGGCCGAGGCTTAATGATATAATGAAAAAGAAAAATCTCAGCTTCTACTTATGAATATAAATGTATGTATACATTCAAAGTACAGCACACAGTGTTTTTACGCACAGTACGTATCAAAAGTAATTTATTCATTCCTTTTTCAGTAGATTTTTCAGCCTGAATTGGCCATGCCTTTTTCTACATTTTTCTCTCATCTAAAAATAACTGCTTCAGAATGAAGTCTTACTTTTATTCTCTTTCATTAATGAGATTGATATTTAACCGATTCATTGTGATTATTCTCATGCCAGTTAAAAACCCATACACATGTATTTTCATTATTCATCAGGTAATGTACCTTAGCTAAATCCCTTTGAGCGCCCTGTCATAATTGACGTTTGTGTATAGGTAGTGATCAGCCTGAGATTTTTTGTTGTTGTGACCATATTGTAACTGAGACGGCTTCGTGTTCTCTTTCTGGGTTCTGTGTAAAGTGGAGACGTCTTTTGTCATAAATCTATAAATAACGGATGAATGTTATTAACGTTCACCTCCATCTCACTTT
Organism: Salmo salar; assembly: GCF_965601325.2. Lineage (NCBI taxonomy): Eukaryota > Metazoa > Chordata > Actinopteri > Salmoniformes > Salmonidae > Salmo > Salmo salar. The sequence continues at coordinate 46,845,804 of NC_138309.1, read as the reverse complement.
AGCAGTAAAACATTCAAAAGACAAAGTGAGAAAGAATAGGGACTTCAAGGACATCAACTGTCCAGTGACGTCTCTCATTATGTCTTTATGGGGGTGAACTTTAAAAATGTCTATTTTAGAAATGTTTATGCCGCAGCTTTACTTAGTGTGTGTGTGTGTGTGTTTTTGTGTCTGTGTGTGTAGCGCACGTGCTTGTGTATATATATGTGACTATGTCGAATCTCTACGCATGACTAATGATTGATGCATGGTTCCCAGTGAGTCTGCTGTATAATACATACATGGTGTGAGGGTGTGATATCACACATCCTTCCAAGACAATCTGGAGGCATGAACATGCACTATATATGCAGAAGTATGTGGACACCCCTTCAAATTAGTTGATTCGGCTATTTCAGCCCCAACTGTTGTTGACAGGTGTATAAAATGAAGCACACAGCCATGCAATCTCCATACACAAAGATTTACAATAGAATGGCCTTACTCTGTGACCAACAATGTGACACTGTCATAGGATGACACCTTTCCAACAAGTCAGTTTGTCACATTTCTGCCCTGCTAGAGCTGCCCCGGTGAACTGTAAGTGCTGTTATTGTTAAGTGGAAAGGTCTTGGAGTAACAACGACTCAGCCGCGAAGTGGTAGGCCATACAAGCTCACAGAACGGGACTGTGCTGAGGTGCGTAGCACGTAAAAATCGTCTGTCCTCGGTTGCAAGACTCACTACCCAGTTACAAACTGCCTCTGGAAGCAACGTCAGCACAATAACTGTTCCTTGGGAGCTTCATTAAATTAATTTCCATGGCCGAGCAGCCGCCCACAAGCCTAAAATCACCATGCGCAATGCCAAACGTCGGCTGTAAAGCGTGTTGTAGCACCTCTTGAGCAGTGGAAACGCGTTATCTTACAATAACATTCTAGACGATTCTGTGCTTCCAACTTTGTGGCAACAGTTTGGGGAAAGCCCTTTCCTGTTTCAACATCACAATGCCCCTGTGCACAAAGCGAGGTCCATACAGTAATGGTTTGTTGAGATCAATGTGGAAGAACTTGACTGGCCTGCGCAGCAATGTTCCAACATCTAGTGGAAAGCCTTCCCAGACGAGTTGAGGCAGTTATAGCAGCAGGTGTCCACATACTTTTGTTCATGTAGTGTATTTCCTGACCTGTTCTTGTACACAACCACTATCGATGTTCTGTTTGATAATATATGAACATGCAGCATTTTCATCTTAAGAAATCTTGCTGTCATTTAATATGATTTTCACATGAATGTCATCCTTCGACGTTTCAATGGTCTTTGTGTATGACATTTCTGTCTGGTGCATGCTGTATGACACCGTTTGTTTACAGACTTTTACACAACCTTTGGAAAGTTCATGCCCTCAGCCAGAAACACTGGTAGAATCACAGATGGGGCCAGGATTCTAGAAAGGTTGTACATCACATTTAATATCCTCTGACTCTTCAGTCCCTCTATTCTCTGAGCAACCTTCAGACCCTCTATTCTCTGAGCAACCTTCAGACCCTCTGTTCTCTGAGCAACCTTCAGACCCCCTATTCTCTGAGCAACCTTCAGACCCTCTTCTCTGAGCAACCTTCAGACCCTCTTCTCTGAGCAACCTTCAGACCCTCTGTTCTCTGAGCAACCTTCAGACCCCCTATTCTCTGAGCAACCTTCAGACCCTCTGTTCTCTGAGCAACCTTCAGACCCCATATTCTCTGAGTAACCTTCAGTCCCTCTATTCTCTGAGCAACCTTCAGACCCTCTATTCTCTGAGCAACCTTCAGACCCTCTATTCTCTGAGCAACCTTCAGACCCCCTATTCTCTGAGCAACCTTCAGTTCCTCTATTCTCTGAGCAACCTTCAGACCCTCTATTCTCTGAGCAACCTTCAGACCCTCTATTCTCTGAGCAACCTTCGGACCCTCTATTCTCTGAACAACCTTCAGACCCTCTATTCTCTGAACAACCTTCAGACCCTCTATTCTCTGAACAACCTTCAGACCCTCTATTCTCTGAACAACCTTCAGACCCTCTATTCTCTGAACAACCTTCAGTCCCTCTATTCTCTGAGCAACCTTCAGACCCTTTATTCTCTGAACAACCTTCAGACCCTCTATTCTCTGAACAACCTTCAGACCCTCTATTCTCTGAACAACCTTCAGACCCTCTATTCTCTGAGCAACCTTCAGACCCTCTATTCTCTGAACAACCTTCAGACCCTCTATTCTCTGAACAACCTTCAGACCCTCTATTCTCTGAGCAACCTTCAGACCCTCTATTCTCTGAACAACCTTCAGACCCCCTATTCTCTGAGCAACCTTCAGACCCTCTATTCTCTGAACAACCTTCAGACCCTCTATTCTCTGAGCAACCTTCAGACCCTCTATTCTCTGAGCAACCTTCAGACCCTCTATTCTCTGAACAACCTTCAGACCCTCTATTCTCTGAGCAACCTTCAGACCCTCTATTCTCTGAGCAACCTTCAGACCCTCTATTCTCTGAACAACCTTCAGTCCCTCTATTCTCTGAGCAACCTTCAGACCCTCTATTCTCTGAGCAACCTTCAGACCCTTTATTCTTCTCCTTTGTTTTTCATTTTTCTCTCTTTCCCTCCTACTCTCTCTTTACCTTCTCCCTTCCTCTTTCTCTCTCCTAATCCACCTATTTTCTGTCTTTCGTCTCGCTGTCTCTCCACAGCGGATAAAGACGTCGACGACTACTACACCCGCAAGCGTCACCTCCCTGACCTGGCAGCCAGAAGCACCCTGCCCTTACACGTCATTAAAATGAACCAGGAACAGGTACTGCATCTACATTGTAAAACATTTCCTGTAAAATGTACAGTAAGTTACTGGCAGCAATTGGCTAGTAAGTTACTGTAATGTATTTTACAGTACAGCTACGGTAATACATTTTATGTTAATCCATGTTACAGTACCAAAGATGTTACAATAATCTAATTTTCAGTATATTACTGGAATTACCCATGCAGCGGCATATTACCCAGTGTTCTTTGCAAGTTTTCATTTTTACATTTTGGACATTTAGCAGGTGCCCTTGTCCTTAGCAACTTTACAGTCAGTGCATTCCACCAAGGTTGATAAAGAGAAACATATCACAGTCATAGTAAATAAAATGTATCTGTATTCGTTACTGACAATATTATTGTAGTTAGGGATACATTGGTCTTCAAAATAATTGTAATTACAACAAGATATCTTATGATAAATCTCTGACCATCTTTGTATAGTGCCAATACAATACTGAGATACTCACATTAACTTGATGCCAGAGCAATGAAACACAGTAAAGTGAATATTAAACCACAAGAAAATTATTTATACAATATTTTACTGTAATTACAAAGGATTAGAGCAAGCAGGTTGGCGGTAAGAATTTGCATATTACAGCATATTAATGAATACTAGGTGTTTTATATCACTTGCACTTCTAGAGGCCTGAACAAAGGCTTCCAAACTGGATGTGATTACAGGGCAGAACAGATCAAATGGACATGGGAAATATTCAACCATTAAAAGGTTTAAGACCCACTACCACTCTGATCTGTTCCCTATATACTGTACATGTCATTGCTAGGGAACTACCACCACATATCAGTTCAATTGGTACAGCATTCTCACTAACGGGTACAAGAAATATAGCCACGTAAGGCACAACTTCAAATGAGTTAATGGGCCAGTGATTCTTTCTCCACCCACAATATTTCTCCAAATGCACCATAACTTACAGTACGCTGAAGTAAATATATAGCAAACCAGCAATACAGTACTTTATCGTTGAATTGGATTTAAAATAAAATCAGTAATTGCTAATAGTGAATGTTTAATTATATACTACACTACACCAACTAATATTTTGTGTTTTATATCACTTGCACTTTAACAAAGACTTCTAAATCGACTTCAGAGCTAAAGGACATGACAAAACATTCAACCATTAAAGGGTTGAGACTTGCTGCCACCATGATCTGTCCCCCATATAAATGTAAGTATTAGGGAACCACTACCACATATCACTTCAGTTGGTACAGCACACTAACTAACGGTTGCAACAAATATAGCCTCTTACAAGACGTGTTTCAAAATATGTTAATGAGTGAGACACAACAATACCAAGCTCCCACTAGTGTTCAAAAGGTTTTTGGCACTCCAAAAATGCATGATGGTACTGTATTCTGAATTCACGTAAATTACTGGCAGCAATGGGCTACTAAGTTACTGTAAAGTTTCATGAAAAGGGTTGTAGAATTACTACAGTACATTACTGTATTCTGTGGGGATACAGCATTCTCACTTACGGTTGCAACAAGTAAAGCATCTTACAAGGCAGGCATTAAAATATGTTCATGAGACAGAGACTATTTCCCCGCTCCCAATTTTTCCATTTTCCCAAGGCACCATAATTAATACTGTAAAACAGATTTAAGATATTTCACTGTGCATTCTACAGTGTTTTACTGTTGAAATTACAGAAAGGTCTTACGATGTGCTGTAAAACAAATGTATAGTATTTTACGGTACATTCTACGGTAATCTACTGTATTCAGTTTATACGGTATCATACTGTTGATTAATACAATAAGTTACTAATAAAAATACAAAAACAGCTAATAGAGTACGTATTTATATAAAGCTGCAGTTTATTTACGCAGTGGTGCTGTTTACTTAACGCAGTTGCAAAAGTCCGAAGACATTGAATACATCAACAGTTGACTATCTTCACCCTTTCCTCCAGCAGCAGCAGCAGCAGCAGCAGCTCCAGAGCCAGCCCCCCCAGCCCCAGGTGTCCCAGGCCCCACCCCAGCAGCCCCAGGCTCAGCAGGCCCCCAGAAGACAGAGGCCTCCTCGTGTCCAGAGGGCCATGTCCCAGGACCGGGTCCTGTCCCCAAACAGAGACCCCCAGCCAGACTACCATGGGATAGGGATGACTCGGCAAGGAGGGCGTATCCTGTCTGACGAGCAGCTACTGTCTGCCGAGAGGCTGAGGTCCCAGGAACGCCTGATGTCCCAGGACCGGCTGTACTCCAAGGACCGCATGTACTCCAAGGACAGGCTGTTACAATCTCAAGACCACATGTACCCGAAAGACCATCATTTCTCCCAAGACCGCCTGTACACCCAAGATCGCCTCTACTCCCAAGACCGCCTGTACTCCCAGGATCCTCTGATCTCGCCGGACAAAATGATGATGTCGCTGAAGCGTGCGTCCGGTGGTTTCCGGGGTAATAACGACAAGTCGATGTCGCACGCCATCTCGCACCCGGACGTGTTCATGCCCACGACACCGCTCATGGACCACTACAAGATGACAAAAATGCACTCCCATCCCAGTGCCTCGAGCAACGCAGGGGCGGCAGGTGGAGCAGGAGCAGCGGTGCACTCCAACACATTAGCCATGAACCACACGACTAATAAGAGACAGCAGTTTGCCTCCAGAAGGACCCACACTGTGGAGCAGCTCCACTACATCCCCCAGCAGCACTACCGCACAGGCAGCAAGACTGAAGTGACTGTTTAACACTAGCTAGCATGTTAACAGCTATCTTGGGAGTGAGCCAGCAGAGAATGCTAAAATCTCATCGCTAGTTTATATATACGCCATTTAACAGACACTTTTATCCAAAGTGACTTACAGTCATGTCTGCATACATTTTTATGTATGGGTGGCCCCATCGGGAATCAAACCAACGACCCTTGGTGTTGGGGGAGTGTGTGTGTGGGGGGGAAAGGGATGGGAAGAGACTGACGAGTATAACAGGATGATAATTGTATGATTTTAAGTCAAACAAAAGGTAGACTCACATCTTTTTGCATTTTCAGACTTCACCAGACCCAAGAGCGGTACTGTACTGTAAGAGACTGGAGTTCTTCAGTAGGCACAAACCCCACAAAGACTGAGTCAGCTGTGGTAGTGTGCTGTGAAATTGGCAAACTACTCTACTGTCATTCCTGTTATGCCCAAAGCACCAGATCCCCTTGTCCACCACAATTTGGGTGTGATTCATATGAGAGGACATGGGTTATTTGAGAATAGAGAGGCTCAGGCAGCCAACACATCTCTTATTCTATAAACTTCTACTGCATTGGTAAAACGCCAGGACTGATCCGATCAATGTCTCCACAACTTCTGTTGTTGAAAGACACAACACAACCACAGGTGATGGAACCAGGATGGCCCTGTAATAACTATATAAATATATAAATATAATAAACTACCGTTTGTAACTCCAATCTTACTCATAGCTATAAATCAAAACCGATGTTACTATCACTTTTATTGACGCCTCAGTCTGAGACAAGTGTTCCATTTCTAAAAATGAAGAAGTGATTTTAAAAAGTGGTTTTAAAAAGCACAATCAATTAATGAGATTTTGTGTTTCTGTTCAGTTGTTTCATAAGTTTGGTCGCTGATGGCTAGCTCGTAGATTATTGTAAATAAGCTATAATTCTAGAGGCAGTATTATGGACGAGTCTGTACCAGTTGGCTTTTGTATTAGGCTGTCTAATGTTTTCAGTAGATTCTGAACATGTTATAAACCACCACCGTTTCGTGATAAGTTCAGACTAGAAAACCCACTTAACCAAGCATTTGACAGGCTAAATGAATACTATAACTATGTTTGTAGAATGAGAATGAATGTAAATGAATGTGAATGCACGAGAATGAATGTGAATGAATGAGAGTGAATGAGAATGAATGAAAATGAATCTGAATGAATAAGAATGAATGTGAATGAATGAGAATGAATGTGAATGAATGTGTTGTTCATAAAAAAAATATACCACTGTTCATATTTGGATGTAGACTGTGTTCCATTGACTTATATGAGAAGTTGGACAACATGGTGACTGATTATAATTGTTGTTGCAGTAGGGTCAAATAAACCATCCATATTTTTTTAAACAGGCAACACTCTTCTGGAACAACTCTATTTGTGCTCTGGTTGTTGATGTGTATGAAAAATGATATATGTTATTATATAGTTAAATGGTACAGCTGACATACGACTAATCCATACCTGCATGGGTTTGAAAGGGCTGTGAGTGAGAGCTGAAGGTGGGGTTTTTGGACAATTTATAAGAAAGGTTAGAAGGCTTCCTTGCCTGTACATCTTCAATCAAGTGATATTTTATATATTAAAGGGAACGCAAATTATAGGTAGGATAAAGTCTTTTCTCACGACAACTGTGATCTTGTTTTTCTCAGCAGGGGTCACACCTATCCCTATCATACAGTATGTCACCCTGACAGACAGCTTTACTTGACATCCTTGCTGCGATAAGAAATATGCCACAGACGCAGGCAACCGCAGTACTTTACCACTGACATCTGAATTAATATCTCTGCTATTTCATACCTATTTCAGATCTTCTTGAAATTCATTGAACTCCTGTGGATGCGAAGGCCAATTCTCACAGCAAACAAAGCGGCCCCCACAAATACAAAATATTTTCAATTTGCACCCGATCCTCTAACCCAGGGATGTCAAACTCATTCCATGGAGGGCCTAGCGTCTACAGGTTTGTGTTTTTTCTTTTCAATTAAGCCCACAGCAACCAGGTGTGGGGAGTTCTTACTAATTAGTGACCTTAATTCATCAATCAAGTACAAGAGAGGAGGGAAAACCCACAGACACTCGGCCCTCCGTGGAATGAGTTTGACACCCCTAACCCATCAGCATTTAGATGAAAATATGACGCTCCAATCAAAGGGAATCTATGGATGGGAGAGTCCGCTAGAAAAGGTAGACCTAAAAAGGCCAGGCGGGCGGGTATAGAGACCGAAGGTATCTCCACTGTGAGAAAAGGGAATCAGGCCAAGTACAAGGCTTTCCATAAAATAATCAAGAGCTTTCAAACTGTCTCCACATGTGAAAACACAGTGTCTGTCTCATTCCACAATACAATACTTATCATTCTTTCACTCCAGTTTTAATGCTGACAAGGTTGAGAGCAGACAGAGGACTTTTATGTTCTTGAAATATTTAGTTTAAGCTGTCGTTGCTTTTCCATTTGTCCATGTTCCTTTGTAATTCCTGTTCTGTCCTCAGAGAGAATTACTGTCGTCATTGAAGGGGAAGGAAGGAGACCAGTTTGGGCTGCAATCCACGGAAACGCTCACATGTCCTACAGCAAACTGACACCTTCCTCTCCTCAACCCAGGCACACAGTAAATATGATAACCAATGAAGGATATGACTGAGAAACATATAGAACTCCATATTTCACTTTTTACAAGTAAAAATATTAGTTAGCATTTTGACCATGTAATTCTATTAGTTTAATAATGAAATCCTATAAATGTTCCCGCTCTACTTCACACACCTCTATGAAGACCCGCAGGCCTATGCCAATCTATGTTGTGGTTATCTGTGTAATACTGCTTTCAGAAGGATCTTTGCTGCAGTTTTTACCTCTAATCCATCTGCAAACTAGTCAATAAAGGTTGAGCCGACGGGATCTCCACTACCAGAGAGGGACTGACATCTACTTTGGGTCTGATCTGACATATCGTATTGGCATCTTAGTGGGAATCTTAGCTAAAACTCAATACACAGCGATAAGATAATAGCAAGATTTAAAATGTTTATTCTCTACAATAAACAGGCTTGAAGTGTCCATGTGAACAGGCCAAATATTCAAGTCCATATTCATTGAGGAAAAAATTGGAACTGCCATCAACTGAAAAATACCTTGGGGAATAAACATGGAATGTTATTTTTAATAGATCGTTTCTACGATGAAAATGTTGCTTTTAAATCCTTCAATCCAACCGTATCTCCGTCTAAAACAAGGTTCCAGACTCACTCTTGATAATCCTCCAATTGGAGAGACAGCTAACAGACGTTTGTTTTATGACAGACGCCAGATCCAGATGCACATTTAATTAGTAGCTCATCAACTCTGTCAGAGTTAATTACCCGAGGCCTGAGCCCAGCTAGCACCACACCAACCCCTTGTTCACACTGCAGGCCTTAATGCTCAAATCAGTTTTGTTTTTCAAATCTGTTTTGGAATACTGATTGTTCAAACAGAACGTTACAAGTGACCAAATCAGATTTGTGTGTGTTCAGACAGCAGTAATTTGCTGACATGGCTATGCTAGTTGTCATAGTAACGATGGGTGTGTGCAAAGTGGTGTAGGCTGATTGGTGGTGGTGCGTGTGCTTCCCATCACTCAGAAGTTATGTATCAAGCTAAGGTGATAACAACGCCTGCCATGGACGTTTCCCAGTTGCAGTTTGAATGTTCTAAATCATAGTGTTAGAAGAATTTTAAAGCCTCAAAGGATAAGATGATCCAACTTTCAAAACGAGTGCTTTTTGGCTAGCCACAGCAGTCAACTAGCTGGCTATCTAGCTGTTTAGCTTTCTAGCATATTCACTCATTTGTTTGTAAACAATTAACAAGCTAATTAGCTACCACATGTTCTTGTAAAACAGTCAACAGAGTAGCTAGCAAGCAACACTATATGCCAAATAAGTCTAATTTGACCATTCAGACACGTCACATGGCCAGGAATCAGATTTCTATCTGACTTCAAACCACCAACAACACGGCTTAAGGGCTGGATTCAATCAGATTTACATCTACATAGAGTTGTTTTGGCGGTGTTGGAGGTGGAACTGCATTAAAAGGATCTGCCCCTTTTTTTCAATTTTCGTCTAAAATGACATACCCAAATCTAATCGCCTGTTGCTCAGGCCCTGAAGCAAGGATATGCATATTCTTGGTACCATTTGAAAGGAAACACTTTGACGTTTGTGGAAATGTGAAAGGAATGTAGGAGAATATAACACAATAGATCTGGTAAAAGATAATACAAAGAAAAAAACAACCGTTCTTTTGTATTTTTTTGTACCATCATCTTTGAAATACAAGAGAAAGGCCATAATGTACTACTCCAGCCCAGGTGCAATTTAGATTATGGCCACAAGATGGCAACAGTGTATATGTAAAGTTTTAGACTGATCCAATGAACCATTGCATTTCAGTTCAAAGTTTTGTATCAAGACTGCCCAAATGTGCCTAATTTGTTTATTAATAACTTCATGTTCAGAATTGTGCACTCTTATCAAACAATAGCTTGGTATTCTTTCACTGTAATAGCTACTGTAAAATGGACAGTGCAGTTAGATTAACAAGAATTTAAGTTTTCTGCCAATATCAGATATGTCTATGTCCTGGGAAATGCTCTTGTTACTTACATCCTCATGCTAATCGCATTAGCCTACGTTAGCTCAACCATCCCGTGGATGGGACACCGATCCCGAAGAAATTAAGCTGTCAAATCCACGAGGCTCGTTCTTTTACCATATCGTGGACTCTGCAATTGGATACTATGAAACCACACCTGACTATAACCCGACAAATCCCATGCAGCCACCTTAGATGTCCATGCACTTGAATTAGACCGATGGCCATGAATCCCAGCATCCAAATTAACAAGAAATCATGCATTAGCCTAAAATCAATGGTTTGGTATTTGAGAGTCAATATTTACAATTATATTTTAGACATTTAGCAGAGCTCTTTTCCAGAAAAACGTATTTCTGACATCGGTTTTGATTAACTTCTAACGTAGTAGTGATAATAAGGAGGGGAGTGAGGGGAAACAGTCTGGTTTTTGAAAGTTGAAAAGGTGACAACATTGCTTGGGGTATTATTGGGGTACACATTAACTTTGATTCTTCATTACCTGCTACTACATTGTCTGATTGTGAGGATGTAGTGCTGGAGGAGGTAACTTTCAACTCCTGATTACATTCTGTATGTCTCAAGATAATGTATGAGTGATTGCAAAAGGCCCTGGGTCAAGGGACAAATAGATCTAGGGAGTAGAACATATGATCCCTGTCATTACCAAAGGCAAGTGAAGAACTGCAGCCATTTCTTTAAAATTAGTATGCTGCGTGCTTTCATAATATACACAGCAAACCATCGCAAGCTTTTCACATTAACAGTTTCTCAGGACTGACTTGTAACCTAGCAACCGACTGATGTCTTGCTAAGAAGATGATTAAAGCTACCTTCTTTGGCATTCTGAGCAGGATCCCCTTTTGATAGATTCTTCCCCAACCAAACCCACACAGTTCCATGCCAGAAGCTCTCCCTATTACCCACAAATATTGAAATATGATTGCCCATGTTGTTTTTGTCCTTTCACCTGTTGGGGCTAGGGGGCAGTATTTTCACGTCTGGATAAAAAAACGTACCCGATTTAATCTGGTTACTAATCCTACCCAGTAAATAGAATATGCATATACTTATTATATATGGATAGAAAACACCCTAAAGTTTCTAAAACTGTTTGAATGGTGTCTGTGAGTATAACAGAACTCATTTGGCAGGCAAAACCCTGAGACATTTTCTGACAGGAAGTGGATACCTGATGTGTTGAATTACCTTTAAGCCTATGCCATTGAAACACACAGGGGCTTATTAATGTTTTGGCACTTCCTATTGCTTCCACTAGATGTCACCAGCCTTTACAAAGTGTTTTGAGTCTTCTACTATGAGATCTGACCGAACAAGAGCCTTGGAACGGTGATGGCCGATTAGACTCTGGCGCGCGAGGTCATGTTGGGTACCCTCGTTCCAATACGTTTTAAAAGAGAATGCATTCGTCCACCTTGAATATTATTCATGTTCTGGTTAAAAAAGGCACTAATGATTTATGCTATACAACGTTTGACATGTTTGAACGAACGTAAATATATTTTTTCCCCTCGTTCATGAAGTGAAGTCCGCGGGCTTAGATCATGTGCTAACAACACGGAGCTTTTTGGACATAAATTATGAGCTTTTTTGAACAAAACTACATTCGTTATGGACCTGGGATTCCTGGAAGTGACATCTGATGAAGAGAATCAAAGGTAATGGATTATTTACATAGTATTTGTGATTTTAAATCTCTCCAACATGGCCGTTTGTCTGTATCGCAAAGCGTATTTTTCTGGGCGCAGTGCTCAGATTATTGCAAAGTGTGATTTCCCAGTAAGGTTATTTTTAAATCTGGCAAGTCGATTGCGTTCAAGAGATGTAAATCTATAATTCTTTAAAAGACAATATAATATTTTACCAATGTTTTCTAATTTTAATTATTTAATTTGTGGTGCTGACTTGACTGCCGGTTATTGAAGGGAAACGATTTCCTGAACATCAACACCATAGTAAAACGTTGTTTTTGGATATAAATATGAACTTGATAGAACTAAAAATGCATGCATTGTCTAACATAATGTCCTAGGAGTGTCATCTGATGGAGATTGTCAAAGGTTAGTGCATCATTTTAGCTGGTTTTATGGTTTTGGTGACGCCTGTCTTTGAATTGACAAAACATTACACACAGCTATTGTCAATGTACTCTCCTAACATAATCTAACTTTATGCTTTCGCCGTAAAACCTTTTTGAAATCGGACAACGTGGTTAGATTAAGGAGATGTTTATCTTTCAAAGGGTGTAAGATAGTTGTATGTTTGAAAAATTTGAATTTGGACATTTATTTGGTTTCAAATTTGCCGCTCTTGAAATGCACCTGCTGTTGATAGGGTGCACCACGGGTGGCACGCTAGCGTCCCACATAGCCCCAAGAGGTTAAAGACTTATGGTTTGTAACCCGCTACTGCAGAAACCCATCATTACTGTTTCAGGAGCTATAATTCATGAGTTACTGTAGCTTATTATGCTGTACATGAAGTCTTGTTTGAGGGCAGGTAGGTGTGTACTTTCCCTTTGGTCCAAAGATAAGTTCAAATCCTACTTCATCTCACCCTGTACACAGTACTGTGCTCTCTTATGGAAAAAGTCTACAAAAGCTCAGTGCTTCAAAAGCACTCTGAAATATTTCTTCTAAGCTTAAAAGAGGGTAATAATTTCTCCTGTGTCCCACGCACCATCTGTGCTGTGTATACCGGTATGCGCCACAAAGGCAAAGGCACAATCTACTGTATTTTTATACCACTACCTGAATATGTAATTTGTAGTGCTACATATATTGCCTCCCCCTGTATTATTGCTTTCTTCTTCATTTCCCTCCCTCTCTTCATACCCCCTCCTCATGTCTCTCTGTCTCAGGGTGCATTGTTAAGGCCCTCCAATAACTGGATAATGGGGACAGTAGGGAGACAGAGCTAATGAGAGAGAGAGAGAGAGAGAGAGAGAGAGAGAGACAGAGAAACTTGTGAGTGTAATGTTTACTGTTAATTTTTTATTGATTATTTCAGTTTTGTTTATTATCTATTTCACTTGCTTTGGTAATGTGAACATATGTTCCCATGCCAATAAATCCCGAGAGAGAGAGAGAGAGAGAGAGAGAGAGAGAGAGAGAGAGAGAGAGAGAGAGAGATCCCAGCTGATGCATCATAACTTATACACTACCTCCATATAATGCATCCCTCCTCTGTTCTTCACTGGACCTTCATATATTACCATTTTATGGTGTGTGTGTAGTCTGTACACGCCTGGGTGCAATGGAAGGGTATACAGTATCTGTAAGACTGCAGAATGAGCTTTATAGTTGGGCAAGTTCTTTAAACTCAGAGAGAGGAGGGAGGTGGAGAAGAAAGGATGGAAGTGGAGGGAAGTGGAGAGACGAAGCCTGTGTTGGAAGAAAAGACTGATGGCTTTGAAACTGGAAAAGTGAGGTAGAGGGAGCGACAGCAGATTAGAGCAGATGTTGGAAATGGGGGGAAAAGCAGTGAACACCAAACACCTCACTGCACTCTTTAATGGTTAAATATGAAAGTCTTTATTCTACAAAAGTGCTGTTTAAAAAATAAGAGACTACAATATGAGAGAGCCAGAGTTGGCCTATATCATGTTTTTTAATACATGATTATACTGATTGAATTATTACAGAACAAAGATATCTATTTGCTGCAGGGTTTATCTTCCGGCAGGTAGGATAGGATTTAGACAAATTTAGATTTAGATTTAGGATTTAGATCTATATTTATTTTCACAATTCTCACTTTCCTCATTTCGACAGGAAAATGGCTTCGTTTCGACAGCTGAGATCAAACTAGAACTCAAATAGTAACAACAACAAAAAATATAAAGACTTTCTGATAAGTGTGCTGTACAGTTAGCTAGTTAGGTTCATGTTTATGTGCTAAGAAAAAAAGGTCAGTCAACTCGAATACATCCTGAAACTGGCTGGCAAGATTATGTCTGATGAAGGTCTCTGATTGAAACGTCAAAGTATGTTTAGAACTTTGGATCTACAAAACTATATATTTTTTATATATAAGATAAAACTTGCATTACAATCTGCAGTAGCAGAGCCACTCCAGCTAGGGTCCACTTGGAGGGCTTCTCTTTGGTCTTGAGGTTGAAGGTCCATACGTGGGTGCACTCAGAAATAAAGGTGCTACAGTGAGGGAAAAAAGTATTTGATCCCCTGCTGATTTTGTACGTTTGCCCACTGACAAAGAAATGATCAATCTATTATTTTAATGGTAGGTTTATTTGAACAGTGAGAGACAGAATAAAAACAAAAAAATCCAGAAAAAACCCATGTCAAAAATGTTATAAATTGATTTGCATTATAATGATTTGCATTATAATTATTTGCACACATCTCAGGAGGGATTTTGTCCCACTCCTCTTTGCAGATCTTCTCCAAGTCATTAAGGTTTCGAGGCTGACGTTTGGCAACTCGAACCTTCAGCTCCCTCCTCAGATTTTCTATGCGATTAAGGTCTGGAGACTGGCTAGGCCACTCCAGGACCTTAATGTGCTTCTTCTTGAGCCACTCCTTTGTTGCCTTGGCCGTGTGTTTTTTGGTCATTGTCATGTTGGAATACCCATCCATGACCCATTTTCAATGCCCTGGCTGAGGGAAGGAGGTTCTCACCCAAGATTTGACGGTACATGGCCCCGTCCATCGTCCCTTTGATGCGGTGAAGTTGTCCTGTCCCCTTAGCAGAAAAACACCCCCAGAGCATAATGTTTCCACCTCCATGTTTGATTGTGGGGATGGTGTTCTTGGGGTCATAGGCAGCATTAATCCACCACCAAACACGGCGAGTTGAGTTGATGCCAAAGAGCTCCATTTTCGTCTCTCTGACCACAACACTTTCACCCAGTTGTCCTCTGAATCATTCAGATGTTCATTGGCAAACTTCAGACGGGCATGTATATGTGCTTTCTTGAGCAGGGGGACCTTGCGGGCGCTGCAGGATTTCAGTCCTTCACGGCGTAGTGTGTTACCAATTGTTTTCTTGGTGACTATGGTCCCAACTGCCTTGAAATCATTGAGAAGATCCTCCCGTGTAGTTCTGGGCTGATTCCTCACCGTTCTCATGATCATTGCAACTCCACGAGGTGAGATCTTGCATGGAGCCCCAGGCCGAGGGAGATTGACAGTTCTTTTGTGTGTCTTCCATTTGCGAATAATCGCACCAACTGCTGTCACCTTCTCACCAAGCTGCTTGGCGATGGTCTTGTAGCCCATTCCAGCCTTGAGAGCTCTTTGGTCTTGGCCATGGTGGAGAGTTTGGAAACTGATTGATTGATTGCTTCTGTGGACAGGTGTCTTTTATAAAGGTAACAAGCTGAGATTAGGAGCACTCCCTTTAAGAGTGTGCTCCTAATCTCAGCTCGTTACCTGTATAAAAGACACGTGGGAGCCAGAAATCTTTCTGATTGAGAGGGGGTCAAATACTTATTTCTCTCATTAAAATGCTAATCAATTTATAACATTTTTGACATGCGTTTTTCTGGATTTTGTTGTTGTTATTCTGTCTCTCACTGTTCAAATAAACCTACCATTAAAATTATAGACTGATAATTTCTTTGTCAGTGGGAAAACGTACAAAATCAGCAGGGGATCAAATACTTTTTTCCCCTACTGCATTTAGAACCGTAAAGGGTTCTTTGGCTGTCCCATAGAAGAACCCATTGAAGAACCCTTTTGGAAACAAAAAGGGTTCTCCTATTGGGAGAGCCGACGAACCCTATTGGAACCTTTTTTTCTAAGAGTATGGTTCCTCTGTCTGGTCTTCTAGATGGGATTCTGGTAGACTTTACTCACTTCCTGCTTGTCCAGGGAGCTGGCTCAGATGAAGATGACGGGCATGGTGGGGGTCAGCTCCTTCAGAAGGGCGTCCACCATCATACCAGCCTGAGTGGACAGGGAGAGAGGACATTACATGGTTTGCCTCAAATTATACCCTAGTCAGATTTCATTTGATTTGATTTAGTCCCGACATAGTGTACTTTTCTTCAGTGTAGATGCCCCTGGGACAAACAATAGGAATATTATGAAAAGTAATTATTACTTTTCACTGAAGCAATTTTGTTTCCTGAAGGTTGTATTTGGTCTAAAAAGTACAAAACAAAGTATGTAAATGTATCCACCCATACTGTAAGTTGCTCTGGATAAGAGCGCATGGTAAATTACAAAAATGTAAATGCCTAACTGAATTAAATCCTTCTTAACACTACAGCACATTTCAGTTAATTAATCCGACTGAGTTGGACACTTTAAGGGAGGACTCTTCTGAGGGCAAAATATTTGGGGTACCCTTGAACAGTGTGTGAAAGTCACTGTTAGTCTGAGTCTGAAGTTGTTCTGTCCTCTCCTGCCTTCAGAACACTCTCCAAACACGCTCAAACAGGAAACAGAGCGGTCCGTCTTACTAATTACTCCCCCCTCCACTTAGTGTCCGGGAGACAGAAATTTCACCACGATGCTCGCTGACTCCAGGAAACAATATAAATCCTGATGACTTTGGAGGAGAAGCTCAGAGGACGGAGCGACGAAGCCACTTTATGACTTCTGTCAGAATTACAGCCCTAGTTGACAGTCGGTCGTAAAACTGTGCTTTTACACGCTGATATGTATATGTCTATTTCAGTGGTGGTCAGTGCCATTTAAGATGAGGGAGGACAATTCTTTTTTTCATAAGCATGGCCTTATTTCTATTACAGCATATTGGATGACTGTCATTCATATTCCATTCACCCAGTTCAATGTAACAGCGATAGGTTTAGGCTGCTACATGATACTCACATTTTCCCTGTACCCATCATGAGGTTGCTACAACCTAGCCTATGAATGAAAATTTACAACGTAGGTGCACAGATCAAGAGAATTTTGAGCAATCAAGGTGACCGTGACACATTAAAACTTCTTCGGGATTGGTGTCCCTTCCACGGGACTGCTGAGCTAACGTAGGCTAACGCTATTAGCATGAGGTTGTAAGTAACATGAAAACTTCCCAGGACATAGACATATCTGATATTGGCAGAAGGCTTAAATACCACCTTGCACACTCTTGCCTGCATCTAGCTGATCTAGGGTGTAATCATTAGTTTAACAGTTGCAAACAAGAGTTTTCATTCATTTGCTTCTGTTTAAAAAACAATTAAACAGAATCGGTGCAATGAATAAACCCTTGATCACGCACACAGTTCACTTTCATAGCAGCCACATAGAAACAGCTCAGGACGAGAGAAAACTTTGAGGTGACAGATGTAAGGGTGTAATCATTAGTCCAACAGTTGCAAACGAGAGTTTCTATTGGACAAATTCAGGTTTGTTTATCCACGTTTTGTTCCGTTTGCTTCCGTTTAAGAAACATTTTTCAACAGAATTGGCAGCATGAATACACATTTTTTTTACATTTTACATTTTACATATTTAGCAGACGCTCTTATCCAGAGCGACTTACAGTAGTGAATGCATACATTTCATACAATTTCATACATTTTTTTTCTGTGCTGGCCCCCCGTGGGAATCGAACCCACAACCCTGGCGTTGCAAACACCATGCTCTACCAACTGAGCTATAGGGAAGGCTGATCACGCATATACATAGTTCACTTTCATAGCAGCCACATTGTATTCCTTCTCGCATCTATGCGCACTCCTCCTCTTACCCTGTCCCTTCGCTTGTGGACTTCAATGCACAACACATCAGCTGTATGTGACCAGGTGAAAAAATCTTTCCAAGCCAAACCACATCATAACCGCTACACACAGCCTACATCGTTGTCAGCATATTGGCTAAAGTAACGTCATAGTCAACACAGCTAATATAATTAACTTGTTAGTAAACCCACTACAATCATGTAGTAACTTTACAGTGTATAGTCAGTAAGCCGTTTGTGACGGCCCTGAATTTGTCTGAAACGTCTCAGTGCTTCTCCTTCCAATAGGACGCTTCCCCTTTAATTGTCAATTAAATAGCCAGCTGCGCAAAAGAGGGGTTGTGCAAGTTTAACCAGGATCGGATCCACTCATTGCGTCCTTTGGACTACACATCTCAGTTGTTCTTCTTCGTGGCCTTTCTCCGCTGGAGATCTGTTGGCGGATTGAATTGTCTGACTGACTGATTGACTGCAACTATTTTGCATACGGTATTTCATTTGTTTTAGAGTGATGTATACCGTGATGATTTAAGACTTATTGAGATGTGATATTATTTATGGTTGTGTGGTGAAAGACTTGATATTTTGACTGGGTTTACACTACACTTTATGAATGGACAAACATTGCATGACTAAGGTCACTTGAGTTCACTGAACTCATTTACTGGGCTGGACTCTTAGGCCCAAAGTACGGAATTTCTGGAGGAACTAGTGTCACGATCACTGTCCTTGAACTCCCTGTCATAAATAAGCCAAGGCGCAGCGTGCCGGTAATTCCACATCCTTTATTTAGAAGTGAAACCGAACAAAGCAATAAACAGGATAAACAGAAAGAAACATGACGTTCTGGGGCTGCTCAAAGGCAGCTACACAAAAATAAGATCCTACAACTCAAGGAGGGAAAAAGGGCTGCCTAAGTATGGTCCCCAATCAGAGACAACAATGGACAGCTGCCTCTGATTGGAAGCCACACTCAGCCAAAACAAAGAAATAGAAAAACTAGATTGCCCACCCCACATCACACCCTGACCTAACCAAACTAGAGGAAAATAAACGGGGCGTGACAACTAGAGCTCATTATTTGTTATATTATTATGTGTGCGATAATTTATGTTGGTAATACAACCCACGCAAAAGAATACAGTTGTTTTGAAGTTATTTCCAATGTTTTAAGGGTTTATGAAAAGTGTACAGGTATGTCCATCCTGACTTTTATATGAGTCCTTTGTATTGGTGTAGACTTGACGGACCAGACGGGACTCATTCCCTCCCATACCAAAAGGAGAAATCAATATTTTCTCTGGTAGGCACAACAATACTGGCACCCCTACAAACAATAACCTCAAGTCAAAACCGTTACATAAAAAATGCCACCCCAGATGGGACCTCTCAACATTGAAAAATAACCAAAGCAAATCTTTTGTGTGGAATTAAAACAATGGATTCGCCCAAAGAAAATGTTCTCATCCATTTCATACCTGTCAATGGGAATACACAGAGTCATTCTGACCATCGAGCTGACAATACAAATCATAATGTGAATGGAGATAATGGCGTTGATTTGGGCCAGACCCCCTGGAATCTGAATGCTCCGTCTGGACCACAGGAGAGCTAACTAGTTACTCACTTATTGACATGGACCTGTGTGGAAGTACTGAGCTAGCCCTCCCTCTGACGCCCAACCTTCCTCCATTGTCTGGTTTAACTCCAGAGGTTTTAGTCTTACAACTTCAAGGTGACATCCATGATATTCGTCGGACTCAACAGCATCTCCAAACTCTAATCCATCATAAATGCAAATGTCTGAGTGAAGAGCAACAACAGAGTGTAATGGAATTCAGAGACTCACTGAGCCCTCTAACCCACACGCTGACAGAGCTCAGTGAGAATGGAAGACGGGAAATTACTGGTGCCATAGACAGGAAGTTTGACTACCAACGAAACCAACTCAATGCCACTCTCCAGTGGTGCCTGCAACATCACCACACTGAGGTCCTCAAGGACGTTAATTCTGTTTTTCTCTCTTCTAGTTAACACTATAGACCACTTGCAGACAGAGCTCTCTAAATGTGGTAAAATGTTGGATGACATGTCCGTTGACATGGCCTCCATTGCCCAGAGCTTCTCTGGTGTCCACTTCTGTTCAGACCACTGAGGGCCAAGCTGGCACCTCAGAACAGCCAAGAGAAGGCCATACTGCAGCCACTCCTTGCAGGATGCAATCCACCATGCATCCTGGTGTTCATTTTCATGGTCTAATAACTCCGTCACCGTCTACTTCCTCAAACCTTCCTAGATCTCTTGTTCAAGGTGATTTGAGTAGATGTCATGATGCCCATTAAATTGCAATTTCCCACTTTTAGGGAAATGGATGACAGTCCTGATCCGTTAATGTATCTGGAAAGATGTCGTGACTTTCTTGCCCACAATCCCCTGGCTGACGAAAAACTCCTTGCCACATTAAGGAATGTGTTGCATGGGACAGCTCAAGACTGGTGTGATGTAGCACGTCTCACCACTACCTCCTGGGCTGACTTTGAGGCCAAGTTTTCCTCTGCATTTCTGTCTGAGGACTACACCGATGAGCTGGCAGACAGTGTCAGGAATCAAGTGCAAAGAGAGAAAGAGAGGATCTGTGACTGCATACAGTTACCACTCCCTGTGCAGAAGGTGGAAACCTGGCATTGAGGAGGAAGAGGTCATTAAGTTGATCTTGAAGAACATCAACCCTATACTAGCCATTCAACTCTGAGAAAGAGTCACCACTGTCAATGGACTGGTTTGACTGGGACAGCAGTTTGAGAAGGACAGAGAATGCCAACAGCAATATGAACAGAGAAAGAAACAGACACCCAAACAGTTACCCAAGCCAGATCATCAACAACAGCCAGAGTCTCCAGCCAAGACCCCTCCCATGTGTAACGGCCGTCGTCAGAATTAGACCAAGGTGCAGCGGAGGATGTGTTCATCATTAGAATTTTAATGAAAAGAGAACACTTTACAAAAATAAACAAAAATGACAGCCAAACAGTCCTGTCAGGAAAAACTCTAAACAGAAACAATCACCCACAAAAACCCAAAGGAAAACTTGGCTACTTATGTGTGACTCCCAATCAGCAACAACGAACTACAGCTGTGCCTGATTGGGAGCCACACACATGGCCCAAAACAAAGAAATACAAAAACATAGAAAAATGAACATTGAACGCCCACCCAATGTAACACCCTGGCCTAACCAAAATAAAGAACAAAAAACCCCTCTCTATGGCCAGGGCATTACAGTACCCCCCCAAAGGTGCGGACTCCGGCCGCAAAACCTGACTCTGAAGGGGAGGGTCCGGGTGGGCCTTCTTACGGCGGTGGCTCAGGTGCGGGACGTGGCCTCCGCTCCATCCTCGGCGTCGCCCACTTAGGTGGCGCCCCTGGCTGCGCCGGAGGACTATTGGGCGACCCTGACCGCGCCCGGCTGGCGGGGACCCTGGCGGCTCCGGCGGCTCCGGGCTGGCGGGCGGCTCCGGCGGCACTGACCCAGGATTTACCAGGCTGGGGAGACATGAAGGAGGCCTGGCCCTGGGCGCAGGCACAGGACTCACCGGGCTGGCGGGCGGCTCTGGCGGCTCCGGACAGGCGGGCGGCTCTGGCGGCTCCGGACAGGCGGGCGGCTCTGGCGGCTCCGGACAGGCGGGCGGCTCTGGCGGCTCCGGACAGGCGGGCGGCTCTGGCGGCTCCGGACAGGCGGGCGGCTCTGGCGGCTCCGGACTGGCGGGCGGCTCTGGCGGCTCCGGACAGGCGTGCGGCTCTGGCGGCTCCGGACAGGCGGGCGGCTCTGGCGGCTCCGGACTGGCGGGCGGCTCTGGCGGCTCCGGACTGGCGGGTGGCTCTGGCGGCTTCACCAGGCTGGGGAGACATGCAGGAGGCCTGGCTCTGGGCGCAGGCACAGAACTCACCAGGCTGGGGAGACCCACAGGAGGCCTGGTCCTGGGAGGAGGCACAGGATAGACCAGGCTGGAGAGACCCACTGGAGGCCTGGTCCTGGGAGGAGGCACAGGATAGACCAGGCTGGAGAGACCCACTGGAAGCCTGGTCCGAGGAGGAGGCACAGGATAAACCGGGCTGTGGGGGAGCACTGGAGTTCTGGTACGTAGGCTCTTTACCCACACTCCAGGCTGAATGCCCACTTTGGCCTGGCACGGGCGGAGCACAGGCATTGGGTGAACTGGACCCTCCCAGCGCCCTGGAGACACAGTGCGCAGAGCCGGTGCAGGATAACCTGGACCGAAAAGGCGCACCGGAGACCAGACGCGCTGAGCTGGCACAATCCATCCTGGCTCGATGCCTGCACTCGCATGGCACTTGCGGGGGGCTGGCCTATAGCGCACCGGGCTATGAACGCGCACTGGAGACACCGTGCGCTTAACCGCATAACACAGTGCCTGACCAGTACTGCGCTGCCTCCAGTAAGCACGGGGAGTTGGCTCAGGTCTACCGCCTGACTCCGCCAATCTCCCCGTGTGCCCCCCAAAAAAATGTTTTGGGGGCAGCCTCACGTGTCCGTCGCTCTCCCTCGGCAGGTTGTTGCAATGGTCAAATAATTGATCCCATGTCCAGTCAATCCTTGACTCCAGCACCTCCAGCGACCAGGATGCCATGACCTCCCGAGCACGCTGCTTCATCCCCTCCTTGTGCTGCTCCTTCCTTCGCTGCTTGGTCCATTTTTGGTGGGTGATTCTGTAACGGCCGTCGTCAGAATTAGATCAAGGTGCAGCGGAGGATGTGTTCATCATTAGAATTTTAATGAAAAGAGAACACTTTACAAAAATAAACAAAAACGACAGCCAAACAGTCCTGTCAGGAAAAACTCTAAATAGAAACAATCACCCACAAAAACCCAAAGGAAAACCAGGCTACTTATGTGTGGCTCCCAATCAGCAACAACGAACTACAGCTGTGCCTGATTGGGAGCCACACACGGCCCAAAACAAAGAAATACAAAAACATTGAAAAATGAACATAGAACGCCCACCCAATATAACACCCTGGCCTAACCAAAATAAAGAACAAAAAAAACCTCTCTATGGCCAGGGCGTTACACCATGTTCTGTTGGAGATGTAGCAAAAAGGGACATTCTTCAGCCACACGTACAAGTCAGTATCAAGTAAAGCCTTCCAGAAGCCACAAATCACAACAGCCAACATACCTAACTCCCTTCGCAGGAACGACCATCCTACTCTGGGTGCTTTGACCAGAGCTGAAACCGCAAGAGTCACCACCTACGCCCCCCCGTCGACATCCCCTTCCTTTCAGTTAATACCGCACCAACTGGTGTCACCCCTGTCCACAGGCCCGTTTACAGGAAGAGCCATCCTGGACACAGGGTCATCCTACACACTGCTCAATGAGAAACTGTGGAAGGAGGTTAAAGGTCCACAATACAACTTGAAGCCGTGGACAGAAGGTCCACTATATCTGGCTGATGGTGAGGCTAAACGACCACTTGGATGGAGTGAGGTAGAGTTCCGCCTGTGTAACCGTTCCTACATGATTCCTTCTGTTATTCTACATACCAATAACCTTGCTTTTCCTGTCGTGTTGGGAATTGATTTCATGTACTTCAGTGGTGTCCAGATTGATATTGCAAACAATTACTACTGGTTTCCTCACAGAACAAGAAGCATTTCTTCCAATCAGAGGCTACAAAGTTACATGATTGGGGTCAAAATGTGGCAGTCTTCTCTGCCGTTGCTCCAATACCACTAACCTTTGGTAAATCTTCGGATGATCTCCCTTTACAGGCTGTAAGAAGAGCTCAGCTGGAACAGCCAAAGAAGTTACTGCTGTTGGAACAGCTGCAGAATTACTCTGATGTATGTACTTCAAAGCTGGGACTCACCGGGCTCCTGAAGCACAAAATATTCCTTACACAGGAAATGCCGATCAAGCAGAAGCCATATCGTTTGTCCCCAGCGACGCTAATCATCCAAAATGACTCATTAATGATATGTTGACACAAGATATAATTGAATATTCCTCCTCTCCCTGGGCTGCTCCTGTTGTTCTCATCAAAAAAAAGACCAGTGGTCTTAGATTTTGTGTAGACTATAGGAAGACCAACAATGTTTCCCAGACTGATGCTTATCCTCTTCCCACCATCCAAGAGATCCTGGAGTCATTGTCTGGCAATGTTGTGTTCACTACCCTTGACCTCAATAGTGGCTATTGGCAGGTTAAGATGGACCAGGAAAGCAAGGACAAGACTGCTTTTGCCTGTGCCGAGGGCTTGTTTTCCTTTGAGGTGATGCCTTTTGGATTAAAGAATGCACCTGCCACTTTCCAAAGACTCATGGAGATTGCGTTAGGTGATGTCAAAGTGAAGATCTGTTTCGTCTACCTGGACAATATAGTTATCTACTCCCAGACCAGAGAACAACACTTTCTAGATCTTCAAGCAGTGTTGGGCAAGCTAAGATAAGCTGGTCTGACATTGAACATGAAGAAGAGCAACTTCTGCCAAACCTCCCTGAAGTTCCTTGGCCATATTGTGTCTTTTGACCGCATTTATGTGGATCCTGAAAAGACCAAGGCTGTACAAGACTTCCCTGTCCCAACCACACTAAAGGCCCTTCAACGGTTTCTTGGGATGGCTGGATGGTACCATTGGTTTGTGTCAAACTTCTCCCAGGTGGCAGAACCACTCAACGCATTGAGGCGAAAAGGAGTGAAATTCCAATGGATGGCAGAGTGCCAGACCTCCTTTGAAACCCTGAAACAACACCTTGTCACACCTCCCATTTTGGGTCATCCCAACTTTGACTGCCCTTTTGTTGTTTACACTGATGCAAGTGATGTTGGACTTGGTGCTCTCCTAGTCCAACAGACTGGACTTGGCACTGAAGAAGTGCTAGCGTTCGCCAGTCGGACATTGAATGGAGCAGAACGGAACTATTCCTCAACCGAGCAAGAGTGCCTTGCAGTTGTCTGGGCTTAAGAAACGTGGAGAAACTACCTGGAGGGAAGACACTTCACTGTGGCCACTGACCATTTCACCCTTGTGTGGGTGATCAAGACCAACAAACCAAGCACCAGACTCATGAGATGGGCTTTACGGTTGCAAGAGTTCACCTTTGCAGTAGAATACAGGGAAGGAAAATACAACACTGTTCCAGTCGCCTTATTCAGAGCTCCTGCTGGTGGTAATGGTGGCCCTCATCTTACATGTGCTACTGTCCTGTCTAGCAGTCGAGACTCACCCAAAACTGACTTTCCATCTCTGATGAGGCCATTTGGAAAGCCCAACAGGATGATCTAGAAGTACAGGCTTTGTACCAGACTATCCTGGAAGTTGGAGAAAAGATGGTCAATCCTACCACCAAGCTGACCATCATTGAAGACAAAGTCTACTGAGTTGTACAACTACCTCACAGAACACTCTACCAATTGTACATACCTGAACCTCTATGCCTTCAACTGCTGCAACATTTCCATGAAGACCCGTTAGCTGGTCATTTGGGCAGGTTCAAAACCTACAAGCAGTTGCAAGCATTACTGTACTGGCCACATCTGAGCATGGATGTGAAGTCAAACGTCTGAAACTGTCAGGTTTGTCAAATGTACAAACCAGAAGGTAGAAAGCCTGCTGGCAAGTTGTAGCAAACTGTGGTTACCCGACCTTGGGAAATGTTAGGAGTGGATTTGATGGGTCCATTTCCTAGAAGCTCCAATCAGAATGTGTACATGGCTGTTTTTGTTGATTACTATTCCAAGTGGGTGGAGCTCTTTGCCCTGCGTCAGGCCACCATGAGGACCATCTCTAACATCATCACGAAAGAGATCCTGACTCGCTGAGGAGTGCCTGATTACATCTTGTCTGACCGAGGTTCCCAATTCGTCTCTAATCTCTTTGAGGGGACCTGGCAAAGATGGAACCTGAGACAGAAGTTGACCACGGCCTATCACCCACAGACCAAACTCACTGAGAGAGTAAATAGAACCTTGAAGACAATGGTTGCTTCCTATGTAGGGACCCAGCACCAACACTGGGACAAGCACCTTCACAAGTTCGATTTGCCCTGAATTCTGCTGTGCAAGAGTCTACAGGAGTCACCCCTGCAGAGCTGAACCTGAGTCCTCCCCTCTGAGGACCCTTGGATATGGTGCTACAGCCCCAGGAGGTTACTCCAGACTCTGCATGCTATGGCCAGGTAGTCCATCTCCATTACCTGAGAGCTCTTGTCTCAAAGAACATGATCCAGGCACGACTCAAGCAGAAGAGAGATTATGATAAGAAGAGATGAGACATGTATTTCCGGGTTAGTGATCGGGTGTAGCTTCGCTCTCATCCTTACTCAAAAGCTGAACAATTCATCTCGGCCAAACTCGCAAGGACCATATAGGATTGTGGAGCAGATGGGCCCTCTGAACTACCAGGGGTGAAAGAAAACACAGGTGAAGATATGCGTGTTGTCCATGTCTCACGCCTTAAGACCTGTTACCCCTTGGCTGAGGAATTGGAGGAGATTGAGCGCCGCAAGGTCCTGGATTTCTTTGTAAAGGAAGTGATGAGACTTTTCTCTGATTCCCAGACCCAGAAGTCTCCTGCCTTAAGGCCTGTTACTGTTACTACTCAGCTGAGGAGCGTGAGCACCACAAAGTCATAAATATTATTGTAGAGGAAAGTGATGAGAAGACTTTTCTCGGTTTCCCAGACCAAGATGTGCCTTCCAGGGCAATGGTCGGCTTTTTCCACGGGAGGGGGGTGTGTGACGGCCCTGAATTTGTCTGAACTGTCTCAGTGCTTCTCCTTCCAATAAGGCGCTTCCCCTTTAATTCCCAAATAAATAGCCAGCATCAGCTGCTCAAAAGTGGGGTTGTGATGGAGACGCGAATGAGGATGTGTTCAACCCTTAGTTCCGAAGCGTCTTTACTCCGTTTGTTTTGTTGTATTTAAAAGTGTTCTTTGTAACCTAGTCGCAAGTTTAACCAGGATCGGATCCACTCATTGCTTCCTTTGGACTACACATCTCAATTGTTCTCCGTTGGTTCTTCATGGCCTTTCTCCGCTGGAGATCTGTTGGCGGATTGGATTGTCTAACTGATCGATTGACTGCAACTATTTTGCATACGGTATTTCATTTTTTTAGAGCGATGTATACTGTGATGATTTAAGACTTATTGAGATGTGATATTATTTATGGCTGTGTGGTAAAAGAGTTTATATTTTGATTTTATGATTGAGACTGGGTTTACACTACACTTTATGAATGGACAAACATTGCGTGACTAGGGTCATTTGAGTTCGCTGGACTCTTTTAGGCCCGAAGTACGGGACTTTTCTGGAGGAACCAGAGCTCATTATTTGTTATATTATTATGTGTGTGATCATTTATGTTAGTAATACAACCCACGCAAAATAATAGTTGTTTTGAAGTTATTTCCAATGTTTTAAGAGTTTATGAAAAGTGTATGTCCATCCTGATTTTTACATGAGTCCTTTGTATTGGTGTAGACTTGACGGACCAGACGGGACTCATTCCCTCCCATACCAAAAGGAGAAATCAATATTTTCTCTGGTAGGTACAACCTACCTGGCACCCCTACAAACAATGACCTCAAGTCAAAACCGTTACAAGTTACACCGGCGGGCCCCGGTGGCACTAAATTTGTGAAACCAAAAGCTTATGTTGACTTTTAAGAGTTCCAGTGTTGTGTTTGATAGTCATAGCCAGCTAGCTAACATAGAATCCTTCTGTTTGAACAAGGTGTTTGAGTAGGCTGAACTAGCTAGCTGCATTTACTTGCTAAGTAAGTGAAACTGAAAGTGAAAAACAATGACAATCTCTAATTCTCTCTTGCTTCTGGTAAATTTTGGAAGAAATGAATTTGTTCAAAACTGTTCAACTATTGTCTTTCTCTTTCTTTGAATGAACTACTCACTACATGTTATTCACTTCAGTGCTAGCCAGCTGTAGCTTATGCTTTCAGTACTAGATTAATTATCTGATCCTTTGCTTGGGTGGACAACATGTCAGCTCATGCTTCAAGAGCTCTGATAAGTTGGAGGACGTCCTCTGGCAGTTGTCATAATTACTGTGTAAGTTTATGGAAGGGAGTGAGCTCCATGAGCCTCCTAGGTTTTGAATTGAAGTTAATGTACCCAGAGGAGGACCGAAGCTAGCTGTCCTGCAGCTACAACATGGTGCTACCCTACAGAATGCTGTTGAGGCTACCGTAGACCTTCATCATATAGTTTTATTTAAAACATTTTTTAATGGAATTCATTGAGGAGGATGGTCCTCCCCTTCCTCCTCTGAGGAGCCTCCACTGGTTTATTTAAGTAAATAGTATTCATGTGATCTCATTTAAATTCATGGATTAAATATATTTTTTCTCCATAAATCTACACACAATACCCCATAATGACAAAGCAAAAACAGGTTTTACATTTTTCCCCCAAATGTATTAAAAATAAAGTACAGAAATACCTTATTCACATAAGTATTCAGACCCATTGCTATGAGACTTTAAATTGGGCTCAGGTGCATCCTCTTTCCATTGATAATCCTTGAGATTTTTCTACAACTTGATTGGAGTCCACCTATGGTATTTTCAATTGATTGAACATGATTTGGAAAGGCACACAACTGTCTATGTATGGTCCCACAGTTGACAGTGCATGTCAGAGCAAACACCAAGCCATGAGATTGAAGGAGTTGTCCTTAGAGGTTCGAGACAGGATTGTGTCGAGGGACAGATCTGGCGAAGGGTACTAAAAAATATCTGCAGCATTGAAGGTCCCAAAGAACACAGTGGCCTCCATTATTGAATGGAAGAAGTTTGGAACCACCAAGACTCTTCCTAGAGCTGGCCCCCTGGCCAATCTGAGTAATCGGATGAGAAGGGCCTTGGTCAGGGAGGTGACCAAGAACCCGATGGTCACTCTGACAGAGCTCCAGAGTTCCTCTGTGGAGATGGGAGAACCTTCCAGAAGGACAACCATCTCTGCAGCCCTCCACCAATCAGGCCTTTATGGTAGAGTGACCAGATGGAAGCCACTCCTCAGTAAAAGGCACATGACAGCCCACTTGGGGTTTGCCAAAAGGCACCTAAATGACTCAGACCATGAGAAACACGATTCTCTGGTCTGATGAAACCAAGATTGAACTCTTTGGCCTGAATGCCAAGCGTTTCTTCTGGAGGAAACCTGGCACCATCCCTACGGTGAAGCATGATGTTGTCAGCGTCATGCTATGGGGATGTTTTTTCAGCGGCAGGGACTGTGAGACTAGGCAGGATTGAGGGAAAGATGAACAGAGCAAAGTACAGATAGATCCTTGATGAAAACCTGCTCCAGGTTCAACTTCCAACTGGACAACAACCCTAAACACACAGTCAAGACAACACAAGAGTGGCTTCGGGACAAGTCTCTGAAGGTCCTTGACTGGCCCAGCCAAAGCCCGAACTGGAATCCGATCAAACATCTCTGGAGAGACCTGAAAATAGCTGTGCAGCGACACTCCCCATCCAACCTGACAGAACTTGAGAGGATCTGCAGAGAAGAATGGGAGAAACTCCCCAAATACAGGTGTGCTTAGCTTGTAGCGAAAGGTGCTTCACCAAAGTTGGTTCAACAAAGTACAAAATACTTATGTAAATGTGATATTTAGATGTTTTATTTTTCATACGTTTGCAAACATTTAAAAACAAACTGTTTTTGCTTTGTCATTATGGGGTATTGTGTGTAGATTGATGAGGGGGAAAAAAACTATTTAATCAATTTTAGAATAAGGCTGTAATGTTACAAAATGTGGAAAAAGTCAAGGGATCTGAATACTTTCCCAATGCACTGTATACGTAGAGTGTGTTACTGTATAATCCCCCATCTTTGATGTTCGCATCACCCTGAAAAAGTACCTTTGCTCATTCATATAGATGAGCTGGTTTATCATAAATCTTTGACTTGTACAGCTGCAGCGGTGGGGCCGAGCTCCAGATGGAGGGATTCTGCTGAAACTTCCTTTACACCCTGTCAATAGACTGGCACAGCGCTGGCCCAGGGCTGAGATGAGGAGTGGAGAGAAGAGGAGAGGAAAGGAGGGAAAAGAAGACGGGAAGAGAAAGAGGAGGAGGAGAGGACACTTTTTCATGCTTTTCTGCCTGTCTCCCTCACTGCTCGTCTCTCCCACTCCCTCACTCGCTGTCGGTCTGTCTGTCTCCAGCTTTTAATAAAGCGGGAATACAGCAGTGCCACCCTTATGAGTGGCACCTACTCATTCAAGTGTTTTTCTTTATTTTTACTATTTTCTACATTGGAGAATAATAGTGATGATATCAAAACTAAGAAATAACACATGGAATCATGTAGTAACCAAAAAAAGTGTAAACAAATCAAAATATATTTAAAATGTTATATTTGAGATTCTTCAAAGGAGCCACCCTTTGCTTTGATGACAGCTTTGCACACTCTTGGCATTCTCTCAACCAGCTTCATGAGGTAGTCCCCTGGAATGCCTTTCACTTAACAGGTGTGCCTTGTTAAAAGTTAATTTGTGGAATTTATTTCCTTCTTAATGCGTTTGAGCCAATCAGTTGTGTTGTGACAAGGTAGGGGTAGTATACAGAAGATAGCCCTATTTGGTAAAAGACCAAGTCCATATTATGGCAAGAACAGCTCAAATACGCAAAGAGAAACGACAGTCCATCATTACTTTAAGACATGAAGGTCAGTAAATCGGGTCATTTCAAGAACTTTGAAAGATTCTTCAAGTGCGGTCGCAAAAACTATCAAGCGCTATGATGAAACTGGCTCTCATGAGGACTGCCACAGGAAAGGAAGACCAGAGTTACCTCTGCTGCAGAGGAAAAGTTCATTAGAGTTACCAGCCTCAGACATTGCAGCCCAAATAAATGGAGTTCAAGTAACAGACACATCTGAACATTAACTGCGTGAATCAGGCCATCGTGGTTGAATTGCTGCAAAGAAACCACTACTAAAGGACACCAAAAAGAAGAAGAGACTTGCTTGGGCCAAGAAACACGAGCAATGGACATTAGACTGGTGGAAATCTGTCCTTTGGTCTGATTAGTCAAAATCTGAGATTTTTGGTTCCAACCGCCATGTCTTTGTGAGACACAGAGTAAGTGAACGGATGATCTCCGCATGTGTGGTTCCATGGAGGAGGTGTGATGGTGTGGGGGTGCTTTGCTGGTGACACTGTCTGTGATGTATTTAGATTTCAAGGCACACTTAACTAGCATGTCTACCACAGCATTCTGCAGCGATACACCATCCCATCTGGTTTGTACTTTGCAGGACTATCATTTTTTTTAACAGGACAATGACCCAACGCACCTCCAGGCTGTGTAAGGGATATTTGACCAAGAAGGAGAGTGATGGAGTTCTAAATCAGATGGCCTGTCCTCCACAATCACCCAATTGAGATGGTATGGGATGAGTTCGACCGCGGAGTGAAGGAAAAGTGGCCAACATGTGCTCAGAAAATGTGGGAAGTCCTTCAAGACTGTTGGAAATGTATTCCAGGTGAAGCTGGTTGAGAGAATGCCAAGAGCGTGCAAAGCGGTCATTAAGGCAAATTGTGGCTTCTTTGAAGAGTCTAAAATATAACATATATTTTGATTTGTTTAACACCTTTTTTGGTTACTACATGATTCCATAGGTGTTATTTCATAATTTTGATGTCTTCACTGTTATTCTACAATGTAGAAAATAGTACAAAAATAAAAAAAAACACTTGAATGAGTAGGTGTCTCCAAACTTTTGACTGGTGTTGTATTTGTGTGTGTGTGTGTATATATACTGCTCAAAAAAATAA
This sequence comes from Salmo salar, assembly GCF_965601325.2. Classification (NCBI taxonomy): domain Eukaryota; kingdom Metazoa; phylum Chordata; class Actinopteri; order Salmoniformes; family Salmonidae; genus Salmo; species Salmo salar. The sequence goes on along the minus strand of NC_138309.1, from coordinate 46,814,074 downwards.
AGGGAACACTTAAACAACACAATGTAACTCCAAGTCAATCACACTTCTGTGAAATCAAACTGTCCACTTAGGAAGCAACACTGATTGACAATACATTTCACATGCTGTTGTGCAAATGGAATAGACAACAGGTGGAAATTATAGGCAATTAGCAAGACACCCCCAATAAAGGAGTGGTTCTGCAGGTGGTAACCACAGACCACTTCTCAGTTCCTATGCTTCCTGGCTGATGTTTTGGTCACTTTTGAATGCTGGCGGTGCTTTCACTCTAGTGGTAGCATGAGACGGAGTCTACAACCCACACAAGTGGCTCAGGTACTGCAGCTCATCCAGGATGGCACATCAATGCGAGCTGTGGCAAGAAGGTTTGCTGTGTCTGTCAGCGTAGTGTCCAGAGCATGGAGGCGCTACCAGGAGACAGGCCAGTACATCAGGAGACGTGGAGGAGGCCGTAGGAGGGCAACAACCCGGTAGCAGGACCGCTACCTCCGCCTTTGTGCAAGGAGGAGCACTGCCAGAGCCCTGCAAAATGACCTCCAACAGGCCACAAATGTGCATGTGTCTGCTCAAACGGTTAGAAACAGACTCCATGAGGGTGGTATGAGGGCCTGACGTCCACAGGTGGGGGTTGTGCTTACAGCCCAACACCGTGCAGGACGTTTGGCATTTGCCAGAGAACACCAAGATTGGCAAATTCGCCACTGGCGCCCTGTGCTCTTCACAGATGAAAGCAGGTTCACACTGAGCACATGTGACAGACGTGACAGAGTCTGGAGACGCCGTGGAGAACGTTCTGCTGCCTGCAACATCCTCCAGCATGACCGGTTTGGCGGTGGGTCAGTCATGGTGTGGGGTGGCATTTCTTTGGGGGGCCGCACAGCCCTCCATGTGCTCGCCAGAGGTAGCCTGACTGCCATTAGGTACCGAGATGAGATCCTCAGACCCCTTGTGAGACCATATGCTGGTGTGGTTGGCCCTGGGTTCCTCCTAATGCAAGACAATGCTAGACCTCATGTGGCTGGAGTGTGTCAGCAGTTCCTGAAAGAGGAAGGCATTGATGCTATGGACAAGCCCGCCCGTTCCCCAGACCTGAATCCAATTGAGCACATCTGGGACATCATGTCTCGCTCCATCCACGAACGCCACGTTGCACCACAGACTGTCCAGGAGTTGGCATATGCTTTAGTCCAGGTCTGGGAGGAGATCCCTCAGGAGACCATCCGCCACCTTATCAGGAGCATGCCCAGGCATTGTAGGGAGGTCATACAGGCACGTGGAGGCCACACACACTTCTGAGCCTCATTTGGACTTGTTTTAAGGACATTACATTAAAGTTGGATCAGCCTGTAGTGTGGTTTTCCACTTTAATTTTGAGTGTGACTCCAAATCCAGACCTCCATGGGTTGATAAATTGGATTTCCATTGATTATTTTTGTGTGATTTTGTTGTCAGCACATTCAACTATGTAAAGAAAAAATAATTTAATAAGATTATTTCATTCATTCAGATCTAGGATGTGTTGTTTTAGTGTTCCCTTTATTTTCAAAAAAATAAAGGGAACACTTAAACAACACATCCGCCAACTCCTGGACAGACCAGGGCTCCCAAGTGGTGCAGCGGTCAAGGCATGGCATATCAGTGGTAGAGGCATCACTACAGACACCCTGGTTTGATTCCAGGCTGTATCACATTGGGCCATGATTGGGAGACCCATAGGGTGGTGCACAGTTGGCCCAGTGTTGTCTGGGTATGGCTGGTGTAGGCAATCATTGTAAATAAGAATTTGTTCTTAGCTGACTTGCCTAGTTAAATAAAGGTAAAATAAATCAAATGTTTTGACACTGGTATGTTGTGAATATTTGGCTGTAGAGAGAACTTTTCTACCAGTCTCAGCTAAAGTGGGGTGTAAAATACTCAGTAGAGTCTCTGTGTGTAGTTTTATAAGGGGACTGTGTCGTACATTATATATCTAGCAGCACTCGCCTACAGTACCATCGCTATTTTGCCTGCCTTGAATCTAAATGCATGTTGTCTTCATTGTATATAATCATAATTTTTTTCCCCCTGTAAAGAGCTTTGAGATAATTCTGGAATTAAAAGTGTTGTACAAATAAAATGTACTATTAAGACATGTGCAGGTAGCATTTCCTTTGAAAAACATTCTATATTATCACACATATCAATGTTTAGAAGCCTCCGTTGAAGCAATGGTTGTGTACCTACGGAAAGTGGTGATTCCTAAAAACAATTGTACACAGCCCTACTCTGTTGTTTCTGATTTTGTCATGGAGGACTGATTGGGCTCATTGATTCGAGTTGAAATATAAATGCTGCGCTCATGGAATGGCATGCTTTGAGCACTACTGAAAAGGGCTATTTACATGTGAAAAATGAACACTATATGCTGCATTTACTATAAGCCTATTGTTTACCTTTTTGTTGGTGACACTTTGATATCTTGATAATATGCAGCTGTTTAAAGGGCAAACCCACATATGAAACAATAACAAAATCGTCGCCCCGCCTCTGTTTTGGTAAAAAGCTGGGCCTAGAGAAATGTAACCACTCTCAGATTAATAGGCAGAGCTATGGATGTGAGGAATGACCATCCACGATATCAAAATGATTGTTTTAACCATGTCATGAGGCTACACAGTGTTTGTTTAAATGTACAATGTTTACAAACATGGAGTAAAACAAGCGTATATTTTGGGTTCTCATGGAGTGTGACAGTTGAACTAAGCTCTTGAGGCATTTATAAGTTATACTCTTCAAGAATCAATGGAAATACATATATAATTTTTAAGTCCAAAAATGGATGTAGCAACTACAGATTGCCCCTTTAAGTCTATCAAAAGTGTGTGAGTTTGAACATGTGTCCATTAGGCCTATGGATAAAAAAATGTTTTATCTTGAATTAGATTGAGCAATAAAAGCCTCACTTTTATTCCATAGGCTTGGATCCACACCACGCAGCTTTTGGAAAAGCGCATTTTTCCCTGGCGGTCCACTGGTTTCAAAAACAATGATTGATAGGCAGCTTAATAAACTTCTTGAATTCAACCATTATTGGTTTTAAATACACATTTAGATTTGTGAACAGCCATCGGCAACAACCACAATTTGTAAGGCGCAAATAGCTAAATGAGACAGCAGCAGTATTATTTACCTCAATGCGCTATGTAGATATCAATAATAAGTGATATCCGTATCGCCGTAGACTACACCACTGCTGTCATCCTTACCTCCAAGCGTTTATTCAAATTGGATAATCTTTGGATGCCGACAGCAGTCGCACCATTGGAAGACAGCTTGTACTGTAGCCAACAAAAGCCTATTCCCGCTCTTTTCCCGCGATCCATTAAACACATTTGGTGTGTCATCATAGTGGTCTCAAATTGAAATTTGCGCCTTTTTTCAATGCTGTCATTGAGGAAACAGAGACTGAATTTAAAACTAATCCTCGAAGTAATCTAGTTTTTCAAAATTATTTGTAATCTGATTAGAATATTTTTGCTGGTAATGTAAAGGATTACAGTTACTGTTTTTTGTAATTCCTTACAGGAAACGGATTACATGTTATTAGATTGTTGGAGAACCAAGTGCAGCTGGATATGTACAACACAGTCCCCATCCAAAACTACACATATTTTCCAACTCACTTTAGCTGAGACAGGTAGAAATGTTTTATCTCATCAAGCCAAGATGCATCCCATGTACAGCCTATTACAGTTAAAGCCTTGTGGGCTATGGTGGGTGTGGAATGAAAAGCCAGCAGCAGGCCGTGCCACACAGTCCACCTCAAAAACTAGTGGGTGGAGTATGGAGTCACCAGCACTCTGTATTAAACCTGTTTCCCAGCACAAGAGACCAACCAGTTTTGCAGACTCTATTGAGCATTTTCAATATCATATATTTTCATTTGATTAAAGGCGTTCTTTAAATATATCCTGCACAATAGTTTTCAACATACCAGTATGTGTGTAAACTTTCAAAATAAATAATGGTATGAATAATACAATATAAAAACTTAAATATTTTCAAAGGTGGTAGCAATGCAGTAAAAAACAGTTGTACAGCATTAGAGTACATTCCCAAAGTTTAGCATGTCTTTGCAAAAAGTTATATGTGATCTTGCTGTCAGAATAACATCCTGCTGCTTGGAGAATGGTAATGACTGTGGAAGATTAGCTACGTTAGTTTGCTGGCTAGGCTTGCTAAAATATCTAACGTTCCCTGGCTGGCAATCTTGCTGGCCAAGATAACTGCATATAATAGTGTTTGATAACTGGTTAGATGCCGTTATGTATTTTCAAAACTTTGGTTTACTTTAATGTAGCTCAATTAGCTATAAAGCTGTAAATTAGCTAGCTAGATGTTGATAGCCATTGGCTGACTCATGCAATACTAACATAGTAGGGATGGTAGGGCTAACATTAGCAGGCTAGATGGCTAGCAACCTTGCAAGCTAATTTGTAACAGTAAATTCATAAAGTAATTGCTTGCAAGTTGGCTGAAAATGTAATTGAAACCAGTAGTCATGAGTGCACACTATTTAAAGTTATGCATTTGAAGATATATAGCTTCCAATACTCTACTCAGCAAATTGGATGAAGTCTATCACAGTGCCATCCGTTTTGTTACCAAAGCGCCTTATACCACCTACCATTGCGACCTGTATGCTCTAGTCGGCTGGCCCTCGCTTCACATTCGTCACCAGAGCCACTGGCTCCAGGTCATCTATAAGTCTATGCTAGGTAAAGCTCCACCTTATCTCAGCTCACTGGTCACGATAACAACACCCACCCATAGCACACGCTCCAGCAGGTATATCTCACTGGTCATCCCCAAAGCCAACACCTCCTTTGGCCGCCTTTCCTTCCAGTTCTCTGCTGCCAGTGACTGGAACGAATTGCAAGAATTGCTTAAGCTGGAGACTTACATTTCCCTCACTAACTTTAAACATAAGCTATCTGCCCAGCTAACCGATCGCTGCAGCTGTACATAGTCCATCTGTAAATAGCCCACCCAATCTACCTACCTCATCCCCATATTGTTTTTATTTACTTTGCTGCTCTTTTGCACACCAGTATCACTACTTACACACCATCATCTGCTCATCTATCACTCCAGTGTTAATCTGCTAAATTGTAATTACTTTGCTACTATGGCCTATTTATTGCCTTACCTCCTCATGCCATTTGCACACACTGTATATAGACTTTCTTTTTTTCTATTGTGTTATTGACTGTACGCTTGTTTATTCCATGTGTAACTCTGTGTTGTTGTTTCTGTCGCACTGCTTTGCTTTATCTTGGCCAGGTTGCAGTTGTAAATGAGAACTTGTTCTCAACTAGCTTACCTGGTTAAATAAAGGTGAAATAAATGAAGAAAAAAATATATATATATATATTTGTCAGAGTTTACATTGTAGGGAAAATGCTGGCTGACCGGGACCTTTCTGTGACAAATTCCTCAAACTTCAGAATTATGATCGGTTTTATGTAATAACTGAAACAATTGAAAAGTCAGGTGTAACTTTGCATTGGGACTTTTGATGTGTATACTAATGCAAATCCATATGTTACATTTGGTTACGTTTTTGCTACCTTCACTTTAAAGGTCCAATGCAGTCTGAAGGGGGCTGAAGGTTGAGCCCCCTCCCCAGATAGCATATAAACAGGTCAGAAGTCCCCCCCCCCCCCCAAAAAAAACTGCGGTACGCCACTGGCAAAGGTTGAATATGTGTGTCAACTTTTTTAATTAATTAGGCTACTTTTTAATCGCAAAAACTTTTTAATTAATAATGTAATTTTTCCTGTGAATTTCTGCAAGAACACTGAGGGGAAATCTCACAGTTACTGGAGGTGTGTTTTTCACACTAAAACTGAAATCCTGTGTCGTTGAGCAATACCACCCTGTAACAGCTAGTAATACCACCTCATAGCTGTGGATGCATGCATAAACAAATGCAGAGTCACTCTCACTTCCTTCATCCAAAGAGAAAACTGAATAATTATATGGAGGGAGGTGAACAATTTAAACACCAAATGACCCCATGGCTAGCTGAAGAATGTATATTAATGTCTGTCCATCATAACCATCTTCTACTGAGGCGATAAAGAGTTCACAGATGTATCTTATCTAGTGCAGAGCGTTAACCCTGAACCAGTCACCCTTTCAACTCTCCCCCAAATCACTCAGATCCCTCAACAAGTCAGGACACCCCCTCCCACTACAAACGATTCCCCCCCCCCCCCAAGGCTGAGATTCTGATAGTTACAATGTATTTCCCCAGTAATTTATTTCATCAGTAATTTATTTCCTCAGTAATGTATTTCCCCAGTAATTTATTTCATCAGTAATTTATTTCCTCAGTAATGTATTTCCCCAGTGAAGACGAAATATGACTCCATTTGTTGGTACAATAGAGTACATGGCTTTTAAATCACTGGAGCGATTTATCAGAGGCAATATGTTGAAGGATCGAACCTCATAACTCCTTAGAAAAGGCATGAGTTTTAACAGAAAGCCCAGTCAAGCTCTGTCTACACACAAATGTCTCATTCTAGACTGACTCACACTGAAACGCAGGCAATCACACACACACACACACACACACACACACACACACACACGCACACACACATTTGGGGGCCAGAGGGATGAGTCACCACTATGTAGTTCCTGCAGTCAAATACCAAATCGCCCTCTAGTGGCCTCATGGGTGGATCGTTATTAAAACAGTCATAATTTCATAATTAATTCACATAGAAGCACTGGATTTTCAGCAGTTTTTTTTTTTTAATGTCAAACGCTTTTATTATATTTCAATCTTCTGTGATGTATATAAAGTGTAATATTGGGATGCAAACTCAAAATGTAATACATTTCAACTCTATATCTGACATGGTACAGGAGTCTTCTTCTTTTTAAGCCCATAACATTTACATTTAAGTCATTTAGCAGACGCTCTTATCCAGAGCGACTTACAAATTGGTGCATTCACCTTATGATATCCAGTGGAACAACCACTTTACAATAGTGCATCTAAATCTTTTAAGGGGGGGGTTAGAAGGATTACTTTATCCTATCCTAGGTATTCCTTAAAGAGGTGGGGTTTCAGGTGTCTCCGGAAGGTGGCGATTGACTCCGCTGTCCTGGCGTCGTGAGGGAGCTTGTTCCACCATTGGGGTGCCAGAGCAGCGAACAGTTTTGACTGGGCTGAGCGGGAACTGTACTTCCTCAGAGGTAGGGAGGCGAGCAGGCCAGAGGTGGATGAACGCAGTGCCCTTGTTTGGGTGTAGGGCCTGATCAGAGCCTGAAGGTACGGAGGTGCCGTTCCCCTCACAGCTCCGTAGGCAAGCACCATGGTCTTGTAGCGGATGCGAGCTTCAACTGGAAGCCAGTGGAGAGAGGCGGAGGAGCGGGGTGACGTGAGAGAACTTGGGAAGGTTGAACACCAGACGGGCTGCGGCGTTCTGGATGAGTTGTAGGGGTTTAATGGCACAGGCAGGGAGCCCAGCCAACAGGGAGTTGCAGTAATCCAGACGGGAGATGACAAGTGCCTGGATTAGGACCTGCGCCGCTTCCTGTGTGAGGCAGGGTCGTACTCTGCGAATGTTGTAGAGCATGAACCTACAGGAACGGGTCACCGCCTTGATGTTAGTTGAGAACGACAGGGTGTTGTCCAGGATCACGCCAAGGTTCTTAGCACTCTGGGAGGAGGACACAATGGAGTTGTCAACCGTGATGGCGAGATCATGGAACGGGCAGTCCTTCCCCGGGAGGAAGAGCAGCTCCGTCTTGCCAAGGTTCAGCTTGAGGTGGTGATCCGTCATCCACACTGATATGTCTGCCAGACATGCAGAGATGCGATTCGCCACCTGGTTATCAGAAGGGGGAAAGGAGAAGATGAATTGTGTGTTGTCTGCATAGCAATGATAGGAGAGACCATGTGAGGATATGACAGAGCCAAGTGACTTGGTGTATAGCGAGAATAGGAGAGGGCCTAGAACAGAGCCCTGGGGGACACCAGTGGTGAGAGCATGTGGTGCGGAGACAGATTCTCGCCACGCCACCTGGTAGGAGCGACCTGTCAGGTAGGACGCAATCCAAGCGTGGGCCGCGCCGGAGATGCCCAACTCGGAGAGGGTGGAGAGGAGGATCTGATGGTTCACAGTATCAAAGGCAGCCGATAGGTCTAGAAGGATGAGAGCAGAGGAGAGAGAGTTAGCTTTAGCAGTGCGGAGCGCCTCCGTGACACAGAGAAGAGCAGTCTCAGTTGAATGACTAGTCTTGAAACCTGACTGATTTGGATCAAGAAGGTCATTCTAAGAGAGATAGCAGGAGAGCTGGCCAAGGACGGCACGTTCAAGAGTTTTGGAGAGAAAAGAAAGAAGGGATACTGGTCTGTAGTTGTTGACATCGGAGGGATCGAGTGTAGGTTTTTTCAGAAGGGGTGCAACTCTCGCTCTCTTGAAGACGGAAGGGACGTAGCCAGCGGTCAAGGATGAGTTGATGAGCGAGGTGAGGTAAAGGAGAAGGTCTCCGGAAATGGTCTGGAGAAGAGAGGAGGGGATAGGGTCAAGCGGGCAGGTTGTTGGGCGGCCGGCCGTCACAAGACGCAAGATTTCATCTGGAGAGAGAGGGGAGAAAGAGGTCAAAGCACAGGGTAGGGCAGTGTGAGCAGGACCAGCGGTGTCGTTTGACTTAGCAAACGAGGATCGGATGTCGTCGACCTTCTTTTCAAAATGGTTGACGAAGTCATCCGCAGAGAGGGAGGAGGGGGGGGGGGGGAGGGGGAGGAGGATTCAGGAGGGAGGAGAAGGTGGCAAAGAGCTTCCTAGGGTTAGAGGCAGATGCTTGGAATTTAGAGTGGTAAAAAGTGGCTTTAGCAGCAGAGACAGAAGAGGAAAATGTAGAGAGGAGGGAGTGAAAGGATGCCAGGTCCGCAGGGAGGCGAGTTTTCCTCCATTTCCGCTCGGCTGCCCGGAGCCCTGTTCTGTGAGCTCGCAATGAGTCGTCGAGCCACGGAGCAGGAGGGGAGGACCGAGCCGGCCTGGAGGATAGGGGACATAGAGAGTCAAAGGATGCAGAAAGGGAGGAGAGGAGGGTTGAGGAGGCAGAATCAGGAGATAGGTTGGAGAAGGTTTGAGCAGAGGGAAGAGATGGTGGATGGAAGAGGAGAGAGTAGCGGGGGAGAGAGAGCGAAGGTTGGGACGGCGCAATACCATCCAAGTAGGGGCAGAGTGAGAAGTGTTGGATGAGAGCGAGAGGGAAAAGGATACAAGGTAGTGGTCGGAGACTTGGAGGGGAGTTGCAATGAGATTAGTGGAAGAACAGCATCTAGTACAGATGAGGTCAAGCGTATTGCCTGCCTTGTGAGTAGGGGGGGAAGGTGAGAGGGTGAGGTCAAAAGAGGAGAGGAGTGGAAAGAAGGAGGCAGAGAGGAATGAGTCAAAGGTAGACGTGGGGAGGTTAATAACCTCTTACATCTAGACGTTCCGCTAGCGGAACACCTGCTCCAATATCCAATGATAGGCGTGGCGCGAATTACAAATTCCTCAAAAATACAAAAACTTCAATTTTTCAAACATATGACTATTTCACAGCATTTTAAAGACAAGACTCTCCTTTATCTAACCACACTGTCCGATTTCAAAAAGGCTTTACAGCGAAAGCAAAACATTAGATTATGTCAGCAGAGTACACAGCCAGAAATAATCAGACACCCATTTTTCAAGCTAGCATATAATGTCACAAAAACCCAGAAGACAGCTAAATGCAGCACTAACCTTTGATGATCTTCATCAGATGACACACCTAGGACATTATGTTATACAATACATGCATGTTTTGTTCAATCAAGTTCATATTTATATCAAAAACCAGCTTTTTACATTAGCATGTGACGTTCTGAACTAGCATACCCCCCGCAAACTCCCGGGGAATTTACTAACAATTTACTAAATTACTCACGATAAACGTTCACAAAAAGCATAACAATTATTTTAAGAATTATAGATACAGAACTCCTCTATGCACTCGATATGTCCGATTTTAAAATAGCTTTTTGGTGAAAGCACATTTTGCAATATTCTAAGTACATAGCCCAGCCATCACGGGCTAGCTATTTAGACACCCGGCAAGTTTAGCCTTCACCAAAATCAGATTTACTATTACAAAAGTTTGATAACCTTTTGTTGTCTTCGTCAGAATGCACTCCCAGGACTGCTACTTCAATAACAAATGTTGGTTTGGTCCAAAATAATCCATCGTTATATCCAAATAGCGGCGTTTTGTTCGTGCGTTCCAGAAACTACCCGAAATGGTAAATCAGGGTCGTGCGCATGGCGCAATTCGTGACAAAAAAATTCTAAATATTCCATTACCGTACTTCGAAGCATGTCAACCGCTGTTTAAAATCAATTTTTATGCAATTTATCTCGTAAAAAAGCGATAATATTCCGACCGGGAATCTCCTTTTCGGTAAATAGAGGAAAAATCACAAAGACGGGGGCAGCCAGTGCACGCGCCTAAGCCCACAGGCCCTTGATCGGCCACTTGAGAAAGGCGATAATGTGTTTCAGCCTGGGGCTGGAATGACGACATTCAGGTTTTTCCCGGGCTCTGAGAGCCTATTGGAGCCGTGGGAAGTGTCACGTTACCGCAGAGATCCTTTGTAATGGAATGAGATGTCAAAGAAAGACAATAAATGGTCAGACAGGCCACTTCCTGTAAAGGAAACTCTCAGGTTTTGACCTGCCATTTGAGTTCTGTTATACTCACAGACACCATTCAAACAGTTTTAGAAACTTTGGAGTGTTTTCTATCCAAAGCCAATAATTATATGCATATTCTAGTTACTGGGCAGGAGTAGTAACCAGATTAAATCGGATACGTTTTTTATCCTGCCGTGAAAATACTGCCCCCTAGCCATAACAGGTTAAAGTCACCCAGAACTGTGAGAGGTGAGCCATCCTCAGGAAAGGAACTTATCAAGGCGTCAAGCTCATTGATGAACTCTCCAAGGGAACCTGGAGGGCGATAAATGATAAGGATGTTAAGCTTGAAAGGGCTGGTAACTGTGACAGCATGGAATTCAAAGGAGGCGATAGACAGATGGGTCAGGGGATAAAGAGAGAATGTCCACTTGGGAAAGATGAGGATCCCAGTGCCACCACCCCGCTGACCAGAAGCTCTCGGGGTGTGCGAGAACACGTGGGCAGACGAGGAGAGAGCAGTAGGAGTAGCAGTGTTATCTGTGGTAATCCATGTTTCCGTCAGTGCCAAGAAGTCGAGGGACTGGAGGGAAGCATAGGCTGAGATGAACTCTGCCTTGTTGGCCACAGATCGGCAGTTCCAGAGGCTGCCGGAGACCTGGAACTCCACGTGGGTCGTGCGCGCTGGGACCACCAGGTTAGAGTGGCAGCGGCCACGCGGTGTGAAGCGTTTGTATGCCCTGTGCAGAGAGGAGAGAACAGGGATAGACAGACACATAGTTGACAGGCTACAGAAGAGGCTACGCTAATGCAAAGGAGATTGGAATGACAAGTGGACTACACGTCTCGAATGTTCAGAAAGTTAAGCTTACGTTGCAAAAATCTTATTGACTAAAATGATTAAAATGATACAGTACTGCTGGCTGGTGAAGTAGGCTAGCTAGCAGTGGCTGCGTTGTTGACTTTGTTTGAAAGTGTAGCTGGCTAGGTAACCTCGATAATTACTCTAAACTACACAATTATCTTAGATACAAAGACAGCTATGTAGCTAGCTAACACTACACTAATCAAATCGTTCCGTTGTAATGTTTTATTAGTTTCTACAGTGCTGCTAGTGGGTAGAAGTTGACTAGCTAGCTAGCAGTTGTTGACTAGGTAGGAGAACGGTGGCGCGGCGCGGCGACGAAAATAGCTGGGATTGAACCCGGGTCTGTAGTGACACCTCTAGCACTGCAATGCAGTGCCTTAGACCGCTGCGCCACTTGGGAGGCCCCACTGCACAAATTAATTAAGAAGACAGCCTGCGCTTCAGAGAAACACTGGTGACAAAATTATGTAGGATTATGAACATATTATGAATAGATTATTAATAAAGCTGTCATGCAACTGTATAGGCTCAATCAACAGAGCATAACTAATTTCGCCAATGATAAAAAGACTGGTTGTGATTGGCTGACCTTGATAGATTGTTTGATTGACTAATTGACTAATTGACTCACCGATGAATCCGAGGCTGAGCTTGCGTTTTTTATATGGATCACCTTATCTCCTGTGTGATTGGTTCATCCTCTCACACTCCGGCACCACCACCACCTGGTAGGGAGTCCACACACACACACACACACACGGACCCCCCCCCCCCCCCCCCCCCCACAAAATCACCCAGGAGATAAGGTGATCCCTATATAAGCAAACTTAGCCTGAGACTCATGCTGAGTCAATTAGTCAATCAATCAATCATTCCATCAAGGTCAGCCAATCACAACCAGTGTTTCAGTTAAATAATTACTTGTTTTTTTGTAAACAATGCCAGTGTGTGTGGGGGTGTGTGTGTGGGTGTGTGTGTGTGTGTGGACAGGGATAAAAGAGGGGAAATATTAGGCTTGAATTAGGGAACGCATCAATATGAAGATGATATGGAGATACTTCTTAGTTTGAATGACAGAACAATAGATTGTGTTCATTGTCACCAGTTTCTCATTTATGGTGTCACATTGTGTTACTGAAAATTAAGGAATCAAAACAGATTACATCTGTCGAGTAAACACAGTAACAATTCCACTAATGACTCCTTGAGAAGAAAACCATCAGAGAAAATAAATCATAAATATTCATGAGAGATATTTGCAACAACAACTCTTTGTCTTCAATAACAGTCAAATCCCCAGAGTATCAATCCTCATCTCATATTTCCGTTGGGTAAGTGATGAAAGCATAGGTATTTTCCCAAGACAATCAGAAGCAAAGATCAATCAACGGATTAAGCAAAGAACAAAGGTATGGAGGTCATAATATCTATCGATTCTTCGCTCAAATATTTAATTCGTCTTTCTCAGCTACGCGGCAGCCTGCATATCAAACGGGCTGCGATGAAACGGTCTGCATACCAAACAGGCTGTGTTCAAACGGGCAGTGTTCACTAGCGTTGGGCAACAGTTGTCATTTGTTAAGCACCTTGTTTCTAAATTGTAAAGGTCAGCCATCATAATACATCCAGGCTCCACACAGACACACGTAGAAACACTCACACCCATGTACGTGCTCACACAAATCCATATTATTAAAATCCGACAGCCCTTATGTGGCAGATAGTGTAGGAATGAACGTAACCTACTGTAGGCTTAGATTCAATCAGATCAAGCGTTAACCGGTAGCAGTGTCTGAAGTGAAACAGTGTTGGAGCAATGAAAATAATTAGGATTTCTATCACCCTAATCGAGGTGTAGATTACACCTCACATTCCAGTGTTAGTGCTTGTAAACAAGGCTGCATGGCTTTTCTGTTAATGCTACTCCGTGCAGCCAATGACAATGTCTGCTTTAGGTATAATGGCGGGGCCGTTTGTGGATTTGACAGCTCTAACGCAGTTCCACCTCTGACAAGCCAAAACAACTTATATGCAGATGTGGGCTAAAGCAGAATGTGATTGAATAGAGCCCCTAATCGACTGGGATACCTCCTCTTCACTGACTACACAAGAAGTGACAGAGATGGGCATTATTTCTGTTATCTGTATTTGAATTATGCATTTTAATTACTTCTGAGTATTTTGTAATATGTAAAATACTTTTCTCTACCATTTTTTTATAGCAGTTCACAGTTTTGTGACTCCCTTTCATCCTGCATTGGTATCAGAAGTCTGATGGCACTATAAGAGCATCTGCTAAATGAACTAAATATACATGTGCATGTAAAAATGGACAATTGCAAAGCATGCTGAGTATTATTCGAATGAGCTCCACCCTAAAACAAGGTTTTGTCTAGAAGGGTTACATATTATGTCAAAATTGCATTTTTGTAGGATGTTTAGGATAATTAACGTAGCAGGTTAGGTTCGGTTAAACTGTATCCCATCTAGACATGACCTCGAAACAAGGGCAATAATAATACCCAGTGTGCTTTGCAGTTCATTTTGGTTTGTTTATTTTCACATGTACAATTACATTTTGGTTATTTAGCAGACACTTATCTAGAGTGAATTACAGTCAGTAGCGCATTCAACTAAGGATGATGAAAAGATAAACAGCACACATCACCGTCAATGCCAGTAAAATGTTTCTGTAACCGTTACTGAGAAAGTTGTTGCTGTTCAGCCAGCTACTGTCAAGTATTTTAATTAATGGCATTGTAAACCACAAGTATTTTTTGCAGTTTATTTTTGATACATTTATGATATTTTGTAATTGTGCTTTTGTCATGTTTTCCCATCCCTGAGTTCAGGTAGGGAGACTCTGTAGGAAGTGTGTTGTCGCTGTACTGGAGGAAATGACATGTTAGAACACAAAGTTAGTGTAACTGTGTATTTCAGTACTCTACAGTGGCTTCCTCATCATTCATCGGCACCGATCTGAAAACATACAGGTGAAGAATATACAGTATGGCGCACAGCACATTTGTAGGTGTTAAAATCTCGGTGTTGAAAAAGTAAAAAGTGCTGTGAGTGTTAAAACTCAGTGTTGATTCTAGTGGGGTTGAAATTGACGCCACATGTTGTTGAAAAAAATGCAAGTGTTATTTTAATCGCAGTGGAATCAACGCATGGTGTTCTTCAAATCAAAATGAATTGGTCGCGTACACATATTTCGCAGATGTTATTCGCAGGTGCAGTGAAATGCTTGTATTTCTAGGTTTCAACAGTGCAGCAATAATACCCTAGCAATACAAAACAATACTACTACAAGCTACTGTAGACCTTCAATACAAAACAGTGTGTTTTAATCAGTTATTTGGTGAATATATTTGGGATAGTTCTAACTTAATGTTTTGTTGTTTTTATTTTGATGAAATCCACTGAGGAGGTTGGTCCAACCCTTCCTCCTCCGCGGAGCCTCCACTGATGTGCACGCCTAGGTTCTTGAAGCTTTTCACCCTCCAATGCTGCCCTGTTAATGTGGATGGGGGCGTGCAATCTCTGCTGTCTTCCGAAGTCCACAATCATCTCCTTTGTTTTGTTGATGTTGAGGGAGAGGTTATTTTCCTGGCACCGCTCTGCCAGGGCCCTCACCACCTCCCTGTAGACTGTCTCATTTTTGATGGTAGTCAGGCCTAACACTGTTGTGTCGTCTGCGAACTTGATGATTGGGTTGGAGACGTGCGTGTCCACGCAGTCATGGGTGAACAGGGAGTACAGGAGGGGGCTGAGCACGCCCCCTTGTGGGTGGAATGGTATCAGATACATCAAACACATGCCATACCATTTGCTCCTGTCCAGTCATTGTTATGAGCTGTCCTCCCCTCAGTAGCCTCCACTGACCTCTGCCTTTCTTTTTCCTGGAGAGTTATTTTTTTCCTGTCCCCGCTTGCTGTATGGACGGGGACAGTATATCTGGAAAGAGCCATGATTCTGTGAAACAGATTATGTTACAGTCCCTGATGTCTCTCTGGAAGGAGACCAGGAGGGGTTACGAACAGAGAATCCGATTCAGGAAAGTCTCATTTCTGGTCGAAATGCTGGTGAGTGACTGCCGGTCTAATATCCAAAGGTTATTTTCGGCTGTAAGAAATAATGCAAGAAACGTTCTGAGCAAATAATGTAAGAAATAACACACAAAATACTGCAAAGTTGGCTAGGAGCTAGAAATAGGGAAACCATGTCTGTCGGGGCCATCTTGTACATGATCCATTGGCTTGTTAACGTTTTTCATCATGAATGTTGTTCGGGAGGCAGCTCTGCAGAGTGGTCACTAGCTGGCACAGCCACAAAGTCATAATATCTGATTTTAAACCCTAAACTTAACCACACTACTAACCCTAAATTAAGATTAAGATATTTCATGAATCAGGAGCTATGAACAGGAGGACTGTGAGTTCATTTCTGTGGGTGTTAAAATTCGGATCTCAAATTTGCTGTGTAGATGCCAGATATACATAGTATATACTTTGACCAGCCAAGCTTTATTAAAACTAAGGAAAGAAGGATACATCGTACAGTCCTAGAGCATCTGGTTGTCGTGGTGGAGGCACAGGGTACTAATTTCTCTTAAGTGGAGATGATGTTTATTTATTTTTTTAGGAATAACATATACATATAATTAGTACCTATTCATGGAAATGTTCCATACGCTGGATAATAATGAATGTAAAATAAATAATTCACTGTCACTACCTCTCAGTCTTAAATGAAGAACTGGAAGAAAATGTAAGTTCCCTTAAAAAGTATTTCTTCATCAAAAACCAGTGTATTTTTAAGAACCATATTTTTATAATAAAGACACTTTTTATTGAAGTCCCATATTAACAGGTGCTGAACATATTTTGTTAATGGCCGTAAATGTATGAGTGATGTTTTTCCTCCTTCCCTTTCCCCTCCTGTCTTCCCATCTCCTCTCTTCCTCCCCTCCTCTCCTGTACAGTATTTGGGCAGTACATATGGCTAAGGGAGAGGACATGCCCTAACAGAGCCCCAGGGACCACCAGGCCTTTGCAGTTCCAACAGTTCCCCCTCGCTCAAGCCAAGTCTCAGCCACTCAGCTCCCTCTCTCTCTGCTCGTTGGCCAAGTGTAAAATGCTCCAGACCTCCATGCCGGGTGTCTCTGCCAGCCTAGACATGCCCAGCGAACAGCACCCAGGCTGTGGATAATTAAATACAACCTCTCCCTGGGGACCTGGTGGGAGGAATGTGGATAGGCTGCAAAGCCCGGCTGACATTTTAGCGAGCCAATGTTACTGATATAAATCTTGGCAGTTGTCAGATTTTTTAAAAAGAGGGCTGTGGTGAAGCAAAGTTCCTTCTGTCATGTCACTACACTGAACATGGGGGAAAACAAGTAGATTTGAATTGACACAATGCTTAGACCTGTATTCACTTGAGTTATTTCGTTTTTTTTCTTAATGTCAAGGTTGCTATCTAATAAATGATGGATGATATTTTTCACTTTTGCAATTCAAATCAAATCAAATTATATTCGTCATACACAGTTTACAGCAGGTAATCTGTAGCTATCGTAGCCACAACCAAGTTTATAGTATTGTTAAGCAATAAGTCCCAAGGGGTGTGGTATATGGCCAATAATACACGGCTAAGGGCTGTACTTTGTCATGATGCAATGCGGAGTGCCTGGACAGCCCTTAGCCGTGGTTTAATGGCCATATATCACAAACCCCCGAGGTGTCTTATTGCTATTATAAACTGGTTACCAACGTAATTAGAGCAGCAAAAATAAATGTTTTGTCATACCCGTGGTATATAGTCTGATATACCACGGCTGTCAGCCAATCAGCATTCAGGGCTGGAACCACCTGGTTTATAATTATAGATAACTTACAGATAAGTTGTACTTAACTCTAAAACATTCACATTCTCAAAGTTACTGTTTAATAATTGACATTACGTACTTCAAGGTCACGAACAGACAAAATAATGTTTTTTGTGAAATTTGATGATATTTTAAGGAAACCAGATCAAAGTATGATGACCAAGGTAGGAAAAATGACTGTTGCTTTTACATTGATCAAGTTTGGATTCATTATTAAGAGGACAAGGTGACATCACCTTAAAACTCATTTTAATACACCAACGGTAACATGATCATGGCCTTGTTCGAGAGCATCAAAACAACTGTGTCATAGATCAATCAGTCGGTCAGTCCCCATTTACCCATGATACATTGCGGTTTTGATCATCTCGAAACACAGCCAAGTACCATCTTCTAACCAACATCAGGAGAAGGTGTGTTTGCAGAGGGGCGTGGTTTAAATAGCTAGATAGCTACTCTACTGGTACCAAAGTTTGACTGTAGGGTGTCAGCAAATATAATTAAAAGTTTAACCTATTCATCTAGGGCAAAGATACTTATATGTTTCCCCTTGCATCTGTGTCTGGTGTTAGCTAGTTCCTGTCTAGCTAGGTCTTCATCTGTGTCTGGTGTTTTACTGTCTAGCTAGGTCTTCATCTGTGTCTGGTGTTTTACTGTCTAGCTAGGTCTTCATTTGTGTCTGGTGTTAGCTAGTTTCTGGCTAGCTAGGTCTTCATCTGTGCCTGGTGTTAGCTAGTTACTGGCTAGCTAGGTCTTCATCTGTGTCTGGTGTTAGCTAGTTACTGGCTGGCTAGGTCTTCATCTGTGTTTGGTGTTAGCTAGTTACTGGCTAGCTAGGTCTTCATATGTGTCTGGTGTTAGCTAGTTACTGGCTAGCTAGGTCTTCATCTGTGTCTGGTGTTAGCTAGTTACTGGCTAGCTAGGTCTTCATCTGTGTCTGGTGTTAGCTAGTTACTGTCTAGCTAGGTCTTCATCTGTGTCTGGTGTTAGCTAGTTACTGGCTAGGTCTTCATCTGTGCCTGGTGTTAGCTAGTTACTGGCTAGCTAGGTCTTCATCTGTGCCTGGTGTTAGCTAGTTACTGGCTAGCTAGGTCTTCATCTGTGTTTGGTGTTAGCTAGTTACTGTCTAGCTAGGTCTTCATCTGTGTCTGCTGTTAGCTAGTTCCTGTCTAGCTAGGTTTTCATCTGTGTCTGGGGATAGCTAGTTTCTGGCTAGCTAGGTCTTCAGCCAGCATGGAACAGCATCCAAGGCCGCTCAAAACTCTGACGCCATCGTCAAGTCAACACATCCGTCATTGCTCCTGTAAAGCACATCACAAAAGACATGCCAAACGGAAAATGTTTAAACAAATTTCCATGGTCAAGAAAGAGTATGAACCTTTTGGAGTTACCTGGATTTCTGCATAAATTGATCAATAGTCAAGCACAGTCTGCTTAAACTAATAACACAATTTGTTCATGTCTTTATTGAACACACCGTGTTTACATTCATAGTGCAGGGTGGAAAAAGTATGCCTACCCTTAGATTAATAACTGGTTGACCCTCCTTTGGCAGCAATAACCTCAACCAAACATTTTCTGTAGTTGCGGATCAGACCTGCAACAGTCAGGAGGAATTTTGGACCATTCCTCTTTACAAAACTGTTCCAGTTCAGCAATATTCTTGGGATCTCTGGTGTGAACCGCTCTCTTGAGGTCATGCCATAGCATCTCAATCGTGTTGAGGTCAGGACTCTGACTGGGCCACTCCAGAAGGCATATTTTCTTCTGTTGAAGCCATTCTGTTGTTGATTTACTTCTGTGTTTTGGGTCGTTGTCCTGTTGCATCATCCAACTTCTGTTGAGCTTAAATTGGCGGACAGATAGCCGTACATTCTCCTGCAAAATGTCTTGATAAACTTGGGAATTCATTTTTCCATCGATGATAGCAAGCTCTCCAGGCCCTGAGGCAGCAAAGCAGCCCCAAACCATGATGCTCCCTCCACCATACTTTACAGTTGGGATGAGGTTTTGATGTTGGAGTGCTGTGCCTTTTTTTCCCCTCCACACATAGTGTTGTGTGTTCCTTCCAAACAACTTTAGTTTAATCTGTCCACAAAATGTTTTGCCAGAAGTGCTGTGGAACATCCAGGTGCTCTTTTGAACTTCAGACGTGCAGCAATTTTTTTTTGTACAGCAGTGGCTTCTTCCGTGGTGTCCTCCCATGAACTCCATTCTTTTTTAGTGATTTATGTATCAAAGACACGTTAACAGAGATGTTAGCATGTTCCAGAGATTTCTGTAAGTCTTTAGATGGCACCCTAGGATTCTTCTTAACCTCATTGAGCATTCTGCGCTGTGCTCTTGCAGTCATCTTTGCAGAATGGCCACTCCTAGGGAAAGTAACAACAGTGCTGAACTGTCTCCATTTATAGACAATTTGTCTTACCTTGGACTGATAAACATCAGGGTTTTAGAGATATTTTTGTAACCCTTTCCAGCTTTATACAAGTCAACAACTATTTATCTTAGTTCTTCTGAGATCTCTTTTGTTTGAGGCATGGTTCACATCAGGCAATGCTTCTTGTGAATAGCAAACTCACATTTTGTGAGTGTTTTTTATAGGGCAGGGCAGCTCTTGCCAACATCTCCAATCTCTTCATTGATTGGGCTCCAGATTAGCTGACTCCTGACTCCAATTAGCTTGTGGAGGAGTCATTAGCCTAGGGGTTCACATACTTCCAAACTACACTGTGAATGTTTAAATTTTGTATTCTATATGGACAATAAAAAAAAATTGTTATAAGTTTAAGCACACTGTGTTCGTCTATTGTTGTGACTTAGATGAAGATCAGATCACATTTTATGACCAACATATGCAGAAATCAAGGTAATTCCAAAGGGTTCACATACTTTTTCTTGCCAATATATATCATTGATGCAATTTCAATGTTGTTTGAGTTGCTTTGTGTATAACCAAATTAGCTTGAGATGATTTTAATGCAACACTGCTCACTGCATTCAAGTTGCTAGACATAGGCGTTTTCAAAGAGCTGCCAGTTACTAATGCCGTCATTGTGCAGTGAGATTTGTAGTTGGAGAACATCTCACTCTGCAGCAGAAGAAAGGACACCTAAGCTCAGTGCAGTCAACAATGACCTGCGTGTCTGGGTAACTTTTAAATTCCTCCGGTAAGTTGGCTGTCACTTCCTCTTGTAACATCCAGATGGTCACTGCTCTGAGCAGTGTGTATGGAAAGTTGGTCCATGTGATGATGGTCCTACTGACTGTAGAGGGATTTTGATGTGAAAGTATTGGCTCAGGTATCTGTCCTTCAACCCCAGAGCGAGATGGCTGCAACGCCTGTCTCTGTAACCCCATGCAACATATATATGTATATATATATATGTAATTGATTAGTTCGATGTCATTGCTGTACATTTTTATCACATACCTGCTGTTAGTCTTATAGGGCAGCCATTTTGTAGGTGGCAGCATATGTTTTCAGGAGGTTGACTGTGGATGCATTGTGTGTTTAATTTAACCATTATATTGTGTATTTCATTTAACATACATCACATTCTCAAGAAAATTATTATTGACAATAACACAATGTTACAACTAATTTACAACATGACAACTAACCAAAATTACTTGGATAGAAGAGTAACCTCCTCATACCTCCGAGTGGCTCTGGTGCTGGCTCAGGTACTGCACAGTAGTCATGGTCCTGGGCATAGTCCATATCATCATCATCATTATAATCAACTTAATCTCCACCATCCTCTGCATGGTCGGTGGTCAGTCTCTCTCCTCAACACAGGAAAGAACATAACGGAAAAGAAATAGTCATCTTCCCCAGACGACACGGCGTCCCGGAGTTGGCTCAACTACATCTTCAGGAAGGAAATACCTGCCACAGACCTTAAAGCTTTTCCTGATGGTGAAGTTGTCTCGCCGGATGTTATCACCCACTTATTTCGTAGCTCATCATCGTCAGGGAACGAGTGGAATTGCTGAGGAGCTGCGCACAGCAATGTTCAGAGGAGCTGACCTATTTTCTCTGAAACATTATCCTATTTTTCTTCATTGTACACGTCTTGATCCTCTTCATGGTGATGTTGTTATGTTACGACAGCTAGCTAGCACCTAATCAGCTAACATTAGATTATTAGAAGTAGATGAAGCCACTTAAATTAGAAAATACTAACAAAATAGAAACTCACCTATCTTTCTATCTATCTATATATGTATACACACACTGAACAAAAATATGCAACAATTTCAATGATTTTACCAAGTTACAGTTCATATAAATCAATTGAATTATTAATTAGGCCCTAATCTGTGGATTTCACATGACTGAGCAGAGGCGCAGCCTGAGAGGGCATAGGCCCACCCACTAGGGAGCCAGACCCAGCCAATCAGAATTATGTTTTCCCCACAAAAGGGCTTTATTACAGACATAAATACTCCTCCGTTTCATCAGCTGTCTGGGTGGCTGGTGTCAGACGATCCCGCTGGTGAAGAAGCCGGATGGGGAGGTCTTGGCTGGTATGGTTACACATGGTCTGCGGTTGTGAGGCTGGTTGGACGTACTGCCAAATTATCTAAAATACTTAAGGTAGAGAAGTACCTTTATATTCTTGGGCAACAGCTCTGGTGGACATTCCTGCAGTCAGCATGCCAACTGCATGCGCCGTCAAAATTTGACACATCTATGTCATTGTCTTGTGTGACAAAATTACACATTTTAGAGTGGCCTTTTATTGTCCTCAGCACAAGGTGCACTTTTATTACCAGTAAAAACACAGCCATCCCCCATAACCCCGCCTCCACGTCAAACGAGTACCAAAACCTCGGTGGAGAGAAAAGATGAATTGAAGGAAGGTAGAATAAAACTGGTCATAGCAAGGACATCAACCGAGAATAAACTTTAAGATTGGATGCAAAAATCTATTGAATGTTTTTAAAATAATTTTCAATACATTTGAATACGATTTTTTTCTTCATACAATTCAATATTTTTGGTGCATTACTTCACTTTCACTTACAATATAAATCAATAAATGACATTATTTTATCTTTTAGGCCAATTATTTTTTAAATCAAATTGGCTCCATAAACACTGTCCAGTTTGATGTGTATTGAACTTGGCACACAGCGAGGAAATTACTAAAGACTACTTAGAATGGAAGCTAGAATCTTAAAAGCTTTTCACAATACTGAGCCGAACCAAGTAGAGCCAAACTAAACCGAGCCAAGCATCCACCATACAGTAGTTGCCAAAGAAAAGATCCAAGCCAGCACAGTCTTGGGTCAGCACAATAGGCTTGGGTCAGCACAATAGTTTGAAAAGGGTATTATTGTCATGGAATATAGTTGGCTTTATTGCTACTGTGGCACATAAAATGCAGCATGTGTATGTACTGGTTACCTTTAAGTTAGCCTCCAGGTAGTTGTAAAGCGCATTGATGGAGCTGGTCTCCTGTGTTGAAGGGGTAAGATCTGTTCCAGCCTTCCTCCTCTCAGCCACCACCGGGTGGAAGTAGCACAGCGCAAACAGGATACTCTTAAACTCATTCTCCCTGGCACACATCTCCAATGTAAAAGGAAACAAAGGCCAAACAAACAACAAAACTCAACCAAGTTTCTTCCTCAGAAAAGTACAGGACATTTAAAAAAAAAAAAAAAGCACTGTGTTGAAAGTAATAAGCTGTGCACACAAAAAAAGAAGGGTTCCTCAAAGGTTCTTTGGGAAGGGTGATGTCACGTCCTGACCATAGAGAGCTCGTATTTTTCTATGGTAGAGTAGGTCAGGGCGTCACTGGGGGGGTTTTGTCTAGTTTATTTATTTCTATGTTTGGTTCTAGTTTCTTTTTTCTATGTTGGGGTTTTTGTCTAGTTTAAATTTTCTATGTTGTGTTCTAGGTTCTTTTTTCTATGTTGGTTTTTTGTCTAGTAAACATTTTCTATGTTGTGTTCTAGGTTCTTTTTTCGTATGATCCCCAATTAGAGGCCATCATTGTCTCTAATTGGGGATCATATTTAAGTTGTTGTTTTTCCCACTAGTATTTGTGGGAGATTATTTTGAGTTTATGCATGTAGCACCTCTTCGTCACGGTTTGTGGTTTTTGTTTATAGTTTATTGTCTGTCTTGCATAGTTTCACATAGAAATAAAGATGTGGAACGACACGCACAGGTGATGGTTCTATGGTTCTATGTGGAACCACAATGACTGAAAGAACCCTTTGATTTTCAATATTTCTTTACAGTTCAGAAAAGTGTTCTTTGTTATTTTTGTGATAATTAAACATGTAGGGCGGAGGCTCATTCTAATATTTTGGGGTGTGGTTTGCGCTCAGCTCTTTTTTGTGCAACCGTGAATGAGAGTCATTCCAGTTTATATAATGTGTTCTGTTATCCTAGTTTATACATCTATGGGCAGTGACAGTGTCTTGTTAAAGACTCTTGTATAGCTTTGTGTAAATGGAGAACAGTTGACTTAATCAGTGGTTTTCTTTTCAAAGGAACCCTCAGCTGTTCTAGAGGTTGTTCACTTGAGTCACCTATGGAATTTAAACAATATGATATGGCTGACCAAAATAAAGAACCCTGTATGGTTCTTCAAAGGGATCTACAAAGATCACTTCAGATTGAGAACCATTCTTCATAAAGGTTCTATAAAGAACCATAAAAAAGGGTTCAATATAGCCCCGAAAAGGCTTGTAACCATAGCGGAACCCTTTTTTGGTGCTATATAGAACCTTTTTTTAATGGTTCCATTCAGAACGTTATGAGCATGGTTCTTTATAGAACTTTAAAAAAAGGTTCCGTATAGCACCAAAAAGGGTTCTGCTATGATTACAAGCCAAAATAATATGGTACCATTTAGAACCATAATTATTTAGTGTGGCAGATTCACTGTGATCTGTCTCTGTGAAGAAGACCCCAGAGGCGTGTGGCTCCACGGTTCAGAAAGACAGACAATAGATGGCAATAAATGGCAGGATTTGATTCTCTTTTAATTGTCACCACTTGTCAGGCTATCTCGTCCCGTTGGCTCATCATACCAGATAAAGGGACATGGCATGCAGGCCTCAGGGGAAGGACAGTAAAATACGTATGCCAATAACCCCAATGGAAACCGTGGTTTTAAATTCTCGTTTGTCAAGTTCAGTGCTGCGTTGAAGGTCCTCTTGCTCTTGAGCACAAGGGAGCTGACTCTTAGAACGCGCGTACATACGTACGTACGCACGCACGCACGCACGCACGCACGCACGCACGCACACACACACACACACACAGAGAGAGAAAGTGAGTTAATATTCTGCACACAGAACAGTGCCTCTGCTCACAGCTGAGACCGAAGCATCGCCTCCCTATTCATACACTGTGAGTGGACACACACAGTTTCTTTATTAAATACCACCGAAGAAGAAACA
Organism: Salmo salar; assembly: GCF_965601325.2. Lineage (NCBI taxonomy): Eukaryota > Metazoa > Chordata > Actinopteri > Salmoniformes > Salmonidae > Salmo > Salmo salar. The sequence continues at coordinate 46,789,170 of NC_138309.1, read as the reverse complement.
TGCACCTAGACTTTAAAAACCTGATGACAAATCTATAACGACTTTCTGACCTTTTATAACTGTGTAACCACATACAAAAATCATAGCATTATCATTTCATTGGTCCTCTCCTCTGCAGGCTATGAAACAGCCAAGGGATGGGAATGGACACTACAACTACTGGTTGGTGTCTGCTGGTCGGTTTTCTTCTGGTCGGTATCTGCTGGTCGGTATTCTGCTGGTTGGTGTCTGCTGGTTGGTGTCTGCTGGTCGGTATTCTGCTGGTTGGTGTCTGCTGGTTGGGGTCTGCTGATTGGTGTCTGCTGGTTGGTGTCTGCTGGTTGGTGTCTGCAGATTGGTGTCTGCTGGTTGGTGTCTGGTGGTTGGTGTCTGCTGGTTGGTGTCTGCAGATTGGTGTCTGCTGGTTGGTGTCTGCTGGTTGGTGTCTGCTGGTTGGTGTCTGCAGATTGGTGTCTGCTGGTTGGAGTCTGCTGGTTGGCGTCTGCTGATTCATGTCTGCTGGTTGGTGTCTGCTGATTCATGTCTGCTGGTTGGTGTCTGCTGGTTGTTGTCTGCTGATTTGTATCTGCTGGTTGGTATTTGCTGGTTGGTGTCTGCTGATTGGTGTCTGCTGGTTGGAGAGGTCAGGAAGGAGGAAAGACACTGTCATCTCTGCTTACTGTTGGTTAATGTGTGTGTTTGTGTGTGTATGTATGTGTGTGTGTGACTGTATGTGTGTGTGTGACTGTGACTGTGTGTATGTGTGCATGTGTGTGTGTATATGTGTGTATGTATGTGCGTGTATATATGTGTGTGTGCGTGTATGTATGTGTGTGTGTGTGTGTGTGTGTACTTATGTGTGTGTGTGTATGCATGCTAGCTAGCTACCACACAAACATGCAATTATCAGAGAGGTAGGCATCAGCACTTTAAAAGAGCATGATGGTTGGAAGCTAAAAATTTCAGTATTGGCATGGAGGCAGAGCCACAGGAGGTTTATGATACATTGATAACGTGTTGATAAGAAGCTCAACTGATGGCTAGTAGCAGTTTTACTCTAGACGGAAGTGCACTGATAGGGCAGAGGTGGAATTCTACCACAAGGGCATGCATACAAGCACATAAATGCGCACACAAACAAACGTTCTCATGCCATATTGTACTCTGATCCCAGAAAGATGACTTGTCGAGAAACATCCTACCATCCCATCCAAACCTGCCTCTTCCCTGTAGAGAGACATGTTTTCATGCTGACAGCGGTGTCCTCCACGGGTCAGAGTCTACTCTGTGGTCAGCGATAGAGGTAACACTTGCCATCTGTTAGCTGCTACAGCACACCAAATGGGCAATTTGATTACAACACCACAGAGAAACGGGCACGCAAACATGCAATGTCTGGACTGCTTCTTATTGGCAAACGGAATAAAAGAGATAAATATACAGTTGAAGTCGGAAGTTTACATACGCCTTAGCCAAATACATTGAATCTCAGTTTTTCACAATTCCTGACAATTAATCCTAGTATAAATTCCCTGTCTTAGGTCAGTTAGGATCACCACTTTATTTTAAGAATGTGAAATGTCAGAATAATAGTATAGTATTTCTACTATTACTAATAATAGTATTTCTTTCATTATATTCCCAGTGGGTCAGAAGTTTACATACACTCAATTAGTATTTGGTAGCATTGCCCTTCAATTGTTTAACTTGGATCAAACTTTTCGGGTAGCCTTCCACAAGCTTCCCACAATAAGTTGTGTGAATTTTGGCCCATTCTTCCTGACAGAGCTGGTGTAACTGAGTCAGGTTTGTAGGCTTCCTTGCTTGCACATGCTTTTTTCAGTTCTGCCCACAATTTTTCTATAGGATTGAGGTCAGGGCTTTGTGATGGCCACTCCAATATCTTGACTTTGTTGTCCTTAAGCCATTTTGCCACAACTTTGGAAGTCTGCTTGGGGTCTTGGTCCATTTGGAAGACCCATTTACGTCCAAGCTGTAACTTCCTGACTGATGTCAAATCAAATCAAAACAAAGTTTATTTATCACTTGCGCCGAATACAACAGGTGTAGACCTTACAGTGAAATGCTTACTTACAGGCTCTAACCAATAGTGCAAAAAAGGTATTAGGTGAACAATAGGTAAGTAAAGAAATAAAACAACAGTAAAAAGACAGGCTATATACAATAGCGAGGCTATAAAAGTAGCGAGACTACATACAGACACCAGTTAGTCAGGCTGATTGAGGTAGTATGTACATGTAGATATGATTAAAGTGACTACGCATATAGGATGAACAGAGAGTAGCAGTAGTGTAAAAAAGGGGGTGGCGGGTGGCGGGACACAATGCAGATAGCCCGGTTAGCCAATGTGCGGGAGCACTGGTTGGTCGGCCCAATTGAGGTAGGTGTATGTACATGAATGTATAGTTAAAGTGACTATGCATATATGATAAACAGAGAGTAGCAGCAGCGTAAAAATAGGGGTTGGAGGGGGCACACAATGCAAATAGTCCGGGTAGCCATTTGATTACCTGTTCAGGAGTCTTATGGCTTGGGGGTAAAAACTGTTGAGAAGCCTTTTTGTCCTAGACTTGGCACTCCGGTACCGCTTGCCATGCGGTAGTAGAGAGAACAGTGTATGACTGGGGTGGCTGGGGTCTTTAACAATTTTTAGGGCCTTCCTCTGACACCGCCTAGTGTAGAGGTCCTGGATGGCAGGCAGCTTAGCCCCAGTGATGTACTGGGCCATACACATTACCCTCCGTAGTGCCTTGCGGTCAGAGGCCGAGCAATTGCCGTACCAGGCTGTGATGCAACCAGTCAGAATGCTCTCGATGTTGCAGCTATAGAACCTTTTGAGGATCTCAGGACCCATGCCAAATCTTTTTAGTTTCCTGAGGGGGAATAGGCTTTGTCGTGCCCTCTTCACGACTGTCTTGGTGTGTTTGGACCCTTCTAGTTTGTTGTTGATGTGGACACCAAGGAACTTGAAGCTCTCAACCTGCTCCACTACAGCCCCATCAATGAGAATGGGGGCGTGCTCGGTCCTCCTTTTCCTGTAGTCCACAATCATCTCCTTAGTCTTGGTTAAGTTGAGGGATAAGTTGTTATTCTGGCACCACCCGGCCAGGTCTCTGACCTCCTCCCTGTAGGCTGTCTCTTCATTGTCGGTGATCATGCCTACCACTGTTGTGTCGACTGCAAACTTAACGATGGTGTTGGAGTCATGCCTGGCCATGCAGTCGTGGGTGAACAGGGAGTACAGGAGGGGACTGAGTACGCACCCCTGGAGAGCTCCAGTGTTGAGGATCAGCGTGGCAGATGTGTTGCAACCTACCCTCACCACCACCTGGGGGCGGCCCGTCAGGAAGTCCAGGATCCAGTTGCAGAGGGAGGTCTTTAGTCCCAGGATCTTTAGCTTAGTGATGAGCTTTGAGGGTACTATGGTGTTGAACGCAGAGCTGTTGTCAATGAATAGCATTCTCACATAAGTGTTCCTTTTATCCAGGTGGGAAAGGGCAGTGTGGAGTGCAATAGAGATTGCATCATTTGTGGATCTGTTTGGGCAGTATGCAAAAATTGGAGTGGGTCTAGGGCTTCTGGGATAATGGTGTTGATCTGAGCCATTACCAACCTTTCAAAGAATTTCATGCCTATGGACGTGAGTGCTACGGGTCTGTAGTCATTTAGGCAGGTTGCATTTGTGTTATTGGGCACAGGGACTATGGTTGTCTGCTTGAAACATGTTGATATTACAGACTCAATCAGGGACATGTTGAAAATATCAGTGAAGACCCCTGCCAGTTGGTCAGCACAAGCCCGGAGCACACGTCCTGGTAATCCGTCTGGCCCCGCAGCCTTGTGTATGTTGACCTGTTTAAAGGTCTTACTCACGTCAGCTATGGAGAGCATGATCACACAGTCATCCGGAACAGTTGACTCTCATGCATGCCTCAGTGTCGCTTGCCTCGAAGCGAGCATAGAAGTGATTTAGCTCGTCTGGTTGGCTCGTGTCAATAGGCAGCTCACGGCTGTGCTTCCCTTTGTAGTCTGTAATAGTTTGCAAGCCCTGCCACATAAGACGAGCGTCGGAGCCGGTGTAGTATGATTCAATCTTAGCCCTGTATTGATGCTTTGCCTGTTTGATGGTTCGTCGCAGGGCATAGCAGGATTCTTGTAAGCTTCCGCGTTAGAGTCCTGCACCAGCTCTACCCTTTAGCTCAGTGTGAATGTTGCCTGTAATCCATGGCTTCTGGTTGGCGTATGTAAGTACAGTCACTGTGGGGACGACGTCCTCGATGCACTTATTGATAAAGCCAGTGACTGATGTGGTGTACTCCTCAATGCCGTCGGAAGAATCCCGGAACATGTTCCAGTCTGTGATAGCAGACTTTTTTATCGACCTATTCACTGGTGCTTCCTGCTTTAACCTCTTGGGGCTAGGTGGGACGCTAGCGTGCCACCCGTGGTGCACTCCATCAACAGCAGGTGCATTTCAAGAGCGGCAAATTTGAATCCAAATAAATGTCAAAATTCAAATTTTTCAAAAATACAACTATTTTACACCATTTGAAAGATAAACATCTCCTTAATCTAACCACGTTTTACGATTTCAAAAAGGTTTTACGGCGAAAGCATAAATTTAGAGTATGTTAGGACAGTACATTTACAAGAGTTGTGTGTAATGTTTTGTCAAGTCAAAGACAGGGTCACCAAAACCATAAAACCAGCTAAAATGATGCACTAACCTTTTACAATCTCCATCAGATGACACTCCTAGGACATTATGTTAGACAATGCATGCATTTTTAGTTCTATCAAGTTCATATTTATATCCAAAAACAGCGTTTTACTATGGCATTGATGTTGAGGAAATCGTTTCCCTCCAATAACCGGCAGTCAAGTCAGCGTCACAAATTAAATAATTAAAATTAGAAAACATTGGTAAAATATTATATTGTCATTTAAAGAATTATAGATTTACATCTCTTGAACGCAATCAACTTGCCAGATTTAAAAATAACCTTACTGGGAAATCACACTTTGCAATAATCTGAGCACTGCGCCCAGAAAAATACGCGTTGCGATACAGACTAGACGTCATGTTGGGGAGATCTAAAATCGAAAATACTATGTAAATAATCCATTACCTTTGATTCTCTTCATCAGATGTCACTTCCAGGTATCACAGGTCCATAACGAATGTAGTTTTGTTAAAAAAAGCTCATCATTTATGTCCAAAAATCTCCGTCTCGTTAGCACATGATGTAAGCCAGCCGGACTTCTCGTCATGAACGAGGGGAAAAAATATATTTCCGTTCGTTCAAACATGTCAAACGTTGTATAGCATAAATCATTAGGGCCTTTTTTAACCAGAACATGAATAATATTCAAGGTGGACGAATGCATACTCTTTTATAACGTATTGGAACGAGGGTACCCAACATGAACTCGCGCGCCAGGTGTCTAATGGGACATCATCGTTCCATGGCTCTTGTTCGGTCAGATCTCCCTCCAGAAGACTCAAAACACTTTGTAAAGGCTGGTGACATCTAGTGGAAGCAATAGGAAGTGCCAAAATATTCCTAAGCCCCTGTGTTTTTCAATGGGATAGGTTTAAAGTCAATACAACACATCAGGTATCCACTTCCTGTCAGAAAATGTCTCAGGGTTTTGCCTGCCAAATGAGTTCTGTTATACTCACAGACACCATTCAAACAGTTTTAGAAACTTTAGAGTGTTTTCTATCCATATATAATAAGTATATGCATATTCTAGTTACTGGGTAGGATTAGTAACCAGATTAAATCGGGTACATTTTTTTTATCCAGACGTGCAAATGCTGCCCCCTAGCCCCAACAGGTTAATTTTTGCTTGTAAGCAGGAATCAGGAGGATAGAGTTGTGGTCGGATTTACCAATTGGAGGGCGAGGGAGAGCTTTGTACGCGTCTCTGTGTGTGGAGTACAGGTGATCTAGAATTCTTTTCCCTCTGATTGCACATTTAACATGTTGATAGAAATTTGGTAGAACTGATTTAAGTTTCCCTGCATTAAAGTCTCCGGCCACTAGGAGAGCCGCAACTGGGTGAGTGGCTTCCTGTTTGCATATTTCCTTACACAGCTGACTGAGTGTGGTCTTAGTGCCAGCATCTGTCTGTGGTGTTAAATAAACAGCCACGAAAAGTATAGCTGAAAACTCTCTAGGCAAGTAGTGTGGCCTGCAATTTATCACAATATACTCTACTTCAGTCGAGCAAAAATCTAGAGACTTCCTTAGATTGCGTGCCCAACTGTTGTTTACAAATATGCACAGAACGCCCCCCCCCCTCGTTTTACCGGAGTGTGCTGTTCTATCTTGCCGGTGCAGCGTATATCCCGCTAGCTGAATATCCATGTCGTCATTCAGCCATGATTACGGGGAACATAGAATATTACAGTTTTTGATGTCCCATTGGTAGGATATTCGTGATCGTACCTCATCTAATTTATTGTCCAATGATTGCACGTTGGTGAGTAGTATTGACGGTAACGGCAGCTTTCCCACTCGGCTTCTTTGGGTCCTGACCAGGCATCCGGCTCTTTGTCCTCTGTACCTGCGTCGCTTCCTCTTGCAAATAACGGGGATGTCGGCCCTGTGGGGTGCTTGGAGAATGTCTTGTGCGTCCTCCTTTTTGTAGAAAAAATCTTTGTCTAATTCGAGGTGAGTGATCGCTGTCCTGATATCCAGAAGCTCTTTTTTTGCCGTAAGATACGGTTGCAGAAACATTATGTACAAAATAAGTTACAAATATCGTGAAAAAAACACATAATAGCACAATTGGTTGGGCGCCCGTAAAACTGCTGCCATTGCTTCTGGCGCCATTGAGATGTTGAGATGTTGCTTCAATATATCCACATCATTTTCTTTCCTCATGATGCCATCTGTTTTGTGAAGTGCACCAGTCCCTCCTGCAGCAAAGCATCACAACATGATGCTGCCACTCCCGTGCTTCACGGTTGGGATAGTGTGCTTCGACTTGCAAGCCTCCCCCTTTTCCTCCAAACATAACGATGGTCATTGTGGCCAAACAGTTCTATTTTCGTTTCATCAGACCAGAGGACATTTCTCCAAAAAGTATGATCTTTGTCCCTTGTGCAGTTGCAAACCGCAGTCTGGCTTTTTTTATGGTGGTTTCAAACAGTGGCTTCTGCCTTGCTGAGCTGCCTTTCAGGTTATGTCGATATAGGACTCAATTCACTGTGGATATAGATACTTTTGTATCTGTTTCTCCAGCATCTTCACAAGGTCCTTTGCTGTTGTTCTGGGACGGATTTGCACTTTTCACACCAAAGTACGTTCATCTGTAGGAGACAGAACGCGTCTACTTCCTGAGCGGTATGACGGCTACATTGTCCCATGGTGTTTATACTTGTGTACTATTGTTTGTACAGATGAAGGTGGTACCTTCAGGCGTTTGAAAATACCTCCCAAGGATGAACTAGACTTGTGGAGGTCTACAATATTTTTCTGAGGTCTTGGCTGATTTCTTTTGATTTTCTCATGATGTCAAGCAAAGAGGCCCTGAGTTTGAAGGTAGACCTTGAAATACATCCACAGGTACACCTCCAATTGACTCAAATGATGTCAATTAGCCTATCAGAAGCCATGACATCATTTTTCTGGAATATTCCTTAGCTGTTTAAAGGCACAGTCAACATATGTACAAAATATGTTACAAATATCGTGAAATGTAAACTTCTAACTCACTTTTATTGTGATACAGTGAATTATAATGTAAGGGTTCTGGATGTAGCTGGTGCAGAGGAGTCAGGCGCAGGACAGCAGAGATGAGTAACACAATGAACTTTACTCAAAAGGTCCAAATACATGAAGTAATACCAAGCCCACAAACATCAGACCGAACTTACAATAAAACAATCACTCACAAAAACCATGGGGAAAACACAGGGTTAAATAATGAACATGTAATTGGGGAATTGAAACCAGCTGTGTAAAACAAAGACAAAACAAATGGAAAATGAGAAGTGGATCGGCGATGGCTAGAAGGCCGGTGACGTCGAACGCCGCCCGAACAGTAAGAGGGACCGACATCGGCGGAAGTTGTGACATATAAGTGAAATAATCTGTCTGTAAACAATTGTTGGAAAAATTACTTGAAACTAGTTTGTTAACAAGAAATTTGTGGAGTGGTTAAAAAGTTTTAATGACTCCAACCTAAGTGTATGTAAACTTCTGACTTCAACTGTATATATAGAGAGAGATAATGTATAAATTGTATGCTTCTTTTATGGTTCATAGATATTGAATCAAACAATTCTAAATATCAACCTGCAATAGTGCATGCTGGCAAATATGATAATGGTGGGCGTGGTTTTTGTTCAAAGTGATGGGTATGAGTTTCAGGCCCTTGTATCAGTGGAAAACTAGGACCCAAAAATAAGGACTTATTCTTTAACTTCTTTGGGCTAGGGGGCAGTATTTTCACATCCGGATAAAAAACGTACCCGATTTAATCTGGTTACGACTCCTGCCCAGTAACTAGAATATGCATATAATTATTGGCTTTGGATAGAAAACACCCTAAAGTTTCTAAAACTGTTTGAATGGTGTCTGTGAGTATAACAGAACTCCTATGGCAGGCAAAAACCTGAGAAGGTTTCATGCAGGAAGTGGCCTGTCTGACAAGGTGTTGTTGTTCTTGCTTCTGTGTATTGAAGAGTCAGGATCTTAGCTGTAACGTGACATTTCCTAGGGCTCCAATAGGCTCTCAGAGCCCGGGAAAAACCTGAACGATGACGAGGCAGCCTCAGGCTGAAACACATTATCGCCTTTTCCAAGTGGCCCATCAGAGGACAATGGAATTAGGCGCGTGCCCGATTCGACCCCGTGCAGTATTTTCCTTCGGCTGTTTAGCTAATTGCAGATTCCCGGTCGGAATATTATCGCTTTTTTACGAGAATAATGGCATAAAAATTGATTTTAAACAGAGGTTGACATGCTTCGAAGTACGGTAATGGAATATTTAGACATTTTTTGTCACGAAATGCGCCATGCGCACGACCGTTATTTACCATTTCGGATAGTGTCTGGGACGCACGAACAAAACGCCGCTATTCGGATATAATGATGGATTATTTTGGACCAAACCAACATTTGTTATTGAAGTAGCAGTCCTGGGAGTGCATTCTGACGAAGAACAGGAAAGGTAAGACCATTTTTATTATAGTAAATGGGATTTTGGTGAAGGCTAAACTTGCCGGGTGTCTAAATAGCTAGCCCTGTGATGCCGGGCTATCTACTCAGAATATTGCAAAATGTGCTTCATCCGAAAAGCTATTTTAAAATCGGACATATCGAGTGCATAGAGGAGTAATGTATCTATAATTCTTAAAATAATTGTTATGCTTTTTGTGAACGTTTATCGTGAGTAATTTAGTAAATTGTTAGTGAATTCCCCGGAAGTTTGCGGGGGGTATGCTTTTTCTGAACGTCACATGCTAATGTAAAAAGCTGGTTTTTGATATAAATATGAACTTGATTGAACAACAAATGCATGTTTTGTATAACATAATGTCCTAGGTGTGTCATCTGATGAAGATCATCAAAGGTTAGTGCTGCATTTAGCTGTCTTCTGGGTTTTTGTGACATTATATGCTAGCTTGAAAAATGGGTGTCTGATTATTTCTGGCTGTGTACTCTGCTGACATAATCTAATGTTTTGCTTTCGTTGTAAAGCCTTTTTGAAATCGGACAGTGTGGTTAGATTAACGAGAGTCTTGTCTTTACATAGCTGTAAAATAGTCATATGTTTGAGAAATTGAAGTAATAGCATTTCAAAGGTTTTGAAAATCGCGCCACAGGATTCAACTGGCTGTTACGTAGGTGGGACGAATTCGTCCCGCCGGTCCCATAGAGGTTAACCTGTTGGGGATAGGGGGCAGTATTTGCACGGCCGGATTAAATCGGGTACGTTTTTTATCTGGTTACTACTCCTGCCCAGTAACTAGAATATGCATATAATTGTTTGATTTGGATAGAAACACCCTAAAGTTTCTAAAACTGTTTGAATGGTGTCTGTGAGTATAACAGAACTCATTTGGCAGGCCAAAACCTAAGAAGATTCCAAACAGGAAGTGCTCTCTCTGACCATTTCATGGCCTTCTTGATCATCTCTAACCAAAACAGGGGATCTCTGGCATGACGTGACATTTTCTAACGCTCCCATAGGCTCTCAGAAGGCGCCAGAAAGCTGAATGGTGGCTTTGCAGGCCATGGCTGAAAAACATTAGCGCATTTTGTAAGTGGTCAATCTGAGGACAATGAGACTGGAGGCGCGTGCCCGAGCCGACACCATGTTTACTTTCTCTCTCTTTGAACGAAAACAACCACTCCCGGTCGGAATATTATCGCTTTTTTATGAGAAAAATAGCATAAAAATGTATTTTAAACAGCGGTTGACATGCTTCGAAGTACGGTAATGGAATATTTTGAAATTTTTTGTCACGAAACGCGTCGGGCGCGTCACCCTTCTTTACCCATCGGATAGTGTCTTGAACGCACGAACAAAACGCCGCTATTTGGATATAACTATGGATTATTTTGAACCAAACCAACATTTGTTATTGAAGTAGAAGTCCTGGGAGTGCATTCTGACGAAGACAGCAAAGGTAATCAAACTTTTCTAATAGTAAATCGGAGTTTGGTGAGTACCACACTTGGTGGGTGTCAAAATAGCTAGCTTGTGATGGCCGGGCTATCTACTCAGAATATTGCAAAATGTGCTTTCACCGAAAAGCTATTTTAAAATCGGACATAGCGAGTGCATAAAGGAGTTCTGTATCTATAATTCTTAAAATAATTGTTATGTTTTTTGTGAACGTTTATCGTGAGTAATTTAGTAAATTCACCGGCAGTGTTCGGTGGGAATGCTAGTCACATGCTCGTCACATGCTAATGTAAAAAGCTGGTTTTTGATATAAATATGAACTTGATTGAACAAAACATGCATGTATTGTATAACATAATGTCCTAGGGTTGTCATCTGATGAAGATCATCAAAGGTTAGTGCTGCATTTAGCTGTGGTTTGGGTTTATGTGACATTATATGCTAGCTTGAAAAATGGGTGTCTGATTATTTCTGGCTGGGTACTCTGCTGACATAATCTAATGTTTTGCTTTCGTTGTAAAGCCTTTTTGAAATCGGACAGTGTGGTTAGATTAATGAGAGTCTTGTCTTTAAAATGGTGTAAAATAGTCATATGTTTGAGAAATTGAAGTAATAGCATTTCTAAGGTATTTGAATATCGCGCCACGGGATTACACTGGCTGTTGAGTAGGTGGGACAAGCGTCCCACTGGCCCAGAGAGGTTAACACAATACCATAGGTATTTTTAAATATTTTTTTTATGATGGCATATTCGCTTAGGATCTCACTTGGTGAAGTCCACAGGACTAAAAAGATATGAATGCAACAAACTTGTTTCTGTCAATAACAAATACAGTCATCGCTAGTAACTCTACAATTTACTCGAATGGCACGGCACTCTGGGAATAATTTAACACTGTTCCGAAGTCTATATGGGTCCACAGACTTAAGACTTTCAATGTTGATTTAACATGCTCCGTGTTCATTAAAAAATTATGTACACTGGTGAATTTGCAGCGTGATGAAGTTGACAATGAAGTAATCGTGACTGCTCTCGCCATGCTGCTCTAGCCATGCTGCTCTTCTATACTGTACCCAACCGTCTCGCCACCAGATGTATGTTCTACAGGATACTTATTACAGTAATATGGATATATAAAGTCAGCATGCCTCAAGCAAGGACACATGTACCTACACAACACATTTTGACGCAGGTGTGAATGGGCATTTTTAGCTATATCCGTTTTTTCTATTCCCCTCAGAATGTAAATTTCCTGGTGTTTTTACAGTCTTTTATGTCCCAATAATTAAAATAGGTTTTAAAAAATGAATAAAACTACCAGTTGGGGAATGCTGCTGTATAGGGACAACATTGCGATAGCGCTACATACATTTTCCATCCCATGTGGCCTAACTGCTAACTCTGAGAGAGAGGAAGTCCTCCTGTTGATGAGCAGTGAGCCATACCCCTCACATCACATCACTGCCCAGAGCGCTGCCCACCCGCCTGTTACCCAAATCTAATTACACCGCTAATAACTGCAGTCATTAATTTATAAGCCGCTTTGCCTTCTTCTCATCTCCTACAGCACTCCAAATGTAATCATCCCTCTGATTGTTCAAGTTAACCCTCTTTCCAAATGACAGGAGATTCTCTGCAGCACCATCACCAAAATGAAAAAAGAGAAAAGAGAAGAAGTTTCCTTGTGAGACAAAGCTGACAGGGAGGACATTGATCCTGGTTAGAAGCTTAAAGCATACTGAACGAGATACAAATTAAAACTTTACATTTTAGTGCTTTTTCATTGCCTTGAAGTACAAGCTCTCATGTTAGCGTCTAACTAATGAGTAATAAACAGCAGACACACATATTGAGTCCCACCTTAGGCCACCGTAATGAAACCATCCATCCTCAGTCACAGATAGAGTCGAGGGGACTCCTATGGTAGGTACACCTCTAGCTCATATCTTGGCATTAGTACTGTAGATTACTTTATCACTGATCTCAACCCAGAGTCTCTTAGAGTGTTCACAGTCAGTCCACCGACACCCCTATCAGATAACAGCAAAATCACACTCTACTTGAACAGAGCTTTGCTCAATCATGAGGCGTCAAAGCCGAAGGAACTGAATAATATTAAGGAATGCTATAGATGGAAGGAACATACTGTGGAAATATAAAAAAAAAAAACAATTTCCTGGACAAAAGGTTTCACTGTAATAGTGAAGGCGTAAACTTGGCAGGAGAAAACCTAAACAGTATATTTGACCTCTCAGCTTCCCTAGCAAATCTAAAAGTCTTGATAGGGAAGTTTGATGAAGAATGCAAAAACCTAAGAAAGAACTTGAGAAACCTATCCACCAAAAACATAGAGACCCAGAAAACCTGAGCCTACACTATGATGAATCACAAAAAACTATTCAGAAATAAACTACTTAAAAATAAGGAACAGCACGTCAGAAATCAGCTCAATGTAATTGAAGAATCCATTGAATCTAACGACTTCACGGGAAAATTGAAAAACTTTAAACAAACAAAAACATGAAGAGTTATCTATCCAAAACAGAGATATATGGATAAACCACTTCTCCAATCTTTTTGGCTCTATAACAAAGAACAAACAGCAAAAACATATATATGATCAAAAACAAATCTTGGAATCAACTATTAAAGACTACCAGAAACCACTGGATTCTCCAATTACATTGAATGAACTACAGGACAAAAGCAAACCCTCCAACCCAAAAGGCCTGTGGTGTTGATGGTATCCTAAATGAAATGATAAAATATACAGACCACAAATTGCAATTGGCTTTACTTAAACTCTTTAGCGTCATCCCCAGCTCTCCATCTTCCCCAATATTTGTAAACAAGGACTGATCACCCCAATCCACAAAAGTGGAAACAAATTTGACCCCAATAACTACCGTGGGATATGCGTCAACAGCAATCTAGGGGAAATCCTCTGCATTATCAATAACAACAGGCTTGTGCATTTCCTCAGTGAAAAGAATGTACTGAGCAAATTGGCTTTTTACCAAATTACCATACGACAGACAATGTATTCACCCTGCACACCATAACACCATACCCAAACTGGACATGCGCCCGCGTGCACCATCGTGCGCAAATAGATTTTGTACCCCCACACCAAATGCGATTACGACACGCAGGTTGAAATATCAAAACAAACTCTGAACCAATTATATTAATTTGGGGACAGGTCGAAAAGCATTAAACATTTCTGCCAATTTAGCTAGCTAACTTGCAGTTGCTAGCTAATTTGTCCTATTTAGCTAGCTTGCTGTTGCTAGCTAATTTATTCTGGGATATAAACGTTGAGTTGTTATTTTACCTGAAATGCACAAGGTCCTCTACTCCGACAATTAATCCACACATAAAACGTTCAACCGAATAATTCGTAGTCATCTCTCCTCCTTCCAGGCTTTTTCTTCTCTGGACTTTATATGGCCATTGGCATCTAAGGTGTATCACCACAACGACCGACCGACCTCAGTTCATCTTTCAATCACCCACATGGGTATAACCAATGAGGAGGTGGCACATGTGTACGTGCTTCTATAAACCAATGAGGAGATGGGAGAGGCAGGATTTGCACCGCGATCAGCATCACAAATGGAACTGACTTCTATTTTAGCGCTTGGCAACACAGATGCTCGTTGGCGTGAGCGGGCAGTGTGGGTGCAATGATTGAATAACATGTATGTGTAAATTTATTTTGCAACACTCGAGCATGCAACGCGAGCGGTGTGTTCAGCATGTAATTGACAATCAAAACAAAGGCAAAGTATTTTTGGCATGAGGGTCTGCTATACAAATTGAAGGAAAGTGGTGTTGGGGGAAAAACACACAAAATTATAAAACCCATCTACACAAACAACAAATGTGCATTTAAAATTGGTAAAAAACCCACATTTCTTTTCACAGGGCCGGGGGGTGAGACAGGGATGCAGCTTAAGCCCCACCCTCTTCAACATATATATTAACGAATTGGCGAGGGCACTAGAACAGTCTGCAGCACCCAGCCACACCCTACTAGAATCTGAAGTCAAATGTCTACTGTTTGCTGATGATCTGGTGCTTCTGTCCAAAACCAAAGATGGCCTACAGCAGCATCTAGATTTTCTGCACAGATTCTGTCAGACCTGGGCCCTGACAATAAATCTCAGTAAGACAAAAATAATGCTGTTCCAAAATAATTCCAGTTGCCAGGATGACGAATACAATTTCCATCTAGACATCATTGCCCTAGAGCACACACAAAACTATACATACTTTGGCCTTAACATTAGCATCACAGGTAGCTTCCACAAAGCTGTGAACGATCTGAGAGACAAGGCAAGAAGGGCCTTCTATGCCATCAAAAGGAACACACAATTTGACATACCAATTAGGAACTGGCAAAAAATACTTAAATCAGTTACAGAACCCATTGCCCTTTATTGTTGTGAGGTCTGGGGTCCGCTCACCAACCAAGAATTCACAAAATGGGACAAACACGAAATGGAGACTCTGCATACAGAATTCTGCCTAAATTTCCTCTGTGTACAATGTAAAACACCAAATAATGCACACAGAGCAGAATTAAGCCAATACCCGCTAATTATCAAAATCCAGAAAAGAGCCGTTAAATTCTACAACCACCTAAAAGGAAGTGATCCCCAACCCTTCCATAACAAAGTCATCACCTACAGAGAAATTAACCTGGAGAGCAAGCTGGTCCTGGGGATCTGTTCACAAACACAAACAGACCCCACAGAGCCCCAGGACAGCAACATAATTTGACCCAACCAAATCATAAGAAAACAAATAGATAATTACTTGACACATTGGAAAGAATTTACAAAAAAAAACAGAGCAAACTAGAATGCAATTTGGCCCCTAAACAGAGTGGCAGAATACCTGACCACCGTGACTGACCGAAAATTATGGAAATCTTTGACTATGTATAGACTCAGTGAGCATAGCCTTGCTATTGAGAAAGGCCACCGAATGCAGACCTGGCTCTCAAGAGAAGACAGGCTATGCGCACACTGCCCACAAAATGAGGTAGAAACTTCCTCCTGCCAAATGTATGACCATATTAGACACACATATTTCCCTCAGATCACACAGACCCACAAAGAATTTGAAAACAAATCCAATTTTGATAAACTCCCATATCTATTTAGTGAAAAACCACAGTGTGCAATCACAGCAGCAAGATTTGTGGCCTGTTTACCACAAGGGCAACCATTGAAGAACAAACACCATCCTAAATACAATCTAAACTCAGCAAAAAATAAATATCCCTTTTTCAAGACCCTGTCTTTCAAAGATAATTCGTAAAAATCCAAATAACTTCACAGATTTTCATTGTAAAGGGTTTAAACACTGTTTTCCATGCTTGTTCAATGAACCATAAACAATTAATGAACATGCACCTGTGGAACGGTCGTTAAGACACTAACAGCTTACAGATGGTAGGCAATTAAGGACACAGTTCTGAAAACTTAGGACACTAAAGAGGCCTTTCTACTGACTCTGGAAAAACACCAAAAGAAAGATGCCCAGGGTCACTGCTCATCTGCGTGAACAAGCCTTAGGCATGCTGTAAGGAGGCATGAGGACTGCAGATGTGGCCAGGGCAATAAACTGCAATGTCCGTACAGTGAGACACCTAAGACAGCACTACAGGGAGACAGGATGGACAGCTGATCGTCCTCGCAGTGGCAGACCACGTGTAATAACACCTGCACAGGATCGGTACATCTGAACTTCACACCCGCGGGACAGGTACAGGATGGCAACAACAACTGCCCAAGTTACACCAGGAATGCACAATCCCTCCATCAGTGCTCAGATTGTCCGCAATAGGCTGAGAGAGGCTGGACTGAGCGCTTGTAGGCCTGTTTTAAGGCAGGTCCTCACCAGACATCACCGGCAACAACGTCGCCTATGGGCACAAACCCACCGTCACTGGACCAGACAGGACTGGCAAAAAGTGCTCTTCACTGACAAGTCGCGGTTTTGTCTCACCGGGGGTGATGGTTGGATTCGCATTTATCATCGATGGAATGAGCATTACACCGAGGCCTGTACTCTGGAGCGGGATCGATTTGGCGGTGGAGGGTCCGTCATGGTCTGGGGCGGTGTGTCACAGCGTCATTGGACTGAGCTTGTTGTCATTGCAGGCAATCTCAACGCTGTGCGTTACAGGGAAGACATCCTCCTCACTCATGTGGTACCCTTCCTGCAGACTCATCCTGACATGACCCTCCAGCATGACAATGCCACCAGCCATACTGCTCGTTCTGTGCATGATTTCCTGCAAGACGGGAATGTCAGTGTTCTGCCATGGCCAGCGAAGAGCCCAGATCACAATCCCATTGAGCACGTCTGGGACCTGTTGGATCGGAGGGTGAGGGCTAGGGCCATTTCCCCCAGAAATGTCCGGGAACTTGCAGGTGTCTTGGTGGAAGAGTGGGGTAACATCTCACAGCAAGAACTGGCAAATCTGGAGCAGTCCATGAGAAGGAGATGCACTGCAGTACTTAATGCAGCTGGTGGCCACACCAGATACTGACTGTTACTTTTGATTTTGACCCCCCCCCCCTTTTGTTCAGGGACACATTATTCAATTTCTGTTAGTCACATGTCTGTGGAACGTGTGCAGTTTATGTCTCAGTTGTTGAATCTTGTTATGTTCATACAAATATTTACACACTAAGTCTGCTGAAAATATACGCAGTTGACAGTGAGGACATTTCTTTTTTTGCTGAGTTCATATTTATGTTTATTTATTTTCCCTTTTGACTTTAACTATTTACACATTATTACAACACTGTATATAGACGTAATATGACATTTGAAGTGTCTTTATTCTATTGGATCTTCTGTGAGAGTAATGTTTACTTGTCATCGTCGTGTGTGTAGGTGGCAGGGAAGTCTGGCGCAGGAGAAACCAACTTGGTATAACTGGAGTAGTTTAATAAAGAAATAAAAACAAACTCCAAAACCAACATACATAAATAAAATAATATGGGTAAAATAAAACCTTCGCACACCAATACAAAATACACAAGCACCTAACAAACAATCTCTGACAAGGACATGAGGGTAAACAGAGGGTTAAATACACAACATGTAATGAATGGGATTGGAACCAGGTGTGTAGGAAGACAAGACAAAACCAATGGAAAATGAAAAATGAATCAATGATGGCTAGAAGACCGGTGACGTCGAACGCCAAGCACCACCTGAACAAGGAGGTGTAACGGCCGTCGTATGAAGTGGACCAAGGCGCAGCGGGTTTAGTGCTCATTTTAAACTTTTATTGAACACTAAATAAACAAAACCGAACGAACAGTTATGCAGGCTACACACAGCATTGCAAAAACAACTTCCCACAAATCCCATGACAAAAACACCCCTCTTAAATAAGACCTTCAATTAGAAGCAATGAAGAGCAGCTGCTTCCAATTGGTCAACCCCATCAACTAAACATAGAAATAGAAAGACTAGACTAGAACATACAAATATACTAACAGAACATAAACCAAAACCCCTCTACATAAACACATATCCCAACAAACCCCAAACCACATAAAACAAACACCGCCTGCCACGTCCTGACCAAACTACAATAACAAATAACCCCTTTACTGGTCAGAACGTGACAGGAGGGGCATCGACTTCGGCAGAAGTCGTGACATTACTGTAAATGTTGTATTGTTTATTTCACTTTTTTTATTATCTATTTCACTTGCATTGGCAATGTAAACATATGTTTCCCATGCCAATAAAGCCCCTTAAATTGAAATGTATTAGAGAGAGAAAGGCAGAGAGAGAGTATGAAAGAGAGATCAAGAAAGAGAGAGGGGGGAGGGGTGGAGAGAGAGGTGGGGAGGGAGAGACAGAAAGACAGAGAGAGAGAAAGAGAGAGCAAGAAAGAGAGAGAGAGGGGAGATAGAGAGGGAGGGAGAGAGAGAAAAAGAGTGAAAGAGAGAGGGGGAGAGAGATAGAGAGAGAGAGCCAGAGACAGAGAGCACGCGAGTGCGAGAGACAGAGAGCACGCGAGTGCAAGAGATAGAGCTTCTAGACATTTTGTATCCTCTCTGTTAAAGATATGCTCCGGTACGTTGGTGACTAAGAGAGTATTTTTTAAACCTTCCTCTTTGGGCTGGATGTGGAGCTTCTAGACATTTTGTATCCTCTCTGTTAAAGATATGCTCCGGTACGTTGGTGACTAAGAGAGTATTTTTTAAACCTTCCTCTTTGGGCTGGATGTGGAGCTTCTAGACATTTTGTATCCTCTCTGTTAAAGATATGCTCCGGTACGTTGGTGACTAAGAGAGTATTTTTTAAACCTTCCTCTTTGGGCTGGATGTGTCAATGTGTAGTTCAGACATGCAGAGTACTCTATTTGAGCAGAATAACTGTCTTACCTCAATTAGCCACTAAATTCCTAGTTTTGATGCAACAGTTTCTGGAAGCTATTTACCCTACATTTCCCCCCACGTGGGCCAATCTCTATTAATTCTAGTTCTAACCACTGAGCTTCAGTACCTTTTGCAGTTTGAGTGACAGCTAGCAAGACGCCTGCCCAGCATTATCCAATGAAGTTGCTGTGCAGGCCCAAAGTCTCAGTGGACACTGCAGAGCGCGAGAGAGCGCAGTAACGTGTTGCATATATCTGCACATACTGTATATGTCACAATTTTCAGGGACCACTTTTGGCTCGTGAGCGCTGCTTTCAGAACTACTGGCAAAAAAATATACAAAAGTACCGGAGAATCTCTTTAAGCACCACCATCCTCCAGTTCTAACAATGTTGTTGTCACCATCAGTGGTTTGTCTTCCTTATGTCATGATATCAGTAGTGAACGTGGCCTGGGGCAACACACCACGGCCCATCCAGCTGTCTCTCAATGTCTTGCTTTGCTCATCATCAAGGCCCTCTGCCGTAAGGGAGCTGGCCTCTAACTATGGCTTTATAACATTGCCACTGCAGCAGAGACTTAGGCAGAATTACATTTACATTTTAGTCATTTAGCAGACGCTCTTATCCAGAGCGACTTACAAATTGGTGCATTCACCTATAATATCCAGTGGAACAACCACTTTACAATAGTGCATCTAAATCTTTTAAGGGGGGGGTTAGAAGGATTACTTTATCCTATCCCAGGTATTCCTTGAAGAGGTGGGGTTTCAGGTGTCTCCGGAAGGTGGTGATTGACTCCGCTGTCCTGGCGTCGTGAGGGAGCTTGTTCCACCATTGGGGTGCCAGAGCAGGGAACAGTTTTGACTGGGCCGAGCGGGAACTGTGCTTCCTCAGAGGTAGGGAGGCGAGCAGGCCAGAGGTGGATGAACGCAGTGCCCTTGTTTGGGTGTAGGGCCTGATCAGAGCCTGAAGGTACGGAGGTGCCGTTCCCCTCACAGCTCCGTAGGCAAGCACCATGGTCTTGTAGCGGATGCGAGCTTCGACTGGAAGCCAGTGGAGAGAGCGGAGGAGCGGGGTGACGTGAGAGAACTTGGGAAGGTTGAACACCAGACGGGCTGCGGCGTTCTGGATGAGTTGTAGGGGTTTAATGGCACAGGCAGGGAGCCCAGCCAACAGCGAGTTGCAATAATCCAGACGGGATTAAACAGAATCCAGAATCCAGAATGACATTAAACAGACATTAAGGATATCCAAACAGACTGTTGAGTTTGAGAGAGCATGGCTTTTCTACAGAGGAAACCTACACACTATATTCAGGACAAGAATAGTTTTGTAGATAACGTCGTGAAAGAAGTATGATCAATTCAACTTCTGTCACAAAACTCAGTGGTCTATATTAAACTTGAGAACACTAACCACGTACCCAAGCTATCATGCTCCTTACAAAGTGAAGTGAAGAGAGATGAAAAAGATGGAGAGAAATTAACTTTTTCACTAAACCGTTTTGCCCGGTTTCATTTCCATCTCTCTGCTAGGCTGTGAGAGTTCCATGCCTTTAGACTGCACTATGTGTCTGGAGGACCCAGGTACTTTAGAGCCACTCCATAGAATCCCACTGCTGGGGATATGGGCTCTTGAGCTCCATTATATTCCTAGGTCTGGGGGATATAGCCTATTCAGCTCCAATCTGCCCAATTGATTGCCTTTTCTCTTCGCTCCCTCTCTCTCGCTAGGTGAGATTCTGCATCTCTCAAAGTGGTTCTTTCTGGTCCTGGTTGGCTGTAAACCAAGGCATTCTTTACGGAACTTTTTCTAGTAAGTTGAACTCAATGAAAAGTTATTATTACTTAATGGGATTTACGTGGTACTGACTCAAAACTAAATGAGAAGTCACATCAACTCTTTTTTTAAAGTCATGAAAACAAATTACATTTTTACCCAGCATGCTCTACTGCAGGTATATTTTGGGGGATTTTTGTATATATCTGTGTTTTTGCATGTTTATTGGTTGATTGATTAATCTTATGCTACACAAAAATAAATAAAAACATTCAAACCAATCATTTTTTTGCACCCATTACTCAAATGGTTGTTCACATTTAAATTGGTTAGGTCACACTGTTTCCAAACCTGGCAGTCATAATGAGCGCAGGTTGTGGGTGAATAAAAATTGCTGGATGTTTTAACTCTGTCTTGATTCCAATAGGACTTAAACATCACTTTGCAGGCCAGCATAATGTGACTTGCAGGTAGGGTTTCAAAATTCTGATACATTTTTCAGAAATCCTGGTTAGAAGATTCCTGGAAATCCTCTAACCAGGATTTTTTTGTTTATCTGGGAATTTGGGATTGTTACCAGAAATTCGTAACCCTACTTGCAGGCCTGACGTGGCCTGTAAACCACGAGTTTCAGGCCACTGTATTAGGGTAAAGCTAGGCCTCAAAACAAGGCATGAGTCACATATTGTCAAAAAGCGTTCAATTATAATGGTGATATTCACATAGGAACTCACATGGTGACAGCCACAGGACATCAAAATGATAAATTCAACAATGATATCTCTGTCACTCACAAATACAGTCACGGGTGGTATCTATTTTTCCCTCAAAAAGGCAAGGCACACTGGAAATTATATTGGAGGCATGGCTTAGTGGAGCCTTTACTCAACATTTTCAGTCTGATACAACTCAAATCTGGACCCCTACAGTAGGGATCACCAACTAGTTTCTGCCGCAGGACAGATTTTTCTGGAGCGGATGGTCAGGGGGCCTGAAAATATTTACAAATAATTTGTAGACTGCAAATTGACCGCAAGGAGCCCAAACAGATATCATATTTGACTAAAGCAATAATTTCAAACCTTGCGTACATTGGATTACAATCATCTCTCTCTGTATTATGTGTGGGAATGCTTGGAACAGATTTCCAAAATTAAAATCACTTGGAGCTGATTTCCAGGTGTTTTTTGTCTTTGATGTCCAACATAAAAAATATATACAAATACAATTTTTGTAAAAAAAATAATGTTGCTTCAAAAACTTGGGGGACCAAATAAAACCCACCTCTGGGCTGAATTTGGCCCACGGGCTGCCAGGGTCACAGTGACTCAAAATCACTTGTAGTAACTGTAAGTGCAACGGTTGAGGTTGACAACACATGAGGTTACTATAGAAAAAGTAGGCATCTGAAATTTAGTGAAAACCCCCACTATTTTCTAAAGGTAAAGTGTATAAGGTTATTCTTCATTCTGTGTGATCTGTGTTGCCCATGGGCCTCTGATTGGTTAGCTGATTTATCTCTGATGTGATTGGTTACCCATACAGGGAGGGCTTGGATAATTGGTAATACACAAGTGTGCAAACACGTGCACACACAAACACATGCACACACACACACACACACACACACACACACACACACACACACACACACACACACACACACACACACACACACACACACACACACACACACACACACACACACACACACACACACACACACACACAGAGGGGTGCGGATTATATGCATTTGAATGTGTGTGTATGACTAATTATCCAACCGCAGCTGATTTCAGACCGGAACAAAGTCTTGGCAACTATTCAATAAAACATCTAACCAGGTTACTGGGTTTTCAGGGTAAAGGGGTAAAAATGTAACAAAACAGAACATGTGATCTACAAATCAGCCACAGGAACCCAATCATTCGGGCGGAGACCAACTAGTGAAGTAGTGAAATATACAGCATCAAACTCTCCCGTTGACTCAAGCTGTGACGTCTCCCAGGACAGTTAAAAATCAAAGCTTCACATTTCAATAGACACTGCTCAAAAAAATAAAGGGAACACTAAAATAACACATCCTAGATCTGAATGAATGAAATAATCTTATTAAATACTCTTTTCTTTACATAGTTGAATGTGCTGACAACAAAATCACACAAAAATAATCAATGGAAATCCAATTTATCAACCCATGGAGGTCTGGATTTGGAGTCACACTCAAAATTAAAGTGGAAAACCACACTACAGGCTGATCCAACTTTGATGTAATGTCCTTAAAACAAGTCAAAATGAGGCTCAGTAGTGTGTGTGTGGCCTCCACGTGCCTGTATGACCTCCCTACAACGCCTGGGAATGCTCCTGATGAGGTGGCGGATGCTCTCCTGTGGGATCTCCTCCCAGACCTGGACTAAAGCATCCGCCGACTCCTGGACAGTCTGTGGTGCAACGTGGCGTTGGTGGATGGAGCGAGACATGATGTCCCAGATGTGCTCAATTGGATTCAGGTCTGGGGAACGGGCGGGCCAGTCCATAGCATCAATGCCTTCCTCTTGCAGGAACTGCTGACACACTCCAGCCACATGAGGTCTAGCATTGTCTTGCATTAGGAGGAACCCAGGGCCAACCGCACACGCATATGGTCTCACAAGGGGTCTGAGGATCTCATCTCGGTACCTAATGGCAGTCAGGCTACCTCTGGCGAGCACATGGAGGGCTGTGCGGCCCCCCAAAGAAATGCCACCCCACACCATGACTGACCCACCGCCAAACCGGTCATGCTGGAGGATGTTGCAGGTAGCAGAACATTCTCCACGGCGTCTCCAGACTCTGTCACGTCTGTCACATGTGCTCAGTGTGAACAGACACAGCAAACCTTCTTGCCACAGCTCGCATTGATGTGCCATCCTGGATGAGCTGCACTACCTGAGCCACTTGTGTGGGTAGTAGACTCCGTCTCATGCTACCACTAGAGTGAAAGCACCGCCAGCATTCAAAAGTGACCAAAACATCAGCCAGGAAGCATAGGAACTGAGAAGTGGTCTGTGGTCACCACCTGCAGAACCACTCTTTTATTGGGGGTGTCTTGCTAATTGCCTATAATTTCCACCTGTTGTCTATCCCATTTGCACAACAGCATGTGAAATTTATTGTCAATCAGTGTTGCTTCCTAAGTGGACAGTTTGATTTCACAGAAGTGTGATTGACTTGGAGTTTCATTGTGTTGTTTAAGTGTTCCCTGTCAAGTTGACTCAACACATCCCGGTGTGATCCAAAATTTCTAAAGTATGAAGTAAACTAGAGCTAAAGTCTATGACATTTACCTTTGCCTGTCCCTTATACAATACAATACAGATGGTTTCATCTGATGGTTTCCATCCATTATAATCTAGAGCTCTATAATACCAATGGAGTGATCCCCTACTGTCATCAACGGTCATAATAGAGCATAGGGGGATCAGTAGGAGACTGTTGGAAATTGTATTACATATCATAAGCAGATATGACCCCTCATAATTTCCTACTATACTCTCATACCACAGGATGCTGCTGAGTGGAAGACAACTCATAATAATGGCTGGAATGGAATCAACGTGTGACCTTTATTTTACGGGGCAAGTCAGTTAAAACCTCTTATGGACAGACGTTCCGCTAGCGGAACGCCTCACCAATATCCAATGGTAGCGCCTGGCGCGAAATACGAAAAACCTTAAAAATGCTATAATTTCAATTTCTCAAACATATGGCTATTTTACACCATTTGAAAGATAAGACTCTCCTTTATCTAACCACATTGTCCGATTTCAAAAAGGCTTTACAGCGAAAGCAAAACATTAGATTATGTCAGGAGAGTACCCAGCCAGAAATAATCACACAGCCATTTTTCAAGCTAGCATATATGTCACAAAAACCAAAACCACAGCTAAATGCAGCACTAACCTTTGATGATCTTCATCAGATGACACTCCTAGGACATTATGTTATACAATACATGCATGTTTTGTTCAATCAAGTTCATATTTATATCAAAAAACTGCTTTTTACATTAGCATGTTTTGTTCAGAACTAGCATACCCACCGAAAACTTCCGGTGAATTTACTAAATTACTCACGATAAACGTTCACAAAAAGCATAACAATTATTTTAAGAATTATAGATACAGAACTCCTTTATGCAATCGCGGTGTCAGATTTTAAAATAGCTTTTCGGTGAAAGCACATTTTGCAATATTCTGAGTAGATAGCCCGGCCATCACAGCTAGAAAATTTGACACCCACCAAGGTTGGCCCTCACCAAACTCAGATTTACTATTAAAAAAATTGGATTACCTATGCTGTTCTTCGCCAGAATGCACTCCCAGGACTTCTACTTCAACAACAAATGTTGTTTTGGTTCGAAATAATCCATAGTTATATCCAAATAGCTCCATTTTGTTCGTGCGTTCAAGTCACTATCCGAAGGGTGACGCGCCGGCGCATTTCGCCTCAGTGTCATTGTTCCCAGAAGGACCACTCACAAAAAACCCTGCTTTTTTTCGCCCAGAGACTGGAGAGCTCTCATTCCACTTTCTGGCACCTTCCTAGAGCCAATGAAAGCCTTAGAAAATGTCACGTTACAGCAGAGATGCTGAATTTTTGATAGAGATGCCCTAGAAGGACAAGAAATGGTCAGACAGGGCACTTCCTGTATAGAATCTTCTCAGGTTTTGGCCTGCCATATGAGTTCTGTTATACTCACAGACACCATTCAAACAGTTTTAGAAACGTTAGAGTGTTTTCTATCCAAATCTACTAATTATATGCATATTCTAGTTTCTGGGCAGGAGTAGTAACCAGATTAAATCGGGTATGTTTTTTTATCCGGCCGTGAAAATACTGCGCCCTGTCCCAAACAGGTTAAGAACAAATTCTTATTTACAATGACACCCTATGGGACTCCCAATCACAGCCAGATGTGATGCAGCCTCGATTCAAACCAGGAACTGCAGTGAAGCCTCTTGCACTGAGATGCAGTGCCTTAGACCGCTGCGCCACTCAAGAGCCCTGTATGAAAATACCCTAAAATAAAAGGTAACATTCTGTACTGTCACCTCATATGAAACATTTTATCTCAAATCCAAAATGCTAGAGTATAGAGCCAAATGTACACAGTTAGCTTCCCTGTCCAACTAAATAGAAAGCAACAATGCATTTGCTTGTTCGTATTCATATACAAGGTATTTTCCCACCAGCTCAGAATCTTTTCTAAGGTGAACAATTAGTAAGTTGCTCTTATTGTTTACAGAAATGCCACAAAGGAGAAAAGTTTGGATTGGAACATCACATAAGAAGACGAAGTGCTTATCTTCTGTAACGTCAATATAAATTGTATTTATTCAAACCGTAGTGCTGAGTAGACATTAGGCTGTTCAACACAGAGGGGTAGAACAGGGGAATGCTTCGGCAGCACAAACCTGGCTCTTATTGTAGTCTTCTGTCTGACAACATTCGTTCCCACCTCATCTTCGGATCTCTGGAGAACAGAGTGCTGTGATGCACACACAGACCGGTACACATACACCCGCATACGGACCTACACACTCACACAGGCACACACACACACAAACACACTGTCCTCTCAGTCCCTGTCAATCAAGTCAAGGTCCTATCGAAGTACAGCACAACCCCTTCCCCAGAGACATCCACCGTGGCCCTTGATGAGCTAAAATGAAATAAGTCCTCTACTTAGGTAATGGCCAATATGTGGGTTGGCAGCTTCTCAGATAGTCAGTGAGTCAATAGAGAATATTCCCCATTCCATCCTTCTAACAGAATCTAAAAGGGTACTACCACAGGATCTCATGCAGATATAATCTAATCTAAGAGGGTCCTATCTCAGGATCTCATCCTGTCACGACTTCCGCCGAAGTTGGTCCCTCTCCTTGTTCGGGCGGCGTTCGGCGGTCAACGTCACCGACCTTCTAGCCATCGCCGATCCACTTTTCATTTTCCATTGGTTTTGTCTTGTCTTCCATCACACCTGGTTCCAATTCCATCAATTACATGTTGTGTATTTAACCCTCTGTTCCCCCCCATGTCCTTGTCCGTAATTGTTTCTTGTAGTGCTTGTGCATGGTATGCTGGTTATTACCGGGTTTTGTTTGACCCATTTCATGTATTGTTCTGTTGACGGTGGTTTATGTTTATTAAACGACACCGTTGTAAATCAGTTTTCGCTCTCCTGCGCCTGACTTCTCTGCCGGCAGAACGCACTGCATTACACATCCTGATACCATCTAATCTAAGAGGTTCCTATCAAAGGATCTCATCCTGATATAATATAATCCAAGAGGGTCATACCACAGGATCTTGTCCTGATTTAATATAATCTAAAAACATCCAATCACAGGTTCTCATCCTGATTTAATATAATCTAAAAACATCCAATCACAGGTTCTCATCCTGATATAATATAATATAAAAACATCCAATCACAGGTACTCATCCTGACATAATATAATCTAAGGGGGTCCTACCACAGGATCTCATTATGTTATAATCTAATCTAAGAGGGTCCTATCACAGTATCTTATCATTATATAATCTAATATATAAGGGTCCAATCACAGGTTCTCATCCTGACATAGTCTATTTTAAGAGGGGCCTATCACAGGACCTCATTCTGATATAATCTGAATTTAGATGGTCCTATCACAGGTTCTCATCCTAATATAATCTAATCTAAGAGGGTCCTGTCACATGTAGGTCTCTCCAGCTGATTATGTTCTTAACCGCGATAAGAACTAAAGTGAATGAATGTAAATAATGGTACCTAAATCGACGTCTCTGTGGAGTTGAAGGATAGGGGAGGAGAGGTATTGGAGGTTAGGATGGTTTGAGTTAATATTGGAGCGGGTCCGAGATGAAATATTTATGAGCATGAAAGCCTAAGAGGTACACTGCCATTAGGATTTAGCTTGTGCCTAAACTGATTTGACAGGAGGGGAGAAATATGCTCTCTGACATGCATACAGTACACAGGGGTACGGAGAAGCTGCTCTCAATGCTACTGTAAACCCTGAGCAAGTGGGGATGTTGTAGCTCTGAATCTTTCGGAAATATCTCCCTCCTTCTCTCTCCCTCCCTCCCTCCCTCCCTCGCTCATCAAGGTTGTGAGAGTAGTGAACCCTTGAGAGGAAGAGACTTCTCAAATTAAAAGTTTTGCAAAAAGAATGGCATGCCTTTGGCATTTCATACATGTTTTAGTGGTAATGCTCTATTGTCATGGAAGTACATTTCACTGCACCCATTATGTTCTGGTAACCTCCACAGCCCTGAGTTATTACGTTCTGATAACCTCCACAGTCCTGAGTTATCATGTTCTGGTAACCTCCACAGCCCTGAGTTATCACATTCTGATAACCTCCACAGTCCCCAAGTTATCATGTTCTGATAACCTCCACAGTCCTGAGTTATCATGTTCTGGTAACCTCCACAGTCCTGAGTTATTACGTTCTGGTAACCTCCACAGTCCTGAGTTATTACGTTCTGATAACCTCCACAGTCCTGAGTTATTACATTCTGGTAACCTCCACAGTCCTGCGTTATCATGTTCTGGTAACCTCCACAGTCCTGAGTTATTACATTCTGATAACCTCCACAGTCCTGCGTTATCATGTTCTGGTAACCTCCACAGTCCTGAGTTATTACATTCTGATAACCTCCACAGTCCTGCGTTATCATGTTCTGGTAACCTCCACAGTCCTGAGTTATTACATTCTGATAACCTCCACAGTCCTGAGTTATCATGTTCTGGTAACCTCCACAGTCCTGAGTTATTACGTTCTGATAACCTCCACAGTCCTGTGTTATCATGTTCTGGTAACCTCCACAGTCCTGAGTTATTACATTCTGATAACCTCCACAGTCCTGAGTTATTTATTACATTCTGATAACCTCCACAGTCCTGAGTTATTACATTCTGATAACCTCCACAGTCCTGCGTTATCATGTTCTGGTAACCTCCACAGTCCTGAGTTATTACATTCTGATAACCTCCACAGTCCTGCGTTATCATGTTCTGGTAACCTCCACAGTCCTGCGTTATTACATTCTGATAACCTCCACAGTCCTGCGTTATTACGTTCTGATAACCTCCAACCAAACATAAGAGCGAGGTGTAAACCTCTAAATAATACATGGGACGAGACCCGTAAAACAAGTCCACAATAACACATAGCACGGAAGCCGATACGACAGCACAGGTGCTCCCAAGACCAATGGACATGGTAACAATAACCGACAAGGACAATAGGGAACAGAGGGCACATATATACACATACTAATCCAGCGGGAATGGGAACCAGGTGTGCGGAATGAGACAAGACAGTCCAGGGTTGGTGGTGATGAATCCAGTTCAGTGACGCCTAGAATGCTGGTGACGTAGACCTCCGGAGCAGGTAAACAGAATGAGCAGCAGTACCGGGGGGATCCGTGACAACAGTACTGAGTTATTATGTTCCGGTAACCTCCACAGTAATGAGTTATTATGTTCTGATAACTTCCACAGTACTGAGTTACTGTGTTCTGATAACTTCCACAGTTCTGAGTTATTGTGTTCTGGTAACTTCCACAGTACTGAGTTATTGTGTTCTGGTAACTTCCACAGTACTGAGTTATTGTGTTCTGGTAACTTCCACAGTACTGAGTTATGGACTCCAAACAGACTAAGTGGTAAAATAACTAAAGGAGTACTGGGGAGTTCAGTCCTACTCCACGTAAATGACAAGAATAGTCAGTGGATGGTTTGTTCTAAAGTTCTCTAGTGTCTATTGTAGTAGGATGACGTTACCCCTAGACATTGATTTAAAGACTGTTTAGCATGTTGTCCCCTGATGGTAAAGGTTTGGCTTTTGGGGGGGTAAGCTGATCCTAGATCTGTGGTTAAAGGTGACTTCTACCTCAACAACGTATATAGGTCTGACATGTTCACTTCCTTTTTGCCTCACTTTGATCCCGCCCCAGGAGTGGTTGGACAGGAAGTGGACAGCAAAGGTCACTCCTGGTTGGACGGGATACCTTAGTAGGAAAACTAACTCTGTAGGGTTGATCTCCTTATTCATCAACAGCATCTGGGTTCACAATGACAAGAAACATCTGCAGTCAAAACTACATTAATTCATATATTGTTATATTTTAAAGGGCAATGAGAATCCAAAAAAGACAAAATGGAGCCCACTGCAATTTTAAAGGGCAATAACATCAGTACCTAATGTGTAATGACATTTCCATTTGACCACTAATGGACAAAGCTTTTATTGAACTTTCACTTTCTGTGTACCTGGAAGACGAGCTGTGCGATGTACAGTACATGAGTTCATCACGCTCAAATAGGCCTCTGGTGGTGTACTGAAACACTTGGACAGTGATGCGGTCTATCCGGTTAGGCACTCTCTGTTTGAACACCTCGTCAGCCTGCGCCTTTATCACCACATTCTGGAAGAGCACACTGAATGCCTGAAGCATAGAAAAGCAATAGGTAGAACAGACTCAGTACCCCATGGCACGTAGAAACACAATGGATAGGACATTCTGGAACACCACACTGAACACCTGGAACGTAAGAACACAATGGTTAGAGCAGACACACTTCTAGAACCGGAATGATTTATTTCCTGAAACATATCTAAAGTACGAGCTGGCTGGGAATTGTACAACAGACTGTGCTTGGCAAAATATCTACTGAAATGTATTTCATTTAATCCAAAAGGTCAAATCTGTGTGTCTGCCCTACAGAGAGCAATTTCATTTGATTAAACTCTCTACAATGGGGCCAGGGTGTCGAGCTAACTGCAAAGAGCAGTGAGATTGCAAACCATATCTCACCCTGCGACTCCTCAGTGCTTCTCCGGGTGGCAATAGCAGAGCATAACAGCACCAGAGAGCGACAAACACAATAAAAACAAGAGAAAGCAGAAAACCCTGGAAACTAATGGAGGAAGAGAACAGAGCAGAAAACCCTGGAAACTAAAGGAGGAAGAGAACAGAGAAGAGCAGAGGAGCGTGCATAAAGAATCAGCTCACTGGGGAGCTCTGAGGCACGAAGAAACATGGTGGATCAATACAGAAGGTACCTAGAGAGAAGTGTGTGTGTGTGTGCGCACTAGGGAGTGTATGTTTACATACAATAACAGGGCAGGTCAATAGAGAGAACTGGTACGTTGGTTGGATCTTATAGAGGTCATTTATCATAAAGTACAATATGGAGGTGGCCTCAAGCTGGTTAGTGCTCTCACACCTCGTTGATTTTGACCTCTGTCACCTTGGCTTCTTTTACCTGCAATACACACGCAGCAAACACACACGCACGCACGCACGCACGCGCACACGCACTCGCACTCGCACTCGCACACGCACACGCACACACACACACACACACTAGGGAAATGATAACAGTGTGTACCATAACATATCATCTACAGCTGAACAAAGAGAGCATTCCACTTCAAGGCGGCTGGGGAAGATGTCTAATAGGTGAAAATACTAGCAGTGTCAAAGCAGTGGCACTTTGTAAATGAATCCACTCTCATATCTTCAACATCTTTAAGATCTGTCCTTGAACCTCTATTGAGTCACTAATGAGCAGGTTTTCTACTGCTCACTTCTTTCAGTAGTTATGATTGTGCCAACACTTCGATCTGCAGTAAGCAGGAGGCTCTTTGTCTGTCTCTCAATATTCTGTACATTCCAAAACATCTGTAAGGCAGTCTTTAGATGTGGAGATGAAGTACCATTACTAATAGCTCTCATGTATAGGATTGGGGGGGGGAGAGAGAGAGAGAGACAGAGAGAGAGAGAGGCAGAGAGAGTGTTTGGTGATCTCCAGGTTCTCCACCAGCTCTGTGTCTCCCAGGAAGTTCCCTGAGGTAGAGGAGAGACAGGACAGCAGGTTGCCCTCTTGCTCTGTGTCTCCCTGGAAGTTCCCTGAGGTAGAGGAGAGACGGGACAGCAAGTTGTCCTCCAGCTCTGTGTCTCCCAGGAAGTTCCCTGAGGTGGAGGAGAGACGGGACAGCAGGTTGTCCTCCAGCTCTGTGTCTCCCAGGAAGTTCCCTGAGGTGGAGGAGAGACGGGACAGCAGGTTGTCCTCCAGGGTCTTCAGGGTGATCTTAAAACCATTCTGCTGCTTCGTCAGGTTCCACACACTGACAGAGACAAAAAATGTCAAATAAAGACTGGACTAACACATGTCCAAATAAAGATGGGACTAACATTCACAGAGAAACTAGACAAACGGGTAAAAATTGTGAAATTAACAAACTCAAAGAGACAGAAAAGTTTGATGAATCTCAAAAGTTTATTGAGGTGAATGAGGCACCAAGGGCGATGGGTTGGCCACAGTTGGATGATGGTCATGTTTGATTAGAAACACTGTTGAACTACGTGTGGCACATCGTTGATTCTGGACACTAATTACTGCTGGCGGTAGATAAACACACATTAAAGGTGGTGGTGGGGGCTTAATTCAGCACAGGCATTCTGAAGGACGCCTCAAAGGCAGAAGCAATCAATAGTCTCTTCATGGGCTATCTGGACAGATGAAGAGGAGGCTTTGGGGTGGATTAGACTGACTTCCTCTCAGGGCTGATGACATTAAGCAGCGACAAGAAGACCTCCACCACCCTGCTGCTGTCTGATGAGAGAGTTCATGCTGCTGCAGGATCCACAGGCTTTGATGGTGAACGAAACAAACACAGACAGACGCTGGATGGATCACGCAAACATCCACAAGAATGTATGCAGGCAAAGGCACACACAACCACACAGACCGACAGAGGGACACACAACCACACAGACCGGCAGAGGGACACACAACCACACAGACCGGCAGAGGGATACACAACCACACAGACCGGCGGAGGGACACACAACCACACAGACCGGCGGAGGGACACACAACCACACAGACCGGCGGAGGGACACACAACCACACAGACCGGCGGAGGCATACACAACCACACAGACCGGCGGAGGCATACACAACCACACAGACCGGCAGAGGGACACACAACCACACAGCCCGGCGGAGGGACACACAACCACACAGACCGGCGGTGGGATACACAACCACACAGACCGGCAGAGGGATACACAACCACACAGACCGGCAGAGGGACATACAACCACACAGACCGGCAGAGGGACACACAACCACACAGACCGGCAGAGGGACACACAACCACACAGACCGGCGGAGGGACACACAACCACACAGACCGGCGGAGGGACACACAACCACACAGACCGGCGGAGGGACACACAACCACACAGACCGGCGGAGGGACACACAACCACACAGACCGGCGGAGGGACACACAACCACACAGACCGGCGGTGGGATACACAACCACACAGACCGGCAGAGGGACACACAACCACACAGACCGGCAGAGGGACACACAACCACACAGACCGGCAGAGGGACACACAACCACACAGACCGGCAGAGGGACACAAGACCACACAGACCGGCGGAGGGACACACAACCACACAGACCGGCGGAGGGACACACAACCACACAGACCGGCGGAGGGACACACAACCACACAGACCGGTGGAGGGACACACAACCACACAGACCGGCGGAGGGACACACAATCACACAGACCGGCAGAGGGACACACAACCACACAGACCGGCAGAGGGACACACAACCACACAGACCGGCAGAGGGATACACAACCACACAGACCGGTGGTGGGATACACAACCACACAGACCGGCAGAGGCATACACAACCACACAGACCGGCAGAGGGACACACAACCACACAGACCGGCGGTGGGATACACAACCACACAGACCGGCAGAGGAATACACAACCACACAGACCGGCAGAGGGACACACAACCACACAGACCGGCAGAGGGACACACAACCACACAGACCGGCAGAGGGACACACAACCACACAGACCGGCAGAGGGATACACAACCACACAGACCGGCAGAGGGACACACAACCACACAGACCGGCAGAGGGACACACAACCACACAGACCGGCGGAGGGACACACAACCACACAGACCGGTGGAGGTATACACAACCACACAGACCGGTGGAGGTATACACAACCAAAAACCTGAATACACACTCCTGAAATAAAGCTAGAACCCTTAATTGCTACATATATTTTCGGACGTATAAATTAGTGATATATACAGATTGATTATTGAGGTTAGTTCAACTGTTGTACCCCATCAGAACCCAAAATATAAGCTTGTTTAACTCCAATGTTTGTAAACAATGTAAACATAAACAAAGACTGTACAGCCTCAAAACATGGTTAAACTGTCATTTTAATATCATGGACAGTAAGTCCTTGCAATCATAGCTCTGTCTATTCATTTGAGTGTGGTTATATTTCTCTAGACCCATTTCTCAGCATTTTACCAAAACAGAGGCTGGGTGTCAGCTTTGTTATTGTTTCAATTAAGGATTCTAGCTTTAAGGGGTATTACTCATCACACACCACATGAAGCAGTTCACTCTTTGTTTTAAAACTCCAGGGTACAACAAAACGTTCACTTTTTAATGATGGACAATTAAACAAGGATATCCTTTCTTTCGCTCTGCTTGATCTTCTGCTGTTTCATCCCCAAAAAATGTCTGCAAGTAGTTATTTTAACACACTGCCTGAGTCCTGTTGGAGGTGAAATAGTCTTCAAGAGGGGTACACTACGAAGCAAGCTACATCTACTCAGGGTTGTTTAAAGCTAGCCTGCTTCAGTTAGCTTCAGTTAGCTTCACATTCCAGTTCAAGGTTAATCCGTACAACACTCTTAGAAAAAAAGATGCTAAGTAAAACCAGGGTTCTTCGGTTTATTCCCGTAGGGGAACCATTTTTGGTGCTGGGTAGAACCCTTTGCAGAACCTGTATATGGTTCTACCTAGAACCCTCTATGAAGGGTTCTATCAATAACCATTTTATCATCTAAAGCCCTCATCTCTGGACCTCGAAGCCAGTGCCACTCCTTTTTTTCATAGTCCTCCTCTAATCAGGGACTGATTTAGACCTGGGACACTGATACCAGCAGGCTCTGGACTTCGTAGGGTCAGTTGAATACCCCTGCTCTAAAGGTTCTTCATAGATCCCTCTATGAAAGGTTTCACCTGCATCATTGCTTTATGACAATATATTACATATATTATAAGGACTTTCTTTGAGGGCCTAGATATACTCATGGACATTACACCTCCTAGAGTCTATTGACGCACCGGTGCGTCAATCTAAGTAACATAATAAAAAAATCCCCAACAAAATCCATCAGTTTAAGATAGAGATATCTGCATGGGCTGTGTCTCAATCGTATGGCGGCCTTCCACATCTGCGTTGGAAGGTGGTCGAGCTGCAGCGGTGTTTACCAGACCATGAGACATCCCGAAAATCGGTCTTCTAAAAAAAAAAAAAACGTCAGAGCGGTTTGGCCAACAAACTAATATTACCGCTGTATGTATAGATGAGACTGTCACGAGCACGATGGTGGTCTCCGTGGTCTCCACAAGTGTCACGGGACACATCTGAAGGTAACCAGTACCAGTTTTGAAACAAATTATGGAGGTAGTTTTGTGACATCCCCAAAAAAGTGGTTAAATATGTGTAAAGAATAAATAATAATAATAGATATACAAAAGTATGTGGACACGCCTTCAAATGAGTGGATTCAGCAATTTCAGCCACACCAATTGCTGACAGGTGCATAAAATCAAACACACAGCCATGCAATCTCCATAGACAAACATTGACAGTAGAATGGCCTTACTGAAGAGCTCAGGGACTTTCAATGCGGTACTGTCACAGGATGCCACCTTTCCAACAAGTCAGTTGGCCAAATGTCTGCCCTGCTGGAGCTGCCTCAGTCAACTGTAACTGCTGTTATTGTGAAGTGAAAACCACACAAGTTCACAGAACAAGACCGCTGAGTGCTGAAGTGATTCCGCATACAAATCATATGTCCTCGATTGCAACACTCACTACTGAGTTCGGATCTGCCCTCACTAACTTTAAACATCAGCTATCTGAGCAGCTAACCGATCGCTGCAGTTGTACATAGCCCATCTGTAAATAGCCCACCCAATCTACTTACCTCATCCCCATATTATTTTTATTTACTTTACTGCTCTTTTGCACACCAGTATTTCAACTCACCATCTGCTCATCTATTACACCAGTGTTAATTTGCAAAATTGTAATTATTTCGCTACTATGGCCTATTTATTGCCTTTCCTCCTCACGCCATTTTCACACACTGTATATGGACTTTCTTTTTTTTCTATTGTGTTATTGACTGTACGCTTGTTTATTCCATGTGTAACTCTGTGTTGTTGTTTGTGTCGCACTGCTTTGTTTTATCTTGGCCAGGTCGCAGTTGTAAATGAGAACTTGTTCTCAACTGGCCTACCCAGTTAAATAAAGGTGAAATAAATAAAAAAATTAAAAGTGGAAACACATTCTCTGAAGTGATGAATCCCACTTTACGATCTGGCAGTCGCGGATGAATCTGGGTTTGGTGGATGCCAGGAGAAAACTACCTGCCCCAATGCATAGTGCCAACTGTAAAGTTTTGTGGAGTAGGAATAATGGTGTGGGGCTGTTTTTCATGGTTCGGGCTAGGCCCCTTAGTTCTAGTGAAGGGAAATCTTAACACAACAGCATACAATGATATTCTAGACGATTATGTGCTTCCAAATTTGTGGCAACAGTTTGGGGAAGGCCCTTTCCTGTTTCAGCATGACAATGCTCCCGTGCACAAAGCGAGATCCATACAGAAATGGTTTGTGTGGAAGAACTTGACTGACCTGCACAGAGCCCTGACCTCAACCCCATTGAACACCTTTGGGATGAATTGGAACGTTGACTGCGAGCCAGGGCCTAATGCCAAACAACAGTACCCGACCTCACTATTGCTCTTGTGGCTGAATGGAAGCCAGTCCCTGCAGCAATGTTCCAACATCTAGGGACCAACTCCATATTATCAATGAACAAGCACCTTGTTCCCACTCAATAAAATCATTTTCTTAACCTGTTGGGGGTAGGGCGCAGTATTTACACGGCCGGATAAAAAACGTACCCGATTTAATCTGGTTATTACTACTGCCCAGAAACTAGAATATGCATATAATTATTGGCTTTGGATAGTAAACACCCTAAAGTTTCTAAAACTGTTTGAATGGTGTCTGTGAGTATAACAGAACTCATATGGCAGGAAAAAACCTGAGAAGATTCTGTACAGGATGTGCCCTCTCTGACCATTCCTTGAGCTTCTTGACTCTGTTTATTGAAGACTGAGGATCTTTGCTGTAACGTGACACTTCCTACGGCTCCCATAGGCTCTCAGAAGGCGGGAAAAAGCTGAATGATGTAATTCCAGCCACGTGATGGCTGGGCTATGTACAGTTTCATGTTCTTCCGTATTGTTATAGTGTTCTTATGAAATTGTTCATGTTCTTAGCTTTATCTTTACAAAATAGAAATGTGGAAAGATTCTGGGGATGAGCATGTGCATCTTCAATATGTACCCATAGTTACTCTTCACTGTATTTAACTATATGTCACAAGTAAAAGCCCTGGGTGGTGAGTTGATACAATTCCAAGCCTGGAAGGTTAAAACCACCCTCAGACGTAAAGCTTTCCTTTTTGTTCTATGAGTTTTATTTGCCCATATAAAGTCTGTCATGACAGAGTATACGTTTTTAAAGAATGTCTTTGGTGGGGTAATTGGTATTACCGATGTGATAGGTATTTTAACATTAACATAAAAAAATATACACGCAAAAAAACAAACATTTAATCAATAAAACATTTAATCTGTCATCTTCCTCAAATGAAGGGGTTGATGATTCAATCTTTGAGAGAGGGAGGCAATCTGATTGAATTGTTCCTCAACTTGCAGCTCAGAGATTTAATTCAGGATAAATGGAGTTATCATTGAGTTAGCCTGCCCCGGAGCATGTTAGTAATGAAGTTGCCAAGGAAATGTACCTGGCTAAAAGGTGAGCCACATTCGTGGTACTGGCTATCCAGAGTTGAACTCAGATTTGACAAAAATTACCTGCGTAACTCCTCAAACCGGCTCTATAGTATGAGGCTCTTCTCTTCTTCTGATTGTTAAAACCTGCTTTGTTGATTGATTTTTAGTTAGTCCCAAAACAATTACATGCCAATGTGTTCCAAATCAGTAACAGCAATGGTGTCAAGTACATGTATAATCTCTCTCTCTCTCTCTCTGTCTCGCTCTGTCTCTCTGTCTCTCGCTCTCTCTCTCCTCCTGCTCTCTTTCTGCTCTTTCTCTCCTCTCCTTTCCTGTCCTCTCCTCTCCTGTCCTCTCTCTCTCTCTCCCTCCCTCTCTCTCTCATCTCCTTCTCTCCTGTCCTCTCTCTCCACTCTATAAGGTCAAAAAAACAACATTTCTAATAATGATTCAGTTATTAACAATTATCTCTCAGTTGGCATATTGTACACGTAATTACCCAGCCTGGGGAAAACAAACAATTAAACAGTCAGCAGAAGGCCCTAACGTGGAATAAAACAAGATAATACATCTATCATTTCAGGCAAACGATTACTGAGAGCCACAGAAGAGCCCTGGTGAGGCAATTTCGAAAGCGGAATCTCTCTCTCTCTTTAACGGGTCTAGGCTGCGTCAGACTAGGGCTGGGACAATTACTGTATAATTGTGTAAACGACGACTATGGATGAAGACGTCATGAAAATAAAATTACTGTAACTGTTAAAAAACATACACTACCGTTCAAATGTTTGGGGTCACTTAGAAATGTCCTTGTTTTTGAAAGGAAAGCAACTTTTTTGTCCATTAAAATAACATCAAATTGATAAGAAATACAGTATAGACATTGTTAATGTTGTAAATTACTATTGTAGCTGGAAACAGCAGATTTTTTACGGAATATCTAAATAGTTGTACAGAGGCCCATTATCAGCAACCATCACTCCTGTATTCCAATGGCACGTTGTGTTAGCTAATCCAAGTTTATAATTTTAAAAGGTTAATTGATCATTAGAAAACCCTTTTACAATTATGTTAGCACAGCTGAAAACTGTGTGCTGATTAAAGAAGTAATAAAACTGGCCTTCTTTAGACTAGTTGAGAATCTGGAGCATCAGCATTTATGGGTTCGATTACAGGTACAACATGGCCAGAAACAAAGACACTTCTTCTGAAACTCGTCAGTCTATCCTTGTTCTGAGAAATGAAGGCTATTCCATGCGAAAGAGGAGAAAGAGGAGTGGGAGGCCCCGGTGCAAGAGGACAAGTACATTAGAGTGTCTAGTTTGAGAAACAGACTCACAAGTCCTCAACTGACAGCTTCATTAAATAGTACCCGCAAAATACCAGTCTCAATGTCAACAGTGAAGAGGCGACTCCGGGATAATGGCCTTCTAGGCAGAGTTGCAAAGAAAAAGCCATATCTCTGTCCAGTGTCTGTGTTCTTTTGCCCATCTTAATCTTTTCTTTTTATGGACAGTTTGCCCTGTGAGTTTACTTCAAAAAGTTCCAAAAGAATAAAGACATTTCAAATGTCACATTATGTCTATATACAGCATTGTAATGATGTGCAAATAGTTCAAGTACAAAAGGGAAAACAAATAAACATGAATATAGGTTGGAAGTACAATGGTGTTTGTTCTTCACTGGTTGCCCTTTTCTTGCAGCAACAGGTCACAAATACTGCTGCTGTGATGGCACACTGTGGCATTTCATCCAATACATATGGGAGTTTATCAAAATTGGATATTGTTTTAAATTCTTTGTGGGTCTGTGTAATCTGACGGAAATACGTCTCTCTAATATGGTCATGCATTTGGCAGAAGTTTAGGAAGTGCAGCTCAGTTTCCACTTCATTTTGTGGCCAGTGTGCACATAGCCTGTCTTCTCTTGAGAGCCAGGTCTGCATTCGGAGGCCTTTCTCAATAGCAAGGCTATGCTCACTGAGTCTGTACATAGTCCAAGCTTTCGTTAAGTTTGGGTGAGTCACAATGGTCAAGTATTGGCTTTCTTATCGGCCTAATTCTGCTCTGCATGCATTATTTGGTGTTTTACGTTGTACACGGAGTCTCAATTTGGTGTTTGTCCCATTTGGTGAATTCTTGGTTGGTGAGCGGACCCCAGACCTCACAACCACGAAAGGCAATAGGTTCTATAACTGATTCAAGTATTTCTTTGCCAGATCCTAATTGGTATGTCGAATTTTATGTTCCTTTTGATGGCATAGAAGGCCCTTTTTGCCTTGTTTCTCAGATCGTTCACAGCTTTGTGGAAGTTACCTGTGGCGCAGATGTTCAGGCCGAGGTATGTATCGTTTTTTGTGTGCTCTAGGGCAGCAGTGTCTAGATGGAATTTGTATTTGTGGTTCTGGCAACTGGAATTATTTTGGAAAACCATATCTTTGTCTTAGTGAGATTTACTGTCAGTGCCCAGGTCTGACAGAATCTGTACAGAAGATCTAGGTGCTGCTGTAGGTCCTCATTGGTTGGTGACAGAAGCTCCAGATCATCAGCAAACATTAGACATTTGACTTCAGATTCCAGTAGGATGAGGCCTTGTCCTGCAGACTGGCCGGGTGCTGCAGACTTTTCTAGTGCCCTCGCCAATTCGTTGATATATATGTTGAAGGGGGTGGAGCTTAAGCTGCATCCCTGTCTCCCCCCACGGCCCTGTGGAAAGAAGTTGGTGTGTTTTTTGCCAATTTTAACCGCAAACTTGTTGTTTGTGTACATGGATTTTATAATGTCGTATGTTTTTTCCCCCAAAACCACTTTCCATCAATTTATATGACAGGCCCTCATGCCAAATTGAGTCGAAAGCTTTTTTGAAATCAACAAAGTGTGAAAAGATTTTGCCTTTGTTTTGGTTTGTTTGATTGTCAATTAGAGGGTGCAGGGTGAATACGTGGTCTGCCGTACAGCATTTTGGTAAAAGGCCAATTTGACATTTGCTCAGTTCATTGTTTTTGCTGAGGAAATGTACGAGTCTGCTGTTAATGCAGATGATTTTCCCAAGGTTGCTGTTGACACATATCCCACGGTAGTTATTGGGGTCAAATTTGTCTCCACTTTTGTGTATTGGTGTGATCAGTCCTTGGTTCCAAATAAAAGGGAATATGCCAGAGCTAAGGATGATGTTAAAGAGTTTAAGTATTGCCAATTGGAATTTGTGGTCTGTATATTTTATCATTTCATTTAGGACTCTTCCTCTCTCTCTCTGGGCTATATTTGCATGGGAAACAGATGGGTTGTATTTACAATGGTGTTTGTTCTTCACTGGTTGCCCTTTTCTTGTGGCAACAGGTCACAAATCTTGCTGCTGTGATGGCAAACTGTGGCATTTCACCCAATAGCTAGGGAAATATGTGTCTCTAATAAGGTCATACATTTGGCAGGAGGTTAGGAAGTGCAGCTCAGTTTCCACCTCATTTTGTGGGCAGTGTGCACATAGCCTGTCTTCTCTCGAGAGCCAGGTCTACCTACGGCGGCCTTTCTCAATAGCAAGGCTATGCTCACTGGGTCTATACATAGTCAAAGCTTTCCTTAATTTTGGGTCAGTCACTGTAGTCAAGTATTCTGCCACTGTGCAATATCTGTTTAGTGACAATAGCATTCTAGTTTGCTCAGTTTTTTGTTAATTATTTTCAATGTGTCAAGCAATTATCTTTTTGTTTTCTCTCTCTCCTCTCTTTCTCTTCTCCTATCCTCCCCTCTCCTTCTCCTCTGCTGTCCTCTCCTGTCCTCTCCTGCCCTCTCTTGCTTGACTCCT
The DNA here is from genome assembly GCF_965601325.2 of Salmo salar. Taxonomy (NCBI): domain Eukaryota; kingdom Metazoa; phylum Chordata; class Actinopteri; order Salmoniformes; family Salmonidae; genus Salmo; species Salmo salar. The sequence continues at coordinate 46,747,507 of NC_138309.1, read as the reverse complement.
CTCCTCTCTCTTCTCTCCTCTCCTGTCCTCTCTCTCTTCTCTCCTCTCCTGTCATCTCTCTCCCTTTCCTCTCCTGTCCTCTCTCTCCCTTTCCTCTCCTGTCCTCTCTCTCCCTTTCCTCTCCTGTCCTCTCTCTCCCTTTCCTCTCCTCTCCTGTCCTCACTCTCTCTCCTCTCCTGTCCTCACTCTCTCTCCTCTCCTGCCCTCTCCCTCTCCACTCCTGTCCTCTCTCTCTCCTCTCCTGTCCTCTCCCTCTCCTTTCCTGTCCTCTGTCTCTGCTCTCCTGTCCTCTCATCTCCTCTCCTGTCCCCTCCTCTCCTCTCTCTCCTCTCCTGTCCTCTCTCTCCTCTCCTGTCCTCTCTCTTCTCTCCTGTCCTCTCCTCTCCTTCTCCTCTCTCTCCTCTCATTTTCCTCTCCTGTCTTCTCTCTTCCCTCCTCTCCTCTCTCTTCTCTCCTTTCCTCTCTCGTTCTCCTCCTCTCTCTCCTGCTCCTCTCCTTCTCCTCTCCAGTCCTCTCATCTCCTCTCCTGTCCTCTCTTCTCTCCTCTCCTTTACCTCTCCTGCCCTCTCCTCTCCTGTCCTCTCCTTCTCCTCTCGTTCTCCTCTCCTCCTCCTCTCTACTCCTCTCCTTCTCCTCTACAGTACTCTCTTCTCTCCTTTCCTCTCCTCTCTCCTCTCCTTTCCTCTCTCGTTATCCTCTCTCTCTCGTTTCCTCTCCTCTCTCTCTCTCGCTCTCTCTCTCTAACTTTTCCTCTCTCTCTTCTCTCCTCTCCTGTCCTCTCTCACTCTCTTTTCCTCTCCCCCCTTTCTCCCTTTTCCTCTCCTCTCTCTCACTTTTCCTCTCTCTCTCCTCTCCTTCTCCTGTCCTCCTTTTCCTCTCCTTCTCCTCTCCTGTCTTCTCTCTCTCTCCCCTCTTTCCGCTCTCCTCTCCTCTCCTCTCCTCTCCTCTCCTCTCCTCTCCTCTCCTCTCCTCTCCTCTCCTCTCCTCTCCTCTCCTCTCCTCTCCTCTCCTCTCACTCTACAAGGGCAAAGCTTTTCACATCAAAACACTCCTTTACACTACACGAAGAAACACGAAGATGTATAAACCTTACTCTACATGAAGATGAGCAAGGTTTATACAAACCCCCGCTATTGAAAAAGCAATTGGCATTAAGCAATTCGACGTTAACAAACGTTATCTTCACTGCTTTAACCAGTGAAGATAATGTTTATAAGCTGCCAGTGATAATTCAAATTGGAACTGTTATAATGCATTACCGGTGGATCATCATGAATAACAAATGCCTATCAATGAATCAGCATCCTGGATTCAAACTACATGTTTTATAAATGAAAGAATTCTGTATGCAGCTCAGCAGCTAAACTCTAAAGTCATTAGAGACAATAAACAGGACGATAGTGTCACGACTTCCGCCGAAGTTGGTCCCTCTCCTTGTTCGGGCGGTGTTCAGCGGTCGACGTCACCGACCTTCTAGCTATCCCTGATCCATTTTTCATTTTCCATTGGTTTTGTCTTGTCTTACATCACACATAATCTCATCAATTACATGTTGTGTATTTAACGCTCTCTTTCCCCTCATGTCCTTGTCGGTGATTGTTTGTTTGTATGTGATGTGCAAGTTATCTTCAGGTGCGCGACGGGTTTTGTACCCACTTTTATTATTTTGTATATTTTGGTTTTCGGAGTTTTGTGAGCACTTATTAAACGACTCCGTTTATACCAAGTTCGTTCTCCTGCGCCTGACTTCCCTGCCACCAGCACACACCCATTACAGATAGAGACAGGCTATACTGTCAGTACTGTGATTGCTATCAGTCAGTAGAGAGGAAAAGGGTTGTTTGCTGGGGAACACAGAACAAGTTATGACCAAATAATCAAATTCTACTGGGAATTGTTTGGATAGCAGGTGCATGGAGCTAGCCACGCATTTACCCTGCTTTACTTTAACATGAATTAAAATGAGAAGGGTTCCACACCACTTATTTTTCCCATCTTCATCTTCTTCGTCTTCATCTTCTTCTTCTTCTTCTTCTTCTTCTCCTTCTTCTCCCATCTCAATGAAATGCTAATTAAACAAGCTTCATTAAACTACATTGCATTTTCCTGCTGCGTTTTGCTGACGGGGCTTAAAACAAAACTGCTTTTGTGTGTGTGTGTGTGTGTGTGTGTGTGTGTGTGTGTGTGTGTGTGTGTGTGTGTGTGTGTGTGTGTGTGTGTGTGTGTGTGTGTGTGTGTGTGTGTGTGTGTGGGGGGGGGGAGACCATATCTGTGCCCATCTGTGTGTGTGTGTTTGTGTATGTGTGTGTTTTCCGGTTATTAAAAATGCTGATTTGTCCTCAGATGATGAAAGCCTACAGATCTGATTAAACCCTCCCAATGCAAATCAGCAGTAGCAGGCTGAATGAAATCATCTTGATGAACATATAATTGTTACGCTCCACTCCAACCCGCTGACTGACTTTTAAAATTATCAGAGTTCCTGATCTCTCCCAAAACACTGCAGTCAGCTGAATGTGTTTCTGAGTGAAGTTGGGCTTTCTGATTTGGGTTTCTGGTTTGGTTAGAGGGAGGGATAGGAGAGAAAGAAAGAGACACCCATGAACGCAAGCACAAATAGAGTACCACAGTATGATTCAAAATACCCATAAAACCTAGTGGTCAAACAAGGAAATGGTTCCAATCGTTTCTCCACCATTAATTTATTGCATATGGGATTTTCGTGTAGGCTTACCCTGGTGTGATGTTTTGATAACTGTGTAAATATCTCTAGAATGAGGTGACTTTTATCAATATATTCGCCTGAATTTACCCCCTCCAAAATTAAATGAAAATTAGCTGCTAATGTGGCTATCATAAAGAACTACAAATGCCACGATGATCTGGATGAGACTGCCAAATCGAGGCAAAGCTAATAATCTCTGGATTAACTATCTAATGTTAGCTAAATTTAGGAATTAATAAATTGGCTGAATCTTTAAATTGACAGTTCTATGAACTGTCTTGTGCATGTTTTAAACTAACACTACACGTTACCAAAAGTGTCAGCTAGAAATGACATGCTGGCTGTTGCAGGGATTTGTAGTTTTGCACAATGTCTAATTTTATGCCAACCATTTTCAAATCTGAGAGTAAATATTGATAAAAGTCACTTGGTCTGAGAGACATGTACAGTGCATTCGGAAAGTATTCAGACCCCTTGACTTTTTCCACATTTTTGTTACGTTACAACCTTATTCTAAAATGGATTAAATTATTTATTTTTCTCATCAATCTACACAGAATACCGCATAATGACAAAACAAAAACAGGTTTTTAGAAATGTTTTCTAAAACTGAAATATCTTATTTACATAATTATTCGGACCCTTTGCTATGAGACTCGAAATTGAGCTCATGTGCATCCTGTTTCCATTGATCATCCTTGAGATGTTTCTATAACTTGATTGGAGTCCACCTGTGGTCAATTTAATTGATTGGACATGATTTGGAAAGGCACACACCTGTCTATATAAGATCCCTCAGATGACAGTGCATGTCAGAGCAAAAACCAAGCCATGAGGTCGAAGGAATTGTCCATAGAGCTCAGAGACAGGATTGTGTTGAGGCACAGATCTGGGGAAGGGTACTAAAAAAGTCTCTAAATGTCCTTGAGTGGCCCAGCAAGAGCCCGTGCTTGAACCCGATCACACATCTCTGGAGAGACCTGAAAATAGCTGTGCAGCAACGCTCCCCATCCAACCTGACAGAGCTTGAGAGGATCTGCTGATAAGAATGTGAGAAACTCCCCAAATACAGGTGTGCCAAGCTTGTAGCGTCATACCCAAAAAGATTTGAGGCTGTAATCGCTGCCAAATGTGCTTCAACAAAGTACTGAGTAAAGGGTCTGAATACTTATGTAAATGTGATATTTCAGTTTTTTTGGGGGGGGGCAAACATTTCTACAAACCTGTTTTTGCTTTGTTATTATGATGATAGTGTGTAGATTAATGAGGGGGGAAGTATTTAATCCATTTTAGAATAAGGCTGTAAAGTTATAATGTAGAAAAAGACAAGGGGTCTGAAAACTTTCCGGATGCACTGTACACGTTTATCAAAATGTCATGACAGGGTAAGCCTACATGAAACAAGTGGACTTCAGGAAACAGCAAAGGGAGCACCCTCCTATCCACATCGACGGGACAGAAGTGGAGAAGGTGGAAAGTTTTAAGTTCCTCGTTGTACATATCACCGACAAACTGAAATGGTCCACCCACACAGACAGTGTGGTGAAGAAGGCGCAACAGCGCCTCTTCAACCTCAGGAGGCTGAAAAAATGTGGCTTGTCACCGAAAACCTTCACTAACTTTTACAGGTGAACAATTGAGAGCATCCTGTCGGGCTGTATCACCGCCTGGTACGGCAACTGCACCGCCCACAACCGCAGGGCTCTCCAGAGGGCTGTTCACCTCATTTCCATCCAGAAAGCGAGGTCAGTACAGGTGCATCAATGCTGGGACAGAGAGATTGAAAAACAGCTTCTATCTCAAGGCCATCAGATTGTTAAACAGCCATCACTAACACAGAGAGGCTGCTGCCTACATACAGACTTGATATCATTGGCCACTTTAATGAATGGAACACTAGTCACTTTAATAATGCCACTTTAAGAATGTTTACATATCTCGCATTACTCATCTCATATGTATATACTGTATCCTGTATCCTTCACTATCTATTCTTTACTATCTGTTGCATCTTAGCCGCTCTGTCACTGCTCATCCATATATTTTATACTTAAATATTCTCATCCCATTCCTATAGTACATTAGGTACTATATTAGGTTTTGTTGTGGAGTTGTTAGATATTAGGTTCTGTTGTGGAATGTGTTAGATATTAGGTTTTGTTGTGGAGTTGTTAGATATTAGGTTTTGTTGTGGAGTTGTTAGATATTAGGTTTTGTTGTGGAATGTGTTAGATATTAGGTTTTGTTGTGGAGTTGTTAGATATTAGGTTTTGTTGTGGAATGTGTTAGATATTAGGTTTTGTTGTGGAATGTGTTAGATATTAGGTTTTGTTGTGGAGTTGCTAGATATTAGGTTTTGTTGTGGAGTTGTTAGATATTAGGTTTTGTTGTGGAGTTGTTAGATATTAGGTTTTGTTGTGGAGTTGTTAGATATTAGGTTTTGTTGTGGAATGTGTTAGATATTAGGTTTTGTTGTGGAATGTGTTAGATATTAGGTTTTGTTGTGGAGTTGTTAGATATTAGGTTTTGTTGTGGAGTTGTTAGATATTAGGTTTTGTTGTGGAGTTGTTAGATATTAGGTTTTGTTGTGGAATGTGTTAGATATTAGGTTTTGTTGTGGAATGTGTTAGATATTAGGTTTTGTTGTGGAATGTGTTAGATATTAGGTTTTGTTGTGGAGTTGCTAGATATTAGGTTTTGTTGTGGAATGTGTTAGATATTAGGTTTTGTTGTGGAGTTGTTAGATATTAGGTTTTGTTGTGGAGTTGTTAGATATTAGGTTTTGTTGTGGAATGTGTTAGATATTAGGTTTTGTTGTGGAATGTGTTAGATATTAGGTTTTGTTGTGGAATGTGTTAGATATTAGGTTTTGTTGTGGAATGTGTTAGATATTAGGTTTTGTTGTGGAATGTGTTAGATATTAGGTTTTGTTGTGGAGTTGTTAGATATTAGGTTTTGTTGTGGAGTTGTTAGATATTAGGTTTTGTTGTGGAATGTGTTAGATATTAGGTTTTGTTGTGGAATTGTTAGATATTAGGTTTTGTTGTGGAATGTGTTAGATATTATGTTTTGTTGTGGAATGTGTTAGATATTAGGTTTTGTTGTGGAATGTGTTAGATATTAGGTTTTGTTGTGGAATGTGTTAGATATTAGGTTTTGTTGTGGAGTTGTTAGATATTAGGTTTTGTTGTGGAATGTGTTAGATATTAGGTTTTGTTGTGGAGTTGTTAGATATTACCTGTTAGATCCTTCTGCAGTGTCGGATCTAGAAGCATAAGCATTTCACTACACTCGCAATAACATCTGCTAACCATGTGTATTTGACCAATACAATCTGATTTGAACACAGCCCTTATTTTAAGTGTTTCAAAAATGTAACAAATGAATGGTGGAAAAAATGATTGGAACTGTTTCATTGTTTAATTAACCGCTAGGTTTTATGTATATTATGACACCTCCACTGTGGGGCTCTATGCACACATGCACAGGGAGTTAATTAAAGCAAGGGATGGATAGGGATAGGGCTGGTGATGGTAGTAGTATGTCAGAATGTCTTGTCTAATTGCCTCAGGCTATCAATTTCAAAGGGCCACAAAGCCGTTTCTGATTGTCATCCAGGCTGTGAACATATGGCATCATTAAAGTGCCTGGGTTTTGATCAAGACCATTCTTCCATAAGAATTGACATACTGTACGTGTGGGCCATTCTCCCTCCCTGCATCACAACCCTCCACACTCGTTACCTTAAACACTGGAAGCATCCCAAATGACACCCTACTCACTATATAGTAGTCCACTGTGTCACAAATGACACACTACACACTAACAAATTCAAAATGGATCTATATAGTGCCAAATACGGCAGCGGAGCCCTTATTGGTGCTTCATGGAAATATTTCTGGAAGATTATATAAAAAAACTATCCTCTTAAGGTTCTATATTGAATCTGTATGGTGAAATAAAGAACCCTTTCCTAAGGTTCTATAAAGAACCATTTAAAAAAAGTTATATCCGATATGGTTACAACCCTTTTTTATGGTTCTTCATAGAACCTTTATGGAGAATGGTTCCATAAAGAACCTTCCTCAATCTCAAAGATTATTTGTAGAAGCATACAGTATTCTAATGCGTGTGCCACCATCCCTACGTTTTAGTTTCAAGTTTTAATGTCACGTACACAAGTACAGTGAAATGCCTTTCTTGCAAGCTCTAAACCCAACAATGCAATAATCAATAACAATGTAATACTAGAAAAAAACAAGAAATAAAAATATGAAATATGAAATACACAATAAAGTAAGTAAGTAAGCATACTACATACAGAAAATATTTAAAAAGTCAGTTCCAATGCCATATTAACATGTGCAGGGATACTGGAGTGATGGAGGTAGATATGTATAGGGGTAAGGTGACAGGGATACTGGAGTGATGGAGGTAGATATGTATAGGGGTAAGGGGACAGGGATACTGGAGTGATGGAGGTAGATGTGTATAGGGGTAAGGGGACAGGGATACTGGAGTGATGGAGGTAGATATGTATAGGGGTAAGGGGACAGGGATACTGGAGTGATGGAGGTAGATATGTATAGGGGTAAGGGGACAGGGATACTGGAGTGATGGAGGTAGATATGTATAGGGGTAAGGGGACAGGGATACTGGAGTGATGGAGGTAGATATGTATAGGGGTAAGGGGACAGGAATACTGGAGTGATGGAGGTAAACATGTGTAAACCTAAAGCTAATTCTAACCTTCACCCTAAACCCACTAGAAATAGCATTTGACCTTGTGTTGACAAACAAAATGTCCCCAGTTGGTAAAATGTTTGTTTATTTAATATTCTTGTGGGGACTTCTGGTCTGCACAAGTATAGTTAAATACATCCATGTGTGTACTCACACATACACTCTCTCCTAAGTGAGGTACCCGAAGCCTATTCCACTTAACGTCTCGCTATTCAAAGCGTCTGCCGATTGTTTTTAGAATCAAAGAACTCAACGCCGCGGGCGCTAAGGCTGCCGCTTATGATGTTAACAGTGGGATATTTTGTTGTATTAAAACTTTGTCCATAAAGGAAAAGGAGAGAGATAATGATGAGAGGCTGCGAAAAGACGCTGACTCTAGTCAGTGATGAGGATTCTGTCGTTAGTAACACCTGAGGAGAAGAGACATCAAACACTGCTCAACTCTTGACTGTTAACTCTGATGGAACGATGAAGACTAAATGAAACCTGTCTGGTTTGAGTGTCTGACTGGTAAATGTCTAGAGCCCTGAGAGAGAGCCTCTACTTACTGTATGTTCCCATCCCCACTGTTGATTCCCCACTTCCACTAAAATAAAATATGCTCTTCATAAAGTCATAGATGGGAAGTATTTCTGTCATTTGAATTACATATTTTAATTACTTCTGAATATTTTGTATTTTGTCATTTTAATTACGCTGGGCTGAACTACACTCCAATGTATTGTGTATTTTGTCATTTTCAATACACTGTTATTGTTACGCTCGATGTTGGAATGAGACCAAGGTGCAGCGTGGTAAGCGTGCATCTTACTTTTAATAGATGAATACCGAACAAAACAAAGAAAAATACAAAACAAACGTAAAGTTCTGCAGGCTTCACAGTAGCTATAAAAAAACAAGATCCCCAAAAAATACATAATCTAGAATGCCCACCCTAACCTAACCAAATAGAGAAATAAAAAGGCTCTCTACAGTCAGGGCGTGACAGTTATTTGTATTTTCAAAATCCTAAATACTTTTCTATACCATTTTTTTTTTATAGTAGTTTACATTATGTGGCTCCATTTCACCCTGCATTGGTATCACAAGTCTGATGGCACTATGGTGTGGCAAAAAATAGTTTGCTAAATGAACTAAATATAACAATTCCAAAGTATGCAGAGTATTATTCTAATGAGCTCTGCCCGAAACAATACCCAGTGTGCTTTGCCGTTCATTTTGGTATGTTCATTTTCAAATATACATTTACAATTTGATCATTTAGCGGACACTCTTAACCAGAGCGGCTTTCTCAACTAAGGTAGCTAAACAACAACTTAACATAGTCATAGCAAGTAAAACTTTTTTTTAATTGTTACTGAGAATGTTGTTGCTGTTTGGGCCGGCTACTTGTAAATACATTTTTGTATGTTAAAATAAATGTATTTAATTAAATACTTAACAAAAAAATGTATTTTGTAGTTTATTTTTGATACATTGATCTTTATGGTATTTTGTAATTGTATTTTGTCAATTTTTTCCCCATCCTTGCTAGTAACAGGTAAATGAGAGAGGAAGACCCAATTCCAGTCACAGATCTTTTACGGTTCAATAAACAATCTCTCCATGTTAAACCACAGAGGCCATTTTGTGCCGGAACGTTCACCACACTTGGTCCAGCATCATAGACCAAGGTGAAACTGTGCCCCGCCTTCAGTTCCTTCAGGTCAGGCCTCTCCATACAGACCACCGCAGCCAGTATCTGGTCCCCCACACCATCCCTGGTCACGGTGAAGTTAATCAGGGTACACTGGGCCTGCAGCTCAGGCTGATTAGTGTGGAGGATCCGTCTGAAGCTGGGGTTGTATTCACACTCCTCCTGCGGAGAGGTAGAGAGGAGAAGAGAGGAGGGAGGAGGAATGGGGGAGAGGAGAGTAGAGGAGGGGGGGAGAGGAGTTGGAGGTGAGATGATTGAAGATATGTTGTATTAAGATCAATCCAAACTTAAAATGAGTCCATGCAACTTTCGCTTGAATGCATGATGTGACAGTTTATGGTAGGTATGCACCACTCATGGTAGGAGTTGGCCTAGTGGAACTGACTGACACGTTTATTTTTTAAACAGATATCAGAGTTGATGTGGCCCTAAAACAGGGTCTACAGTCTCCTCTAGGTTCTCAATCAAAACCACGTCACCAGCAGATAGCACTCGCTCTATGAAGTTGAGTTACCTGAGAGAGACACACAAAGAGGTTCAGATAAACCAGTGAATTTGAGTTTTACTGTCACTAGAAGAGCCTATATGGGCCTTTAATCAGTTTTACCAGACATTTTATTGACTTTATATAACGTGTTTGTTGGAACATTGCCTACTAAGTTCAATGATGGGAAAATTTCATTGAAGAAAAAAATCGAATCTACTCTACATTGTTATAGCAATTCATTAGACCAGGAAGTGATTCAGAGAAAAGTTAGTTATCTTTCTCACACAATCTACCCAATAGAAGAGGCAATTATGGTCTCTATTAAGATTGAAGAGAGACGATAATATACCCTCTTCAGAAACTCTCTCCCGAACAGCTGCCATCTTGTGACTCACCCTCTCGGTCTGATGGGGATGACGCGTATCTCTTTTTAGATCCACTTGCTGCCCACTTGCTGCCCTGTCCACCATGATGGGTCAACCCTGGCAGGAAGTGAGGATGGTGGTGTTTTCTGTGGTGTTGTAACTTTACTGTCATTAATTTGATGACTGTTATTTATTTAATCCATTAACTATGTTTAATTGTTACCCAATTCAATTAATCATGTAAACAATTAACTCATTAGAATTTGGGGCACAATGTAAGAGTTTGTTTAACTTTTATGGGCTACGTGGAACGCTAGCGTCCCACCTGCGGGACACAGCCAGTGAAATATCAGGGCGGCAAATTCAAAACAACAAAATGTCATAATTCAAATTTCTCAAACATCCAACTATTTTACACCATTTTAAAGATACACCTCTCCTTAATCCAACCACATTGTCCGATTTCAAAAAGGCTTTACAGCGAAAGCATAAAGTTGAATATGTTAGGACAGTGCCAACACAAGAAAAACTACACAGCCATTTTCCAAGCAGGAGAGGGGTCACAAAAACCAGAAATACAACTAAAATTAACCTGTTGGCGCTAGGGTGCAGTATTTGCATGGCCGGATAAAAAACGTACCCGATTTAAACTGGTTACTACTCTTGCCCAGAAACGAGAATATGCATATAATTAGTAGATTTGGATAGAAAACACTCTAAACTTTCTAAAACTGTTTGAATGGTGTCTGTGAGTATAACAGAACTCATATGGCAGGCCAAAACCTGAGGAGATTCCATACAGGAAGTGCCCTGTCTGACAATTTGTTCTCCTTCTGTGGCATCTCTATCAAAAATACAGCATCTCTGCTGTAACGTGACATTTTCTAAGGTTTCCATTGGCTCTCAGAAGGCGCCGGAAAGTGGAATGACGTCTCTGCAGTCTCTGGGCGAAAAACAGCAGAAGTTTTTGTGAGTGGTCAGGCAGGGAACAATGACACTGGAGATGCGCGTCCACGAGATGACTCCATGTTTTTCTTTCAGTCTTTGAATGAATACAACGTCGCCCGGTTGGAATATTATCGCTATTTTACGAGAAAAATTGTAAAAAAAATTGATTTTAAATAGCGTTTGACATGCTTCGAAGTACGGTAATGGAATATTTAGAATTTTTTTGTCACGAAATGCGTCACCCTTCAGATACTGACCTGAACGCACAAACAAAACGGAGCTATTTGAATATAACTGTGGATTATTTGGAACCAAAACAACATTAGTTGTTGAAGTAGAAGTCCTGGGAGTGCATTCTGACGAAGAACAGCAAAGGTAATCCAATTTTTCTAATAGTAAATCTGAGTTTGGTGAGGGCCAAACTTGGTGGGTGTCAAATTAGCTAGCCGTGATGGCCGGGCTATCTACTCAGAATATTGCAAAATGTGCTTTCGCCGAAAAGCTATTTTAAAATCTGACATTGCGATTGCATAAAGGAGTTCTGTATCTATCATTCTTAAAATAATTGTTATTTATTTTGTGAACGTTAATCGTGAGTAATTTAGTAAATTCACCGGAAGTTTGCAGTGGGTATGCTAGTTCTGAACATCACATGCTAATTTAAAACGCTCTTTTTTTATATAAATATGAACTTGATTGAACAAAACATGCATGTATTGTATAACATAATGTCCTAGGAGTGTCATCTTATGAAGATCATCAAAGGTTAGTGCTGCATTTAGCTGTGGTTTTGGTTTTTGTGACATATATGCTTGCTTTGAAAATGGCTGTGTGATTATTTTTGGCAGGGTACTCTCCTGACATAATCTAATGTTTTGCTTTCGCTGTAAAGCCTTTTTGAAATCGGACAATGTGGTTAGATTAACGAGAGTCTTGTCTTTAAAATGGTGTAAAATAGTCATATGTTTGCGAAATTGAAGTTATAGCATTTATGAGGTATTTGTATTTCGCGCCACACGATTCCACTGGTTGTTGACTAGGTGGGACGCAAATATCCCACCTTGCCCAGGGAGGTTAAGTAGCTGGCAATATCAATTGGTCTGTACTGCTGATCTCCCTACTACAGACTGCTGATCTCCCTACTACAGACTCATGATCTCCCTACTACAGACTACTGATCTACCTACTACAGACTGCTGATCTCCCTAGTACAGACTGCTGATCTCCCTACTACATACTACTGATCTCCCTACTACATACTACTGATCTCCCTACTACAGACTACTGATCTCCCTACTACAGACTGCCGATCTCCCTACTACAGACTTCTGAGCTCCCTCTCCTCAGACTCATGATCTCCCTACTACAGACTACTGATCTCCCTACTACAGATGACTGATCTCCCTAATACAGACCACTGAACTCCCTACTACAGACTACTGATCTCCCTACTACAGACTACTGAGCTCCCTCTCCTCAGACTCATGATCTCCCTACTACAGACTACTGATCTCCCTACTACAGACTTCTGAGCTCAAGCAAGCGTCCCACCTTGCCCAGGGAGGTTAAGCACTAACCTTTGACGATCTTCATCAGATGACACTCCTAGGACTCAATGTTACACAATACATGTATGTTTTGTAAAGTTCATATCTATATCCAAAAACCTCATTTTACATTGGCGCATGATGTTCAGAAAATATTTTGCCTCCAAAACTGCCAGTGAATCACCACAACAATTTGAAAAAATACTCATCATAAACATTGATAAAATATTAAACTGTTATTCAAAGAATTATAGATAAACATGTCCTTAATGCAACAGCTGTGACAGATTTAAAAAAAAAGCTTCACGGGGAAAGCACACTTTGCAAAAATCTGAGTACGGCGCTCAGAAAAATACATCAGGCAATACAGATACCTGCCATTTTGGAGTCATCTAAAATCATAAATAGCATTATAAATATTCACTTACCTTTGATGATCTTCATCAGATGGCACTTCCAGGATTCCAGGTCCACAATAAATGTTGTTTTGCTCGAGAAAGTCCATAATTTATGTCTAAATACCTCCTTGTTGTTTGTGTGTTCAGTAAGATACTCCAAATTTAGGAAAAGCGCGCCAAAAGTTTCACGACAAAAAGTCAAAAAAGGTTCTATTTACGTTCGTAGAAACATGTCAAACGTTGTATAGCATCAATCTTTAGGGCCTTTTTAACATAAAACTTCAATAATATTCCAACCGGACGATTCCAATGTCTTGAAAAATGTTATGGAACACAGCTACCTCATCACGTGAACGTACGCCAATGAACTCATGTAATCTTCTGAGTCACCAACTTCCCGGCCTTCTTGTTCGCTCTCTGTTCACTGCAAAAGCCTGAAACAAGGTTCTATAGACTGTTGACATCTAGTGGAAGCCTTAGAAAGTGCAAAATGAACCCTAAGTCACTGTGTGTTAGATAGGCAATGACTTGAAAAGACCACAAGCATCAGATTTCCCACTTCCTGGTTGGATTTTTCTCAGGTTTCTGCCTGCCATATGAGTTCTGTTATACTCACAGACATCATTCAAACAGTTTTATAAACTTCAGAGTGTTTTCTACCCAAATCTACTAACAATATGCAAATATTTGAATCTGGGCCCGAGTATTAGGCAGTTTACTCTGGGCACGCTTTTCATCCAAAATCAAAAATACTGCCCCCTATACCTTAAAAAGTTAAAGAGTTACTATCTCCCGAATTAAACTCTAAAAGGTATATATCTGTTACATCAATAAACACGGAGGGATCACGGAGGGATCCATGACAGTAACCTCATGCATCTGCAAAAAAAACAGCCTTATTCATGATTCAGTACTACACAAATTGGTTTAAATATTTATTTACTAGCTAACTAAATAATAAACAGGATAACATACACACTTAATACATGAGACAAAAAGTCCCTGGCGGACTTTTACAATATGGTGGCTTTTTACACAACGACATGGAGAGGGAGAAGTGATGTATCCACTTATCGTGGATACATTTCAGAACTAATCTCACAGTAATCACATGAACCGCCACACGTTTGGAATAAGAAATCATGAATGTATTTACGTGTGAGTGCCTTTGTCCGCCATTTATCTCTGTCGGAACTAGCCCTCCTTAGGAAGGTTGTTGGCCTTTCAGCGGCAAGCTGTATGGCACTGATTGTCCGAAAGGGGTCTCCCCTTTCCCCGTCTTCTACTGTTGTTCACTCTGGAAGATAGCTAGCCAGCCGTGTCGATGGTTCCCATTGGGGAGATGAGAGTAGCGTACTACGGTGACTTGACAAGAGTAGTAGGATGGTTTGAAGAGTTTGCTTTTCATGATATTTGACTCAAGACAGCTAATCAGCTGTACCAGTGACTGTCTGAGAGGTGAGCTTCTCACTTCTTCCTCCTTGTGTTGATAGTCAGGATTCAGAACATTTTGGACATGAGCTGCAGCTCGCCGTCTTTTTGTTCTAGGCTAGGAGGTGTGGTATTTTCTTCACCTCGTGTTGTGGTTCAAAGTTCCAACCATTTCAGACATATAGCTCCAGCCTCACGTTTCCTAGTCTAATGTTAATCTCTGTTGGCAATGTTTTTATGCACTCTGGCTGTAGGGGACGGTTCCGTCAGTTTGACATGCTCTCTGACCTCACTCGTGGCACGGCTACTTATTGTGCAAGGGTACACTATATGTCGGCAAGTTCTCTTATAACTCCTAAAATCACATTCCTATCTTAACGAAAATTATTTCATAATGTTTCATATTATATGCACAACGTATTGGATGAAAACTTGACAGATAAAGGGGGTATACTTTCTAAGTAATAGTATTTCGTCCATACCATTTTTAATTAACATCACAAAATAAAAACCAATATGACAGTTTTCTATAGCTCCTCACTGACCATTCCCAAATTCTTATGTTATAAATATTGTTTCAGTATTCACTCTTGAGCGTGTTAGAGTTTCGGTGGGAAAACTGCCTGTGAAACAAAGGCACATTCCTATGTGCATTTTAATAGGGAGGGAGAGAGTCTTCTTCTATCTTAATGTACGACAGTGCGTGGAGGTGTCAAAAACCCACCCACCAGTTCCCTCCTCCCCTCTTCTGGTGAGAGGGGGTCTGGTGGAAGCTTATTCATTGCAAATCTGATCTTCTCATTTGGATCACACAGTGGACATTCTGTCTGCCGGCAGGCTCCTGTTTCTGCCACGCCACAATGTCAGCGTCGTCCATCGGCATGGCCAGAGGGTCCAGGTCAGGGGTCACTGGGAGAGAGAGGAGATGCTGTGGTCATCCTTTATCAGCGTATAATACTGTCATAGAATGTAAACAGGTGTAAGCGGGTACAGTCAGTTACTAGGAAAATCTTCAAACCATCTCCCATGTTGTCAAACTGTCTGTGTTGTAGCCCAGATAAAGCTTTTGATATTGTCATGTGAACCGCCTAGTAATTGTGTGTGTTCTCCCACCCTGTAGTTGACTGAGAAAAGATCTCCAGGTCTTGTCTATTAGCTGGTGGCAGTAGCCCTTAGTGAAGTATCCCAGCTAGGAGACACAGAGTCCTCTCCCGACATCTGAAACTCTACACCGCCTCCTCCCAGCACACGTTCTCCAGACAGCGCACGGCCTCCAGCCAGTGCACGTTCTCCAGCCAGCGCACGGTCTCCAGCCAGCGCACGTTCTCCAGCCAGCGCACGTTCTCCAGCCAGCGCACGTTCTCCAGCCAGCGCACGTTCTCCAGCCAGCGCACGTTCTCCACCCAGCGCACGTTCTCCACCCAGCGCACGTTCTCCAGCCAGCGCACGTCCTCCACCCAGCGCACATTTTCCGACGTCAGACCATCCACCTACAGACCACAACACAATGTGACATGACATAACAAAACTATTGAGTGAGACAGGACAGATCACAATTCAAGATTCCCACATACTATATGTAACTTGAATTTTCTGGCAAATCTTATATTGATATAAAAGCATGATTTACACAAAAGGCAATTAGCATTCTGCCCTGAGTGACACTGATTACCCACACTGCACCCTGCAGACTCATTCAAAAGTGAACAGTTAGTACTCTGTCTTAAAGTTATAGAACACAGCTGGTTCAGAAATAATAAGCTTAACTAATCAATAATGATTACATTGTTGAAAATGCTGAGCGCTTTATTCCCTTCTTCAT
Organism: Salmo salar; assembly: GCF_965601325.2. Taxonomy (NCBI): domain Eukaryota; kingdom Metazoa; phylum Chordata; class Actinopteri; order Salmoniformes; family Salmonidae; genus Salmo; species Salmo salar. The sequence continues at coordinate 46,731,345 of NC_138309.1, read as the reverse complement.
CTAGTGGATCCTCCTCACGTTGTCAACACATCTCCTTACTGAATACTAATCAGTACTGTGTGTGTGTGTGTGTATGTGTGAGTGTCCGTGTGTGTGTGTGTGTGTGTGTGTGTGTGTGTGTGTGTGTGTGTGTGTGTGTGTGTGTGTGTGTGTGTGTGTGTGGCCCACTCACCAGGTGGTTTGAGAGGGAGATGGTGAAAGCAGTGGACTCAGCCTCCTGCTGTCATTTTAGCTTGTCGGCCGCGGCTTTATCAAACTTGGCTGTCAGCTTGGCCAGTTTCTCATTAAGGTGCTGTCACACACACAAACACAATGGAGAGAGAGCGAGCGAGAGAAAGTGATATTGCTTGGTAAGATGACAGATAAAACTTCAAATGATCTAAACGCTCGTTACCCGACGACAAGCTACAAACAGGTTTACTCCGGATGAAACAAAACTTTCATTCGTCTGAAAGTTGCCGAAAAGTTATCCGTCTCCACCAAGGATTGGTGGAATTATTATTATTTTATTATCAGAATTTCTAATAACCCCTGATTCAGGAGCCTTTCTCTGCAGAAATGCTCTGGCTGATGGCCAAACAAATGACAAGGAAAGTAGTGGATTTGGAACTTATTCGAGAATAAATCTAATCAAATTTTATTGGTCACATACACGTGTTTTGCCGATATTATTGCCGGTGTAGCGAAAATGCTTGTAAAACAAGGAACTCTTCAGGGTTGGACGTTAGCAGGCACCAAGGCAGCTGCTGCATGATCTGACTACGTTAAGATGGACTGGGGAGAAACTGCTGAGAGGATACTGGTCTGAATGTCAATTGCCATTGACTCACAACCGTTATTTACTGGTATTGGGATTGACATTTACAGATTAATACAACATGTTCATTCTAATACCAGGATGTAGTGAACTATTTCAAACCTAACCACTGTTTCTAACTGGTCAGCGTTAACTCACGCTGATCTTGGTCTTGATGATTGTGAGCTTGTCCTGTGCTGCAGCCTGCTCAGCGTTGGCCTTGCTCAGAACCTGGCCTGAATACTCACCAGACATGTCACCCATTGAGCATGTTTGGGATGCTCTGGATCGACCTGTACGAAAGCGTGTTCCAGTTCCCTCCAATCTCCAGCAACTTCACACAGCCATTGAAAGGAGTGGGACAACATTCCACAGGCCACAATCAACAGCCTGATCAACTCTAAGTGAAAGAGATGTGTCACACTGCATGAGGCAAATGGTGGTCACACCAGATACTGGCTGGTTTTCTGATTCACACCCCTTCCTTTTTTAAGCTAACTGTGACCAACATATGCATATCTGTATTCCCAGTCATGTGAAATTCATAGATTATTACTGAATGAATTTATTTCAATTGACTGATTTCCTTATGAACTGCAACTCAGTAAAATCTTTGAAATTGTTGCATGTTGCATTGTTCAGTATAGTATGGGATAGTGTGATACAGTCACTAAATTATTCTGAAACAATTCCTTTAAGTAAATTATTTGTTGATAATTTTGGTCCCCCCAATTTGACGTTTGTCCAAGTTTTTCCAAAACCCTATGGGTAAATGTCGGTTTTAAATGTTTAGGTTGAGACACTGTTACCCCACTCCTCAAAAGTGAAACCAAAAACACATGCTTTGGGCTGGGGGTTTGACATTTCGTTAGGTTAAGGGTAAAGGTTTTTGGCAGGGTAGGTTACTTTCTAAATGTAATCAGTTATATTTACTAGTTAACTGTCAGAAACTGTAATCAGTAATGTCACCTTTGGATTACCCAAACTCAGTAACGTAATCTGATTACATTCAGATTACATGTCCCTCAATTAAAGCCATTAAAAGAAGACTCGCTCACACAGAACAAACTGAAACTTTTGTCTTTTTTCAAATCTGAATTGAATGTCATTGAGAGAACAGAAAGTCGTAATATACTTTTCACAAACATCTGAATTTAAAAGTAATCCAATAAGTAAGCATCTCGTTTTTATAAAGTATCTGTAACGTGATTACAATATTTTTGCTGGTAACGTAACAGTTAGTGTTTTTGTAATCAGAGTACATGTAATTAGTTACTCCCCTACCCTGCATTTTGGGAAAGGGTTAAAATAGGGTTACGTTTACGAATTAATTCAGAGTGGTTAAATTAAGGCTTATAGTTTGGGAAAGGGTTGAAACAGAAAAACCAATTGCCTTGCTCTGGGATTGGAAAAACAACCCTCGACGCTGGAGAGCGGTTTTTACGTCAATCCACCATCCACAACGACATAGAAGCTGGCAGCCTACTTGAAGATAATAGAACTCACCGTTGCCCCTAGTGGCCGTTTTTGAAGACAATTCAGGAGGTCTTGGGATGTGGAAGGACATCTAAGTTTGACTTCAAACTAGAGCGATCTCCCTGGTATGACTGCACCAGTAGGTAAGGCTGTATGACTGTACTCTAGCTGTAGGTAAGGCTGTATGACTGTACCATTTGGTAAGGTTGTATGACTGTACCATTAGGTAAGGCTGTATGACTGTACTCTACCTGTAGGTAAGGCTTTATGACTGTACCATTTGGTAAGGTTGTATGACTGTACCATTAGGTAAGGCTGTATGACTGTACTCTACCTGTAGGTAAGGCTGTATGACTGTACCATTTGGTAAGGTTGTATGACTGTACCATTAGGTAAGGCTGTATGACTGTATCTGTAGGTAAGGCTGTATGACTGTACCATTAGGTAAGAATGTATGACTGTATCATTAGGTAAGGCTGTATGACTGTATCACAAGGTAAGGCTGTATGACTGTATCACAAGGTAAGGGTGTATGACTGTATCACAAAGTAAGGCTGTATGTGTCGGGCTGGGCGCACACACGCTGACTTTGGTGGCCAGCTTTACGGTGTTTCCTCTGACACATTGGTGCGGCTGGCTTCCGGGTTAAGCAAGCAGTGCGTCAAGAAGCAGTGTGGCTTGGCAGGATCATGTTTCGGAGGACGCATGGCTCTTGACCTTCGCCTCTCCCGAGTCCGTACCGGAGTTGCAGCGATGGGACAAGACTGTAACTACCAGTTGGGGAGAAAAGGGGTAAAAAAGTTTAAAAAATCAATATTAAAATGGTTCTATACAGAGCCAAATCAGGGTTATTTGGCTTGTAACCTATATGGAACCTTTTTTGAGGGTTCTAAAAGTACCATGCTCATAAGGTTCTAAATGGGACCTGTATGGTGCTATTTAAAAATAATAATAATAATATTTCACCTTTATTTAACCAGGTAGGTAAGTTGAGAACAAGTTCTCATTTACAATTGCGACCTGGCCAAGATAAAGCAAAGCAGTTCGACACATACAACAACACAGAGTTACACATGGAGTAAAACAAACATACAGTCAATAATACAGTAGAAAAATAAGTCTATATACAATGTGAGGAAATGAGGTGAGATAAGGGAGGTAAAGGCAAAAAAGGTCATGGTGGCAAAGTAAATACAATATAGCAAGTAAAACACTGGAATGGTAGATTTGTAATGGAAGAAAGTGCAAAGTAGAAATAGAAATAATGGGGTGCAAAGGAGCAAAACAAATATATAAATAAATACAGTAGGGGAAGGGGTAGTTGTTTGGGCTAAATTATAGATGGGCTATGTACAGGTGCAGTGATCTGTGAGCTGCTCTGACAGCTGGTGCTTAAAGCTAGTGAGGGAGATAAGTGTTTCCAGTTTCAGAGATTTTTGTAGTTCGTTCCAGTCATTGGCAGCAGAGAACCAGAAGGAGAGATGGCCAAAGGAGGAATTGGCTTTGGGGGTGACCAGAGAGATATACCTGCTGGAGCGCATGCTACAGGTGGGTGCTGCTATGGTGACCAGTGATAAGGGGGGACTTTACCTAGCAGGGTCTTGTAGATGACCTGGAGCCAGTGTGTTTGGCGACGAGTATGAAGCGAGGGCCAGCCAACGAGAGCGTACAGGTTGCAGTGGTGGGTAGTATATGGGGCTTTGGTGACAAAACGGATGGCACTGTGATAGACTGCATCCAGTTTATTGAGTAGGGTATTGGAGGCTATTTTGTAAATGACATTGCCGAAGCCGAGGATCGGTAGGATGGTCAGTTTTACGAGGGTATGTTTGGCAGCATGAGTGAAGGATGCTTTGTTGCGAAATAGGAAGCCAATTGTAGATTTAACTTTGGATTGGAGATGTTTGATGTGAGTCTGGAAGGAGAGCTTACAGGTATTTGTAGTTGTCCACATATTCTAAGTCAGAACCGTCCAGAGTAGTGATGCTGGGCGGGCGGGCGGGCAGGTGCAGGCAGCGATCGGTTGAAGAGCATGCATTTAGTTTTACTTGCATTTAAGAGCAGTTGGAGGCCACGGAAGGAGAGTTGTATGGCATTGAAGCTCGTCTGGAGGGTTGTTAACACAGTGTCCAAAGAAGGGCCAGAAGTATACAGAATGGTGTCGTCTGCGTAGAGGTGGATCAGAGACTCACCAGCAGCAAGAGCGACATCATTGATGTATACAGAGAAAAGAGTTGGCCCAAGAATTGAACCCTGTGGCACCCCCATAGAGACTACCTAAGGCCCGGACAACAGGCCATCTGATTTGACACATTGAACTCTATCAGAGAAGTAGTTGGTGAACCAGGCGAGGCAAACATTTGAGAAACCAAGGCTATTGAGTCTGCCGATGAGGATGTGGTGACTGACAGAGTCGAAAGCCTTGGCCAGGTCAATGAATACGGCAGCACAGTGTTGTTTCTTATCGATGACGGTTACGATATCATTTAGGACCTTGAGCGTGGCTGAGGTGCACCCATGACCAGCTCTGAAACCAGATTGCATAGTGGAGAATGCGCGGTGGCATTCTAAATGGTCGGTAATCTGTTTGTTGACTTGGCTTTCGAAGAACTTAGAAAGGCAGGGTAGGATAGATATAGGTCTGTAGCAGTTTGCGTCAAGAGTGTCCCCTCCTTTGAAGAGGGGGATGACAGCAGCTGCTTTCCAATCTTTGGGAATCTCAGACGACACGAAAGAGAGGTTGAACAGGCTAGTAATAGGGGTTGCAACAATTTCGGCAGATCATTTTAGAAAGAAAGGGTCCAGATTGTGTAGCCCGACTGATTTGTAGGCGTCCAGATTTTGCAGATTTCAGAACATCAGCTGACTGGATTTGGGAGAAGGAGAAATGGGGAAGGCTTGGGTGAGTAGCTGTGGGGGGTGCAGTGCTGTTGACCGCGGTAGGGGTAGCCAGGTGGAAAGCATGGCCAGCCGTTGAAAAATGCTTATTGAAATTCTCAATTACAGTGGATTTATTGGTGTTGACAGAGTTTCCTATCCTCAGTGCAGTGGGCAGCTGGGAGGAGGTGTTCTTATTCTCCATTGACTTTACAGTGTCCCAGAACTTTTTTGAGTTTGTGTTGCAGGAAGCAAACTTCTGCTTGAAAAAGCTAGCCTTGGCTTTTCTAACTGCCTGTGTATATTGGTTTCTAACTTCTCTGAAAAGTTGCATATCACGGGGGGCTGTTTGATGCTACTGCAGAACGCCCCAGGATGTTTTTGTGTTGGTTAAGGGCAGTCAGGTCTGGAGAGAACCAAGGGCTATATATGTTCCTGGTTCTACATTTCTTGAATGGGGCATGCTTATTTAAGATGGTGAGGAAGGCATTTAATAAAAATAACCAGGCATCCTCTACTGACGGGATGAGGTCAATATCCTTCCAGGATACCCGGGCCAGGTCGATTAGAAAGGCTTGCTCGCTGAAATGCTATAAAGAACCATTTCCTAAGGTTCTATAATGAACCATCAAAAAATATTCTATATAGCACCAAAAAAGGGTTCCACTGTGGTTGCAACCCTTTTGGAGGGCTATATACCCTGAGTGTATAAAGCATTAGGAACACCTTAACATTGTGTTGCACCTCGTTTTGCCTTCAGAACAGCCTCAATTCGTCAGGGCATGGACTCTTGGGGCAGCAGGTAGACTAGTGGTTAAAGCGTTGGGACAGTAGCTGAACGGTTGCTGGATTGAATCCCAGAGCTGACAAGGTAAAAATCGGTCATTTTGAGCAACGCAGTTAACCCACTGTTCCCCGGGTGCCGAAGACGTGGATGTCGATTATGGCAGCCCCCGCACCTCTCTGATTCAGAGGGGTTGGGTTAAATGCGGAAGACATTTCAGTTGAATGGATTCAGTTCACTATGTATCCACATTTCCCTTTCTAAAATGTGTCGCAAGTGTAAAACCCGAGCAGTGTTGCAGTTCTTGACACACTCAAACCGGTGCACTTGGTACCTATTACCATACAACGTTCAAAGGCACTTTTGTCTTGTCTTGCCAATTCACCATCTGAATGGCACACGTGCGCAATACATGTCTTGAAAGTCCTTCTTTAATCTGTCTCATCCCCTTCATCTAAGCTGATTGAAGTGGATTTAACAAGTTATATCAACAAGGGATCAAAGCGTTCACTTGGATTCACCTGGTCAGTTCCTAATGTTGTAGACTCAGTGTAAAACCTTTTTCTATGGTTCCTTATAGAACCTCCTTATAGAACCTCTCGCAAGCTTCCAAGATCAGGATGGTTCATACGAGGCTACCATTTAAGGACTCAAAGGATTCTTTGGGTCAGTATGGTTCCACATAGAACAGCTTTTCCCAAACTCGGTTACCATGAATTGTTTACGAGGTTTAATGTTTGATTTGTTTCATTCAATAATTGCTCGATAAAATGATGGCAATCCTCAATTTTTATCGCCAGTAAGAAACTGATAGACTTTGGCTGGTAACAACTGAGAACTGCTAGCTAACTGGCAAGCACAATAACAGTCAACAACATTCGGGAGTACAGACCCCCAGAAATTGGCCGATCACCCTCTAGTGGTGAAAGTAAGAACTCCCGAAAATGCATAGTCAGAGAGGAGAATCATTATTCTGTCAAGGAAACTTTTTTTCATACTAGGACAAAATAAACGTGATCAAGTGTGTAAATGACAACACTTTAGTGCAGGAAGGAAAGAAATATATTAAAATGCTTGAAGTGAATGCTGGAATGAATCAATTAGCAATGCAATTGGAAAATGTGTGCATTAAGGAAATAGACACCTGGCTCATATAGATGCCTGTCTCTAATAAGCGACTGTTGTGTTCAGTGGTTTAAGCAAATACACACCCGGGCTATTCATTGAAGTTTTACATTATTTGAATTCCATTTCGTTTGCTTTTTTTTTGGAGCTCAATGAGCAGTTTCTCTAGAGATAAATTGGATCAAGCCCGAAATGAGCGATTTAGTAGGGAGTTTCCAACAGGCCAATATTCTGCATAGTTTAGCTCAGAAAATGTGGCAATTGACTACAATGACCATAAGCCATTGCTCGCCTACTTGTCCGGTCTATGCAGGGCCATGCAGACACAGAGAGGGAGAGAAGAGACAGAAGAATGCAAGATCAAGACAGATAGAGAGCAGCTGCTTTGCAAGGTATCTCTATATGAAAATACATGATCAAAGCGATTGATAGTTGGTATTCAGCAGTCATAAAAGTATGCCTTATTTACTTCGAAGAACTACTAAAATAGTGATTTTGACAGACAGCATAGGCAGCATCTCTATAGAGATGAGATGATGACTTACAATGAAATTATAAAGTCATCAAATAAAACAAATGTAACATACAGTACACAGCAACTGAAAATATTTTATGAAAGTAAAGTAATGTGAGTAAATGATGGTTATTTAGTGATAATGGACAGTCACTACCACAATAAGTTGAGTCTCTGCTGTTACAGCATTCAACCCACATAATGCATAGTGCATTCAATGTTTAAATAAATATTCAAAACCAAAAAATTAAAGTGACCTCAAAAAGCACTACTCTCTCTGCACTACCAAGCTATTATGCCAGATGAGAAGGAGGGATAATGGGCAAGGACAGAGATGAATGAAAAACACTCAAGAGGGAAACTGGAATCTACTCTGCCAGGTTATTAATTGTGAGAGAAGGATGAATGAAAGAGGAAAAAATGGATTTATTTTGAGGTACTACAGTTCAGTCAGTATGTTCTAGAGAAGGAAGAAGTGAATAAAACAGACAAAGTAAGCTGACAGAAGCAGAATAATAAGAAGAAATATTAATAGGAGTCTTTAGAGAGGTTAGCCTAGCTGGGATAGAGATGTCAGTTCTGGTTGGGTGAACACAGAACACCTTAAACCACTCAGGTGCTTAGTGAATCCCACAGCTCTTTCATATAGAACCAATGGAGAACAGCTAGGTTGTATTCGACTGCTGGACATTGATTGAGCTGTGAATATTATAGTAAATGTATACTAAGTGAAACCCATAACATTGCAAAATGCGTGTGTGTGTGTGTGCATGTGTGGGCACGTGTGTGTGAGTGCGAGCATTTGTGTGTTTATGTGTGCATGCATGTGTGTGTACCTTATTGAGAGTGTTCAGGGTCTCCCGTGCTGCTATGAGGGAAGGTTCAACATTGGCCAGGTCCTCCTTTCAGTCTCTCAGTTTCCCTGTGACCACCACAGCTACAGATGCCGGATCTTAACTTGATTGCTCTTTTGTCGCAGAGAATCTTCCTGATGCATCAGGACATTCAAACGGGAGTGGCTAAACATGAGCAGTTGTCGTTCTCACCATGCGGAGGCAGTGGAGTCGTTGGGATCAGGGCTTGCTATCTAAAATAATGTTCTCTCTCGCTCGCTCAAACGCTATAGACCTACAGCTGAAGTCGGAATTTTACATACACTTAGGTTGGAGTCATTAAAACTCGTTTTTCAACCACTCCACAAATTTCATGTTAACAAATTATAGTTTTGGCAAGTCGGTTAGGACATCTACTTTGTGCATGTTATTTTTCCAACAATTGTTTACAGACAGATTATTTCACTTATAATTCACTGTATCACAATTCCAGTGGGTCAGACGTTTACATACACTAAGTTAACTGTGCCTTTAAACAGCTTGGAAAATTCCAGAAAATTATGTCATGGCTTTAGAAGCTTCTGATTTGAGTCAATTGGAGGTGTGGATGTATTTCAACTTCTACCTTCAAACTCAGTGCCTCTTTGCTTGACATCATTGGAAAATCAAAAGAAACCAGCCAAGACCTCAGAAACAAAAATTGTAGACCTCCACAAGTCTGGTTCATCCTTGGGAGCAATTTCCAAATGCCTGAAGGTACCACATTCATCTGTACAAACAATAGTACACAAGTATAAACACCATGGGACCACGCAGCCGTCATACCGCTCAGGGATGAGACGCGTTCTGTCTCCTAGAGATGAGATGAACGTACTTTGGTGCAAAAGTGCAAATCAATCCCAGAAAAACAGCAAAGGACCTTGTGAAGATGCTGGAGGAAACAGGTACATAAGTATCTACATCCACAGTAAAACGAGTCCTATATCAACATAACCTGAAAGGCCGCTCAGCAAGGAAGAAGACACTGCTCCAAAACCGCCATCAAAAAGCCAGACTACGGTTTGCAACTGCACAAGGGGACAAAGATTGTACTTTTTGGAGAAATGTCCTCTGAGCTGATAAAACAAAAATACAATTATTTGGCCATAATGACTATCATTATGTTTGGAGGAAAAAGGGGAATGCTTGCAAGCTGAAGAACACCATCCCAACCGTGAGGCATGGGGGTGGCAGCATCATGTTGTGGGGGTGATTTGCTGCAGGAGGGATTGGTGCACTTCACAAAATAGATGGCATCATGGGGAGTAAAATTATGTGGAAATATTGAAGCAACATCTCAAGACATCAGTCAGGAAGTTAAAGCTTGGTCGCAAATGGGTCTTCCAAATGGACAATGACCCCAAGCATACTTTCAAAGTTGTGGCAAAATGGCTTAAGGACAACAAAGTCAAGGTATTGGGGTGACCATCATAAAGCCCTGACCTCAATCCTATAGACAATTTGTGGGCAGCACTGAAAAAGCGTGTGCGAGGAAGGACACCTAAAAACCTGACTCAGTTACACCAACTCTGTCAGGAGGAATGGCCATTAAAACCTGTTGGGGCTAGGGGGCAGTATTTGCATGGCCGGATAAAAAACATACCCGATTTAAACTGGTTACTACTCTTGGCCAGAAACGAGAATATGCATATAATAAGTAGATTTGGATAGAAAACACTCTAAAGTTTCTAAAACTGTTTGAATGGTGTCTGTGAGTATAACAGAACTCATATGGCAGGCCAAAACCTGAGAAGATTCCATACAGGAAGTGCCCTGTCTGACAATTTGTTGTCCTTCTATTGCATCTGTATCAAAAATACAGCATCTGTGCTGTAACGTGACACTTTCTAAGGCTTCCATTGGCTCTCTAAAGCCGCCAGAAAGTGGAATGGGGTGTCTGCTGTCTCTGGGCAAAGTACAGAAGCAGAGTTTGTAAGTGGTCAGCCTGGGGACAGTGAGACTGAGATGCGCGTGCACAAGACTTCTCAATTTTTTTCTTTCAGCCTTTGAATGAATACAACGTTGCCCGGTTGGAATATTATCGCTATTTTACGAGAAAAATAGCATAAAAATTTATTTGAAACAGCGTTTGACATGCTTCTATGTACGGTAATGGAATATTTTGACATTTTTTGTCACGAAATGCGCTCGCGCGTTACCTTTCGGATAGTGACCTGAACACACGAACAAAACAGAGGTATTTGGATATAACTATGGATTATTTGGAACAAAACAACATTTGTTGTTGAAGTAGAAGTCCTGGGAGTGCATTCTGATGAAGAACAGCAAAGGTCATTTTTCTAATAGTAATTCTGAGTTTAGTGAGCGCCAAACTTGGTGGGTGTCAAAATAGCTAGCCTGTGATGGCCGAGCTATGTACTTAGAATATTGCAAATGTGCTTTCGCCGAAAAGCTATTTTAAAATCTGACATAGCGTTTGCATAAATGAGTTTTGTATCTATAATTCTTAAAATAATTGTTATGTATTTTGTCAACGTAATTTAGTAAATTCACCAGAAGTTTTCGGTGGGTATGCTAGTTCTGAACATCACATGCTAATGTAAAAAGCTGTTTTTTTATATAAATATGAACTTGATTGAACAAAACATGCATGTATTGTATAACATAATGTCCTAGGAGTGTCATCTGATGAAGATCATCAAAGGTTAGTGCTGCATTTAGCTGTGGTTTTGGTTTTTGTGACATATATGCTTGCTTTGAAAATGGCTGTGTGATTATTTCTGGCTGGGTACTCTCCTGACATAATCTAATGTTTTGCTTTCACTGTAAAGCCTTTTTGAAATCGGACAATGTGGTTAGATTAACGAGAGTCTTGTCTTTAAAATGGTGTAAAATAGTCATATGTTTGAGAAATTGAAGTTATAGCATTTTTTAGGTATTTGTATTTCACGCCATGCGATTCCACTGGCTGTTGACTAGGGTGGGACGCAAACGTACCACCTAGCCCATAGAAGTTAATTACATTTACATGATTACTTGATTATCTTAATCAGGAAATATTAATATTATTATTACAGAGAAATTATTTTATAGAATAGCATGTCATATCACTTAATCTGGCATAGCCAGTGTGGGCTTCACTGTTTTGTCTCACCAGGGGTGATGGTTGGATTTGCGTATATCGTCGAAGGAATGAGCGTTACACCGAGGCCTGTACTCTGGAGCAGGATCGATTTGGCGGTGGAGGGTCCGTCATGGTCTGGGGCGGTGTGTCACAGCATCATCGGACTGAGCTTGTCCAATGATGCTGCGACACACCGCTGTGGGTTACAGGGAAGACATCCTCCTCCCTCATGTGGTACCCTTCCTGCAGGCTCGTCCTGACATGACCCTCCAGCATGACAATGCCACCAGCCATACTGCTCGTTCTGTGCTTGATTTTTGCAAGACAGGAATGTCAGTGTTCTGCCATGGCCAGCGAAGAGCCCGGATCTCAATCCCATTGAGCATGTCTGGGACCTGTTGGATCGGAGGATGAAGGCTAGGGCCATTCCCCCCAGAAATGTCAGAAAACTTGCAGGTGTCTTGGTGGACGGGTGGGGTAACATCTCACAGCAAGAACTGGCAAATCTGGTGAAGTCCATGAGGAGGAGATGCACTGCAGTACTTAACCTGTTGGGGGTAGGGGGCAGTATTGACACGGCCGGATAAAAAACGTACCCGATTTAATCTGGTTACTACTCCTGCCCAGTAACTAGAATATGCATATAATTAGTAGATTTGGATAGAAAACACTCTAAAGTTTCTAAAACTGTTTGAATGGTGTCTGTGAGTATAACAGAACTCATATGGCAGGCAAAAACCTGAGAAGATTCCTTACAGGAAGTGCCCTCTCTGACAAGATCTTGTTCTTCTTGTCTCTGTTTATTGAAGACTGAGGATCTTTGCTGTAACGTGACACTTCCTACGGCTCCCATAGGCTCTCAGAGCCCGGGAAAAAGCTGAATGATATCGAGGCAGCCCCAGGCTGAAACACATTATCGCTTTTGGCAAGTGGCCGATCAGAGGACAATGGGCTTAGGCGCGTGCACGAGTCGACTCCACGCTTTATTTTCTTTCGTCTTTTTACCTAAACGCAGATTCCCGGTCGGAATATTATCGCTTTTTTACGAGAAAAATGGCATTAAAATTGATTTTAAACAGCGGTTGACATGCTTCCAAGTACGGTAATGGAATATTTAGAATTTTTTTGTCACGAAATGCGCCGTGCTCGTAACCCTTATTTATCCTTTCGGATAGTGTCTTGAACGCACGAACAAAACGCCGCTATTTGGATATAACAATGGATTATTTGGGACCAAACCAACATTTGTTATTGAAGTAGAAGTCCTGGGAGTGCATTCTGACGAAGAACACCAAAGGTAATAAAATTCTTCTTATAGTAAATCTGACTTTGGTGAGTGCTAAACTTGCTGGGTGTCTAAATAGCTAGCCCTGAGATGCCGGGCTATCTACTTAGAATGTTGCAGAATGTGCTTTCACCGAAAAGCTATTTTAAAATCGGACATATCGAGTGCATAGAGGAGTTCTGTATCTATAATTCTTAAAATAATTGTTATGCTTTTTGTGAACGTTTATCGTGAGTAATTTAGTAAATTCACCGGAAGTTTGCGGGGGGTATGGTAGTTCTGAACGTCACATGCTAATGTAAAAAGCTGGTTTTTGATATAAATATGAACTTGATTGAACAAAACATGCATGTATTGTATAACATAATGTCCTAGGTGTGTCATCTGATGAAGATCATCAAAGGTTAGTGCTGCATTTAGCTGTCTTCTGGGTTTTTGTGACATTATATGCTAGCTTGAAAAATGGGTGTCTGATTATTTCTGGCTGGGTACTCTGCTGACATAATCTAATGTTTTGCTTTCATTGTAAAGCCTTTTTGAAATCGGACAGTGTGGTTAGATTAACGAGAGTCTTGTCTTTAAAATGGTGTAAAATAGTCATATGTTTGAGAAATTGAAGTAATAGTATTTCTAAGGTATTTGAATAACGCGCCACGGGATTCCACTGGCTGTTGAGTAGGTGGGACGATTTCATCCCACATACCCTAGAGAGGTTAACCTATAACATACCTTGTTCAACCCCCTCAGGACTTTAAACTGCCCCACTAACCGCGGACTCAGCTTCTGGCAGGGCAGGCAGAGGGGCAGGTTTCGGGTCGAGAGCCAGACCCTGCGTCACTGCAGCGATGGTCTGCACCAGCTTTTTGACGTCGTACGGCGTGCTGAAGGCGGACGTGAGCTGCGGCCCGGGTCTCCTCTGCGCGCCGTAACCAGTGGTCCACCGCAGGAGCCTCAGTCTGACTCTGATGCCAAGAGTCCAGAACCGGCTGATAACCCAACACACACTGAAATGGAGTGAGGTTACTGGAGGAGTGGCGGAGCGAGTTCTGAGCCATCTCTGCCCAGGGCACAAACGTCGCCCACTCCCCCGGCCGATCCTGGCAATAAGACCTCAGAAACCTACCCACATCCTGATTAACTCTCTCCACCTGCCCGTTACTTTCAGGGTGAAAACCTGAGGTAAGGCTAACCGAGACCCCCAGACGTTCCATGAACGCCTTCCAAACCCTTGACGTGAACTGGGGCCCTCGATCAGACACTATATCCTCAGGCACCCCGTAGTGCCGAAAGACGTGTGTAAACAGAGCCTCCGCCGTCTGTAGGGCCGTAGGGACATCGGGCAAAGGGAGGAGACGACAGGACTTAGAAAAGCGATCCACAACGACCAGAATCGTGGTGTTACCTTGTGATGGTGGAAGATCGGTTATGAAATCCACCGACAAGTGCGACCACGGCCGTTGTGGAACGGGTAAGGGTTGTAACTTACCCCTGGGTAGGTGTCTAGGAGCCTTGCACTGGGCGCACACTGAGCAGGAGGAAACATAAACCCTCATGTCCTTAGCTAAGGTGGGCCACCAGTACCTCCCACTAAGACAGCGCATTGTCCGACCAATCCCAGGATGACCAGAGGAGGGTGACGTGTGAGCCCAGTAGATCAATCGGTCGCGGACAGCGAACGGATAGTACAGACGCACAGCTGGACACTGAGGGGGAACGGGCTCTGCACGTGACGCCCGCTCAATGTCCGCGTCCATCTCCCATACTACCGGTGCCACCAAACAAGAGGCTGGGATGATGGGAGTGGGATCCATGGACCACTCCTCTGTGTCATACAGCCGGGACAATGCGTCTGCCTTGACGTTCTGGGAACCTGGTCTATAAGAGAGGGTAAACACAAAACGGGTGAAAAACATGGCCCACCTTGCCTGGCGAGGATTCAGTCTCCTCGCCTCCCGAATGTACTCCAGATTGCGGTGGTCAGTCCAGGTGAGAAAAGGGTTTTTAGCCCCCTCAAGCCAGTGTCTCCACACCTTCAGAGCCTTGACGATAGCCAACAGCTCCCTGTCCCCCACATCATAGTTTTGCTCCGCCGGGCTGAGCTTCTTAGAGAAGAAGGCACAGGGGCGGAGCTTAGGTGGCGTACCCAAACGCTGAGAGAGCACAGCTCCTATCCCAGCCTCAGCTGCGTCCACCTCCACTATGAATTGCAGTGACAGATCCGGATGAGCCAACACAGGAACCGAGGTCAACAGAGCCTTCAGTTTCCTAAACGCCCTATCCACCCCAGCCGACCACTGCAAGCGCACCGGACCCCCCTTCAGCAGTGAGGTAATGGGAGCAGCTATCTGACCAAAACCCCGGATAAATCTCCGGTAGTAATTGGCAAACCCTAAAAATCGCTGCACTTCCTTTACCGTGGTGGGAGTCAGCCAATTACGCACGGCTGTAATACGGTCACTCTCCATCTCCACTCCTGACGTAGATAGGTGATATCCTAAGAAAGAGACGGACTGTTTAAAGAACAAGCATTTCTCAGCCTTGACATACATGTCATGCTCCAACAGGCGACCAAGCACTTTGCGCACCAGGGACACATACTCGGTGCGTGTAGCGGAGTAAATCAGAATGCCATCGATATACACCACTACACCCTGCCCGTGCAGGTCCCTGAAAATCTCATCGACAAAAGATTGGAAGACTGATGGAGCATTTTTTAACCCGTACGGCATGACAAGGTACTCATAATGCCCTGAGGTGGTACTAAATGCTGTCTTCCACTCGTCTCCATCTCGGATACGCACCAAGTTGTACGCACTCCTGAGATCCAGTTTTGTGAAGAAGCTCACGCCGTGCATTAATTCAATCACCGGGGCGATCAGAGGTAGCGGGTAACTGTACCCCACTGTAATTTTATTAAGACCTCGATAATCAATGCACGGTCGCAGACCCCCATCCTTCTTCTTCACAAAAAAGAAACTCGAGGAGACGGATGAGATGGAGGGCCTAATGTATCCCTGACGCAGGGATTCGGAAACATATGTCTCCATAGCCACCGTCTCCGCTTGCGACAGGGGATACACGTGACTCTTGGGAAGTGTAGCGTCTGCCATGAGATTTATCGCACAATCCCCCTGTCGATGAGGTGGTAATTGAGTCGCCTTCCTTTTACAGAAGGCGAGAGCCAAATTGGCATATTCAGGGGGAATGCGCACGGTGGAGACCTGGTCTGGACTTTCCACCGTAGTAGCACCAACGGAAACCCCTACACACCTACCTGAGCACTCTCGCGACCACCCCGTAAGAGCCCTCTGTGGCCAAGAAAAAGTGGGTTTATGACTAGTTAACCAGGGTAGACCCAGCACCACTGGATCCGCAGGAGTGTCAATAAGGAAAATACTAATTTTCTCCTTGTGACCCCCCTGCGTCACCATAGTCAATGGAGCCGTGACCTCCCTAATCAACCCTGACCCTAATGGTCGACTATCTAAGGTGTGAATGGGAAAAGGTACTTTCACCGGTACAATAGGGATCCCTAAACTATGAGCCAACGTCTGATCAATAAAGTTCCCAGCCGCGCTTGAATCTACTAGTGCCTTATGCTGGGAATGAGGGGAAAAAAATCAGGAAAAGTGACAGACACAAATATATGAGCAACAGAGGGCTCTGGATGAGAATGGTGCCTACTCACCTGGGGTGGCGCCAGAGCGCCCTGCCTGTTACCTCGATTCCCAGAAGAACCTACCCGGCACCGACCAGCAGTGTGTCCTCTGCGGTCACCGATGGTACACGAGCGGGAACTCCCTCCGGTCTTCCTGTGCACCCTCTCTCCTGCGCTCCATGGTTATAGGAGAGGGGGTGCGGGAGGATGAAACCACCAGTCCCGATCTGGACGTCCGCGAGCAGCCAGCCAGTTGTCCAACCGGATGGACAGATCCACCAGCTGGTCGAAGGATAGGGTGGTGTCTCTACAGGCCAGCTCCCGACGGACGTCCTCCCGCAGACTGCAGCGATAATGATCTATCAAGGCCCAGTGATTCCATCCTGCACCGGCTGCCAGGGTCCTGAACTCCAATGCGAAATCCTGGGCGCTCCTCGTCTCCTGCCTCAGATGGTAGAGGCGCTCACCCTCCGCTCTGCCCTCGTGTGGGTGGTCGAAGACTGCCCGGAAACGGCGGATGAACTCCTCATATCGGTCCAACGCCGTATCTCCTCCTTCAACCATAGCGCTGGCCCATTCCAGGGCTCTCCTGGTGAGGCACGAGACGAGGGTGCAAACCTTCTCACGGTCTGATGGAACTGGGTGGACCGTGGCCAGATAAAGTTCTAATTGGAGCAGGAAACCCCGGCAGTTGGCAGTACTTCCGTCGTAACCCCGAGGCATGGCTAGACGGATACCACCCGGTTCAGGTTGACAAGGGGCGTTTTGGATCGACCCCGGTTGGGCTGGTGGAGGCGCTGGCTGAATCTCCCGTCTCTCCAAGCGGTCCATCAGCTGAACAGCGCGATCCATAGCAGCGCATAGATGTAATAGTCTCTCTGCATTCTTCTGGATGCGCTCCTCCACCTCCCTGTCCGGGATATCTTCTCCTGCTGACTTCAAAAAATTGGTCGTGATTCTGTCATAGTCCGTGTATGTAGGTGGCAGGGAAGTCAGGTGCAGGAGAAAACAGAGTGGTTAAAAAATTGAGTATTTATTTCCAAAATTAACTCCAAAATCCACGTAGAAAAATAATCTGGGTAAACAATAACCCGTCGCACACCGATACATAAACAACACGTACATAACAAACAAACAATCACCGACAGAGAAATGAAGGGAAGCAGAGGGTTAAATACACAATATATAATTACAGGGATATGAAACAGGTGTGTAAAGAGACCAGACAAAACCAATGGAAAATGAAAAACTGATCAATGGTGGCTAGAAGACCGGTGACGTCGATCGCCGAACACCACCCGAACAAGGAGGGGCATCAACTTCAGTAGAAGTCGTGACACAGTCAGAAATGAACAGTAAACGTTATACACACAAAAGTTTCAGAGCAATATAGACATTTCAAATGTTATATTACTGGTTTGTAGAGAGTTGTAACAACGTGCAAATAGATATCCAGCAAAGATAGATAAATATAGTTTGTATTTAAAAACACTTGATTTGCAGTATATGGCACAAAAAGCTTTCTAAGATGATACACTGACTATAATACAGATGTCCTCATAGGCCTTGTCATAAAAACAGAATGACATTTAGACACACAGAGTGTGAGAGAGAGCAACTCGTGGGAGGATGCTGCGGTGGACTGACCCGCTGATCTAGCTAACTTTAGCTAGCTACATGGTTGACACAGCAGCTAGCTAGATAGCTTAGCCAGCTTATCTAGTGGCAACCTAATGTGATAACTAGTTAGCTATTGCCACGCACATCTGATTAATCTGTTCACTCACTAGCGAAATGCTTGTAATTCTATTTCCGACAGTGCAGCAATATCTAACAATAATATCTACCGGTAATATCTAACAAGTAACCTAGCAATTCCCCAACAACTACCTAATGCACACAAATCTAAAGGGGTGAATGAGAATATGTACATGTAAGTCTATGGATGAGTGATGGCGAAGGTGCAATAGACGGTATAAAATACAGTATATACATGTGTTATGAGTAATGTAAGGTATGTGAACATTATTAAAGTGGCATTATTTAGAGTGCATTGTATAAAGTGACTAGTGATCCATTTATTAAAGTGGCCAGTGATTGGGTCTCAATGTAGGCAGCAGCCTCTCTGAGTTAGTGATTGCTGTTTAGCAGTCTGATGGCCTTGAGATAGAAGCTGTTTTTCAGTCTCTCAGTCCCAGCTTTGATGCACCTGTACTGACCTCGCCTTCTGGATGATAGCAGGGTGAACAGGCAGTGGCTCGGGTGGTTGATATCCTTGATGATATTTTTGGCCTTCCTGTGACATCGGGTGCTGTAGGTGTCATGGAGGGCAGGTAGTTTGCCCCTGGTAATGCGTTATGGGGAGCTAAAACAGGAGATAAAATTTAATCAGATTCTGGGTTAGCCAAACCCGAACTAGCTAGCTAGTTAGCTACCTAGCCATTTGATTTGCACTCACCCTCAAAACACAATTTCAACAGCATAATTATATCTTAGAAATACTTATCCTACTCCAGAAATATATAATATTACAAAGGCAGGAGGTAATTAAAGTGCAACTTTTCTCTGATTATGGCTAAGAACCCAAGAACAAAAATATCATCAGGAGTGAAGATGTGCGTTCACTTCAAGAGCCATGGTGGAGATACGAGGTTTGACAGACAACTTTGAGAGCCAATGGACTTAAGAGTTTTGATGACAAGCAATTTTGAATACATGTAATTGGTCAAGGGGTTGTGAAATTTTAATACAGACTTAAAAGGGAACCAATATTATTGATTCATATAAAAAAATTATAATCACAAATTTTGGAGTTAGGTTTTCATCCGACAGAGACGACATAAGTCTATGTAACTGAAGTGATTTGCTAAAATGTAACGAAGTAAAGAGTAAGTTACTTCCTTCAGAAATGACTTGAGTAAGAGTACAAGTACAGCCGATAGAGCGTAACTAGAAAAGTAGTAGTTCCTCCAAAAATGTAAAGGGCATTAATGGTCTGGATTCAAACCCATGCAGACTCTGGCATGTGAGTGCCAAGGTCAGCAGCTATAACCACTGGACCACACAGGCACTAAGACAACCATTAATGTATGCTGCGTATTGATTGTCTTTAACATAAAATAAAACAATTATCCAATAAAACGAAATGAAAAATACATCTTCCCCAAACAATATTGTCAATGTATTATAATCCACATAAGAATTCACACGAGACGTGCTGTAGCCTGCATGTAGCTTACATAGGCTACTTGAACTGACACCTAGGGTTCATGCAGTCTTGTATAGCCTACAAACACCAGTCTTGTATAGCCTACAAACATACATTGAAATCGTCCTGCTGCAGGATTATTTTCCCCCTGTGACGAAATGGGCCATATTAAGATCTTACATCTGTATTGTTCAGACTTCTGTTCCTCGTCATCTGCCACAGACTTACAGTTGTTCATCTGAAGTGTTTTTGATGATTGATATGATCCAAAATTACATTTTGGTTCATTCAACCTTCGTCTGAAATCAAGTAACAAATTTGACAGATGAATGTGATTTTTTTTTTAAATTGAATGAAAGCTTCTAAATTGCGTTTAACACCTCATGTGCATTTGCATTGCATAGCAGTGAGTACAATGCAGCCAAACAGATAATTATACAGCCACTGGCTACCATGACATCCTGCAAGTTATATTGGCTAATAAAGATAAGGCAGTTCAGCAAAAATAAATACATGTCTTGAAATAAACAATGACATTCATTTGATTTGTATTTGACTATTCATTTCTGCAAAACATGCAGTCTTGTTGGAGTTGTTGAAGCTTGCTAGCTTATTCCAACACAATGCTAGATCAGAGTGGGCTAGTTCGTTTTGCATGGCCTATCATCTACTAGCAACATAACATGACAAAACTCTTTGGGCACTTTAGTATCTACTTACATGATTCGCCTCCATCACTGAAACTACCAGCGATCCTTTCTTTCAACTCCAACTCCTGGGCGGCAGCTGGGCCTTCAGGCTGTCCACCTATCGCAGGAGAGAATAGGAGTGGGCAAAAGTCATGGCAAAGGTCACAGAGGTCAGGGTTGAGGTTTGGTTGATTCTTCTATCTGTGATTGTTACAAGTGGAGCATGACATCTTATATGACATCTGTGATGAAAAGAGAGAAGGCTGTAGAAATCAATGTGCATATTACACACACATAATGAATCTGTTATTGACCAATAGAATCTCTCCAGCAGGTTTGAGTGACAGCTAATTTGTTTCGGTTGGTGTCCCTTTGTTTGATCATATTAGTTTTACTGTCATTGAAACACAATGATAATTTAATTTTTAAAAATAAAAAAATCTCTCCGAAAGCGACGAAGAAAGAAGATAAATAGATGAGTTTAAATAAATGTTTTTACAGGACCAAACCTTTAAAAATCCAACCCTCAGAACTGACATCATTCTATCATTAATAGCCTTTTGATCCATTACACTGAAAAGCAGTCAAAGCAGGAAAAAATGGACAAAAAAGGAATGGAGAAATAACTATTCATAATTAATAGCCTTAGCTCTAGAAAAGTTATTTTACATTTTAGTTATTTAGCAGATGCTCTTATCCAGAGCAACTTACAGTAGTGAGTGCACACATTTTCATACTTTTTTTCTTATTGGTCCCCCGTGGGAATCGAACCCAGACAACCCTGCCATTGCAAGTGCCATGCTCTACCAACTTAAACACACCAAACCACTTACAATTCCCACAGAAAGCGTACGTGTTTCTACTTTACTGTCTGATTTCATCAAAACGTTGCACAGGGGAAATAAAACACAGAGTGATTTTTGTTTTTCTGTGAGCTAGTTAACTAAACATGACGTGAGAGAACTGAGCAGTGTTGTGTAGAAGATGTCTCTGTTGGGTCCTGATGCCTACTAAATCAACCCAGACAGAACCAGATGACGACCAAGTGAACCTTCAGTGATGGGTGGGGTGGATACATAGAGTGAGATGGAGGGGGAGCAGAGAGGGAGGAGAGAGAAAGTGTGGGGGAGGAATAGAGAGGGAGAGAAAGAGAGACAATGTGCAAGATGGAGAGGGATGGCAAGAGAGAGGGAGAGTGTTTGTGAGGTAAACAGTGCAATTCCTCTACATCTGGACAGCTCTCTGTATACATGTACCATTGTGTATAAGGCTACCACCTACCCACACATGATACCCTAGCTTCTAGACAAGGTATGTTGTATTTATCAATTAAAATCCTGATAAATACCTCCCCTCCCTCCATTTATGGAAGATGAGTCCATGTGGTGCTAAACAAACCTAAAGTTATTTCCAAGATCTCATTTACAGGAGAGCGGTGTTTTCCCCTAGTTCATAGGGCTGAGAGTCTAGGAGTCTAGGAATCTGGGACAGATACACTAGAACACTAGAACACTAGCACACTAGAACACTAGCACACTAGCACAATAGAACACTAGCACACTAGAACACTAGAACACTAGCACACTAGACCACTACACCATTAGAACACTAGCACAATAGAACACTAGCACACTAGAACACTAGCACAATAGAACACTAGCACAATAGAACACTAGAACACTAGCACACTAGAACACTAGCACAATAGCACAATAGAACACTATCACACTAGAACACTAGCACACTAGAACACCACACCACTAGAACACTAGCACACTAGTACAATAGAACACTAGCACACTAGAACACTAGCACACTAGAACTCAATCAAATCATGTTGTCACAACATAGAAACATGTGGCTTTAAAAGCTTAACTATTTTCCCTTCATCATCCATTAAGAAAAATAGAACCTGCTTTTTTTATTTTATCCAGTTCCCTGTCAGGTAGAGGGGACGTTTATCCAGCTCCCTGTCAGGTAGAGGGGACGTTTATCCAGCTCCCTGTCAGGTAGAGGGGACGTTTATCCAGCTCCCTGTCAGGTAGAGGGGACGTTTATCCAGCTCCCTGTCAGGTAGAGGGGACGTTTATCCAGCTCCCTGTCAGGTAGAGGGGACGTTTATCCAGCTCCCTGTCAGGTAGAGGGGACGTTTATCCAGCTCCCTGTCAGGTAGAGAGGACATTTATCCAGCTCCCTGTCAGGTAGAGGGGACGTTTATCCAGCTCCCTGTCAGGTAGAGGGGACGTTTTCCAGCTCCCTGTCAGGTAGAGAGGACATTTATCCAGCTCCCTGTCAGGTAGAGGGGACGTTTATCCAGCTCCCTGTCAGGTAGAGGGGACGTTTATCCAGCTCCCTGTCAGGTAGAGGGAACATTTATCCGGTTCCCTGTCAGGTAGAGGGGACGTTTATCCAGCTCCCTGTCAGGTAGAGGGGACGTTTATCCAGCTCCCTGTCAGGTAGAGGGGACGTTTATCCGGCTCCCTGTCAGGTAGAGGAGACGTTTATCCGGTTCCCTGTCAGGTAGAGGGGACGTTTATCCAGCTCCCTGTCAGGTAGAGGAGATGTTTATCCAGCTCCCTTTCAGGTAGAGGGGACATTTATCCGGTTCCCTGTCAGGTAGAGGAGATGTTTACCCGGTTCCCTATCAGGTAGAGGAGATGTTTACCCAGTTCCCTGTCAGGTAGAGGAGACGTTTATCCGGTTCCCTGTCAGGTAGAGGAGACGTTAATCTGGTTCCCTGTCAGGTAGAGGAGACGTTTATCCAGCTCCCTGTCAGGTAGAGGAGACGTTTATCCAGCTCCCTGTCAGGTAGAGGGGACGTTTATCCAGCTCCCTGTCAGGTAGAGGGGACGTTTTCCAGCTCCCTGTCAGGTAGAGAGGACATTTATCCAGCTCCCTGTCAGGTAGAGGGGACGTTTATCCAGCTCCCTGTCAGGTAGAGGGGACATTTATCCGGTTCCCTGTCAGGTAGAGGGGACGTTTATCCAGCTCCCTGTCAGGTAGAGGGGACGTTTATCCAGCTCCCTGTCAGGTAGAGGGGACGTTTATCCAGCTCCCTGTCAGGTAGAGGAGACGTTTATCCGGTTCCCTGTCAGGTAGAGGGGACGTTTATACAGCTCCCTGTCAGGTAGAGGAGATGTTTATCCAGCTCCCTTTCAGGTAGAGGAGATGTTTATCCAGCTCCCTTTCAGGTAGAGGGGACATTTATCCAGCTCCCTGTCAGGTAGAGGAGATGTTTACCCGGTTCCCTGTCAGGTAGAGGAGATGTTTACCCGGTTCCCTGTCAGGTAGAGGAGATGTTTATCCGGTTCCCTGTCAGGTAGAGGAGATGTTTACCCAGTTCCCTGTCAGGTAGAGGAGACGTTTATCCGGTTCCCTGTCAGGTAGAGGAGACGTTAATCTGGTTCCCTGTCAGGTAGAGGAGACGTTTATCCAGCTCCCTGTCAGGTAGAGGAGACGTTTATCTGGTTCCCTGTCAGGTAGTGACGACACTAGAACCCTCACATTTACACAGCTGGTCACCAGACAGTACACTCTTAGAACAAAAAGGTTCTATCTAGAACCTAAAAGGGTTCTTTGGCTGTCCCCATAGAAGAACCCTTTGAAGAACCCTTATTGGTTCCAGGCAGAACCCCTTTGGTTCCAGGTAAAACCCTTTAAGGGTTCCATGTAGAACACTTTCCACAGAGAGTTCTACATGGAATCTTCAAATGATTCTACCTGAAACCAAAAAGGTTAT
This sequence comes from Salmo salar, assembly GCF_965601325.2. Taxonomy (NCBI): domain Eukaryota; kingdom Metazoa; phylum Chordata; class Actinopteri; order Salmoniformes; family Salmonidae; genus Salmo; species Salmo salar. The sequence continues at coordinate 46,707,237 of NC_138309.1, read as the reverse complement.
ACCTGGAACCAAAGTGGGTTCTCCTATGGGGACAGCCGAAGAACCCTTTTGGAACCCTTTTTGTAAGAGTGTAGTCTCCCACAGAGATTAGTGTCAGAGAGACAAGAGAAGAGGAGGTGTGTGTGTGTGTGGGTTCATTGTAAAAAGTATAACAGCATTGTTCGCCCACGCAACTCTACACTGACACAGGAAGGTCTAGGAGCCACACACACACACATACACACACACACCTGTGTGCGTATAACACAAGAACTCAGCAGCTCTGATCTTTTCCCAGATACATCCTGTGGTATCAGCTGATCTATGCTCCAACCTACTCTCTCTCCTCTCATTGCCCTTCTCCTCCAATGGGTTGTGAGAAGGAGGCGAGGAGAGAGGAGCGAGTACGTGAGGAGAGAGGACTTGAGGAGAGAGGACACGAGGAGAGAGGACGTGAGGAGTACAGTATGTTCCCACTGACTCTGTCAGTCCTGGGAAATTAGTGATTGTGTGTTTCTGTTTTTGTGTGCCTGTGTGTGCGCATCGTCTCGATGTTGTCGACCTCCTGTAGGAACAGACTCCAGCGCCTCCTGTGGGCAAGCATTGAACCAGTCGATGGCTGGAAATTTCCTTCTACGCACCCGCAGCATACTGCCCAGCGGAAAGTAATACAGGGCCACCCACACACACACACACACACACACACACACACACACACACACACACAGGGGCGTCAGCCTACTGCCCGCAGGGGAGAAACACCGAGCCACATGCATACTGTAGCACAAGGATGAGGAATGTGTGTGTCTGTGTGTGTGTGTGTGTCTTCGCTGTGTGTGTGTGTGTGTGTCTTCGCTGTGCGTGTGTGCGTGCGTGTGTGTGTGTGTGTGTGCGCGTGTGTGTGTGTGTGTGTGTGTGTGTGTGTGTGTGTGTGTGTGTGTGTGTGTGTGTGTGTGTGTGTGTGTGTGTGTGTGTGTGTGTGTGTGTGTGTGTGTGCATGTGCGTGTGCGTGATCCAGCCTCTCAAAGCACCGACCCATGGGAATATATTACCCTCGTTTACTCTGTCCCAAACCCCAGAAAGCTCAGCTCAACTAGGAAGGAGAGTCAAGAGGCACCCATCATCAGCAGCATAGTACAGCTAATCCCTGGGCAGCCTGCCTTCCCTGAGAGTATAGTGGTTGCACATCAGTAATGTAGTCACATATAGAAATAGGCTGGTCTACAGTTTATAAATCAAATAAGTGTATTGTTTGCATACACAGATTTGCAGATGTTATCACAGGTGTAGCAACATGCTTCTGTTTCTAGCTCCAACACCACAGCAATACCCAGCAAAAGGATTGTGTTTCTAGCTTCAACAGTACAGTAATACCAAGCAATATATCTGTGTTTCTAGCTCCAACAGTAATACCTAGCAATATGCTTGTGTTTCTAGCTCCAACAGTGCAGTAATACCTAGCAATATGCTTGTGTTTCTCTCTCCAACAGTAATACCTAGCAATATGCTTGTGTTTCTCTCTCCAACAGTAATACCTAGCAATATGCTTGTGTTTCTAGCTCCAACATTGCAGTAATACCTAGCAATATGCTTCCGTTTCTAGCTCCAACCGCGCAGTAATACCAAGCAATATGCTTGTGTTTCTAGCGCCAACAGTAATAACAAGCCATAGGATTGTGTTTCTAGCTCCAACAGTGAATTCATACCTAGCAATATGCTTGCTTTTCTTGCTCCAACAGTAATACCTAACAATATGCTTGTGTTTCTTGCTCCAACAGTGCTGTAATAGTTAGCAATATGCTTGTGTTTCTAGCTCCAACAGTAATATCTAGCAATATGCTTGTGTTTCCAGAACCAACAGTGCAATAATACCTAGCAATATGCTTGTGTTTCTTGCTCCAACAGTGCTGTAATAGTTAGCAATATGCTTGTGTTTCTAGCTCCAACAGTAATATCTAGCAATATGCTTGTGTTTCCAGAACCAACAGTGCAATAATACCTAGCAATATGCTTGTGTTTCTTGCTCCAACAGTGCTGTAATAGTTAGCTATATGCTTGCGTTTCTAGCTCTAACAGTAATATCTAGCAATATGCTTGTGTTTCCAGCTCCAACAGTGCAGTAATACCTAGCAATATGCTTGTGTTTCTCTCTCCAACAGTAATACCTAGCAATATGCTTGTGTTTCTCTCTCCAACAGTAATACCTAGCAATATGCTTGTGTTTCTAGCTCCAACATTGCAGTAATACCTAGCAATATGCTTGTGTTTCTCTCTCCAACAGTAATACCTAGCAATATGCTTGTGTTTCTAGCTCCAACAGTGCAGTAATACCTAGCAATATGCTTGTGTTTCTCTCTCCAACAGTAATACCTAGCAATATGCTTGTGTTTCTAGCTCCAACACTGTAGTAATACCTAGCAATATGCTTGTGTTTCTCGCTCCATCAGTGCAGTAATACCTAGCAATATGCTTGTGTTTCCAGCTCCAAAATTCCAGTAATACCTAACAATATGCTTGTTTCTAGCTCCAACAGTGCAGTAATACCCAGCAATATGCTTGTGTTTCTAGCTCCAACAGTGAATTAATACTTAGCAATATGCTTGTGTTTCTAGCTCCAACAGTGAATTAATACCTAGCAATATGCTTCCGTTTCTAGCTCCAACAGTGAATTAATACCTAGCAATATGCTTCCGTTTCTAGCTCCAACAGTGCAGTAATACCTAGCAATATGCTTGCGTTTCTTGCTCCAACAGTAATACCTAACAATATGCTTGTGTTTCTCTCTCCAACAGTGCAAGTAATACCTAACAATATGCTTGTGTTTCTTGCTCCAACAGTGCTGTAATAGTTAGCAATATGCTTGTGTTTCTAGCTCCAACAGTAATATCTAGCAATATGCTTGTGTTTCTAGCTCCAACAGTGCAGTAATACCTAGCAATATGCTTCCGTTTCTAGCTCCAACCGCGCAGTAATACCAAGCAATATGCTTGTGTTTCTAGCGCCAACAGTAATAACAAGCCATAGGATTGTGTTTCTAGCTCCAACAGTGAATTCATACCTAGCAATATGCTTGAGTTTCTTGCTCCAACAGTAATACCTAACAATATGCTTGTGTTTCTTGCTCCAACAGTGCTGTAATAGTTAGCAATATGCTTGTGTTTCTAGCTCCAACAGTAATATCTAGCAATATGCTTGTGTTTCCAGAACCAACAGTGCAATAATACCTAGCAATATGCTTGTGTTTCTTGCTCCAACAGTGCTGTAATAGTTAGCTATATGCTTGCGTTTCTAGCTCTAACAGTAATATCTAGCAATATGCTTGTGTTTCCAGCACCAACAGTGCGGTAATACCTAACAATATGCTTGTGTTTCTAGCTCCAACGGTGAATTCATACCTAGCAATATGCTTGCATTTCTTTCTCCAACAGTAATACCTACCAATATGCTTGTGTTTCCAGCACCAACAGTGCAGTAATACCTAGCATATGTGTCACGTCCTGACCATAGAAAGCTTTTATTTTTCTATGGTAGAGTAGGTCAGGGCATGACAGAGGTTTTGTCTAGTTTATTTATGTCTATGTTGGTTCTAGTTAATTTTTTCTATGTTGGGGTTTTTGTCTAGTTTATGCATTTCTATGTGGGGTTCTAGTTTTTGTATTTCTATGTTTTTTTTGGGGGGGGGTGATCTCCAATTAGAGGCAGCTGGTCATCGTTGTCTCTAATTGGGGATCATATTTAAGTTGTTGTTTTTCCCACTAGGTTTTGTGGGAGATTATTTTGAGTAAGTGTATGTTGAACCTCTTTCTCATGGTTTGTTGTTTTGTTTATGAGTTTATTTATATGTCTTGCATAGTTTCACAGTTTAAATAAAATGTGGAACGATACACACGTTGCGCTTTGGTCCCATTCTTCAGACAGCCGTGACAATATGCTTGTGTTTCTCTCTCCAACAGTGCAGTAATACCTAGCAACATGCTTGTGTTTCTCGCTCCAACAGATCAGTAACACCTAGCAATATGCTTGTGTTTCTAGCTCCAACAGTGCAGTAACACCCAGCAATATGCTTGTATTTCTCGCTCCAACGGTGCAGTAATACCTACCAATATGCTTGTGTTTCTAGCTCCAACGGTGCAGTAATACCTAGCAATATGCTTGTGTTTCTTGTTCCTACAGCGAATTCATACCTAGCAATATGCTTGCGTTTCTTGCTCCAACAGTAATATCGAGCAATATGCTTGTTTCTAGCTCCAACAGTAATACCAAGCAATGGGCTTGTGTTTCTAGCTCCAACAGTGAATTCATACCTACCCAAATGCTTGTGTTTCTATCTCCAACAGTAATGCCTACCAATATGCTTGCGTTTCTATTTCCAACAGTAATACCTAGCAACATGCTTGTGTTTCTAGCTCCAACAGTACAGTAATACCTACCAATATGCTTGTGTTTCTAGCTCCAACACTGCAGTAATACCCAGCAATACGCTTGTGTTTCTAGCTTCAATAGTGCAGTAATACCTAGCAATATGCTTGTGTTTCTAGCTCCAACAGTGCATTAATACCTAACAATATGCTTGTGTTCCTAGCTCCAACAGTGCATTAATACCTAGCAAAAGTTTTCTGGATGTATACCCCAACTACAGTGTAAAATATTGGATCACAGACCAATAGGGATCTCACCCATCATAGACCATTCAGGGCTAAACTGATAGGGAGCTCACTTATGACAGACCATTCATGGCTAAACCAATAGGCATCTCACCGTTCATAGACCATTCAGGGCTAAACCAATAGGGATCTCACCGTTCATAGACCATGCAGGGCTAAACCAAAAGGGAGCTCACTGATGACAGACCATGCAGGGCTAAACCAATAAGGATTATACCGATGACAGACCACTCAGGGCTAAACCAATAGGGAGCTCACCTACAATAGAACTGTCAGATGAGGTTAAGGTGTGTAAAAGGAAAGTACTACTGACAGGTGAGGACCATGGTGACTGGATGACTCATAATGCTGTTTTTCACTACGGTGCAGCTCTGATCGTGACTATCCTTTGTTTCTCTAGGTCTTCATTTGATGTGATATCCTCATACATGTCATTTACAGAGGTTGAAATCTGGATTTGGCATCACCTCCACAGTAAACGGTGATGCAGTGGTAATGTGTAGTATACTCCCATAATGCCATGGTGACTGGATGCTCCTCTTTGTGACAGAGAGAATTTCCCTCTCATTCAGCTACACAGGAAGCTTTGGGCTTTGCTAGACTGAAACCTCAGAGAACAAACACTATCTTTATGTATCGCTCGGGCTTCCCCAGCCTTACCTGATGCCAACAGAGTGACATGTAACAATTCTATACCCAATGTCCCAGCCTTACCTGATGCCAAAATAATGACACATAGCCTTCTTTCCAAATGTCCCAACCCCAATGCCAACCCCCTTCCTCTCCCCTCCCCAATGTCCCGCTCTCAATCGTACCTGATGCCAAAAGTTAGTTGACCAGAACAAAGAACTTCTCATCTGCCTCCTGGGCATTACTCATCAGCAGCACAGTTCCAAAATTCTTCACGCCAGCTTTGCTTTGATGTAGAGGGATGCCAGGTTAGTTGGATGTAGAAGGGGGATGGGAGGGGAGGAGGAGAGAGAGACAGAGACTGAGCGAGAAAGAGAGAGAGATCTCAGAGATAGAGAGAGAGAGATCTCATAGAGAGCGAGAGAGATCTCAGGGATAGAGAGAGACCCCAGTGAGAGAGAGAGAGTGGGGGATGGACGGACAGACAGTAAACAAGTGCCTGTGTGTGTGTCTGTGTGGGTTCCCCTGTGTGTGTAGGTGTCAGTTCCCTGGCGGTAAGCATGAACAGTGTTTTTCTGATAAACTCAGGGGGGGTAGAGAGTCAGGGCACAGCAGACAGAAAACCATTAAAATGTTACAATTAGACCCCTCTACTGATTAGTATTCTCTCCTCTCCTTTCGTTTCCTCTCCTCTCCTGTCCTCTCCATTCCTGTCCTCTCCTCTCTATCTCCTCTCCTCCCCCTCCTTCACCTATCCTGTCCTCTCCTTTCCTTTCCTGTCCTTCCATCTCCATCTCCTCTCCTCCCCCTGCTCCTTCCCTCCTCCCTCTCCTTGCTGTGCTAGCCACTGATGTCCAGCCTCAGACTGGCAGGCTACCTAATGACTTTCCCTCTCCACATCCTGCTCTGTCTTACTCCGCTGAACTTTGTAAAACTCTGTCCTCAACAGTGTGTGTGTGTGCCCGTGCCTGTGTGTGTATGTGGGTGTGTGTGAGTGTACATCCACGTGCGTGCCTGTGCGTGTCCCATTTCTCTGTGTGTAACTTTGTAAAACTCTCCCCTCACCTCATACAACTTTTCACGGTGTCTGCCTGCAGCTTATCAAAGGCCTGTGTGCCTTTGTCCTCCAACATGTTATCTCTGTAGACAAGTGGAGGCTCCTCAGAGGAGAAAGGGGAGGACCATCCTCCTCAGTGAATTACATTTTTTAAGAAAATAGTTTCAAAAGTGATCTCAAAAGTGATCCTTTTTAGATAAAACTATACTAAATATATTCACGTCACCAAATAATTTATTAAAACACACTGTTTTGCAATGAAGGTCTACAGTAGCCTCAACAGTACTCTGTAGGGTAGCACCATGGTGTGGCCAGAGGACAGCTAGCTTCTGTCCTCCTCTGGGTTCATTAACTTTAATGCAAACCCTAGGAGGCTCATGGTTCTCACTCCCTTCCATAGACTTACACAGTAATTATGACAAGTTCCGGAGGATGTCATCCAACCTATCAGAGCTCTTGCAGTATGAACTGACCCGTTATCCACCCAATCAAAGGATCAGAGGATGAATCTAGTACTCAAAGCATAAGCTACAGCTAGCTAGCACTGCAGTGCATAAAATGTGGTGAGGAGTTGACTCAAACAGAGAGAAAGACAATAGTTGAACAGCTTTGAACAAATTCAATTCTTAAAAAATGAAGGAGAAGAGAGAGAGAGATACTTCATAATTTTTTTTCACTTTCACTTAGCTAGCAACTGCAACTAGCTAGTTTAGCCTACTCAAACACCCGGTTCAAACAGAGGGATGCTATGTTAGCTAGCTGGCCATAACTATCCAACACTGAAACTCTTCTAAGTCAAGGTAAACTGTTGGTTTTACAAATGTATTGCCACTGGGGCCCGCCGTTGTAACTGCTTACTGACTGTACACTGTAATGTTACTGCTGATTGTTTAGCGGGTTCACTAACGCATTAGTTCTATTAGCTATGTTGACTATGATGTTACTTTAGTTAATATGGCGACAGCGATGTAGGCTGTGTGTAGCGGTTATGATTGGTTGGCTTAGAACGTTTTTTTGTTTGTTGCCTGATCAGAGACAGCTGATGTGTTGTGCATTTAAGTCTACAAGCGAAGCGTAAAAGGTGAGAGAAGGAGAGTGCATAGCCGCGAGAAGGAATACAACGTGGCTACTATGAAAGGGAACTGTGTTTACATGTGCTCAGGGGTATATTCATTCTGCCGATTCCATTGAAAAACTTTTTGTAAATGGAAGCAAATGGAACAAAATGGGGATAAACATACCTGAATTTGTCCAATAGAAACTCTTGTTTGCAACTGTTGGACTAATGATTACAGTGCATTCGGAAAGTATTCAGACCCCTTGATTTTTTCCACATGTTGTTACGTTACAGAATGGATTAAATGTTTTTTTCCCCCTCATCAAGCTACAAACAAGACCTCATAATAACAAAGGAAAAACAGTATTTATTTTTTTAATTACATTTATAAAACATTGAAATATCACATTTACATAAATATTTAGACCCTTTACTCAGTACTTTGTTGAAGCACCTTTGGCAGTGATTATAGCACCAAATATTCTTGGGTATAATGCTACAAGCTTGGCACACCTGTATTTGGGGAGTTTCTCCCATTCTTCTCTGCAGATCCTCTCAAGCTTTGTCAGGTTGGATGGGGTGTGTCGCTGCACAGCTATTTTCAGGTCTCTCCTGAGATGTTCGATCGGGTTCCAGTCCGGGCTCTGGCTGGGCCAGTCAAGGACATTCAGAGACTTGTCCCAAAGCCGCTCCTGCGTTGTCTTGGCAGTGTGCTTAGGGTCGTTGTCCTGTTGGAAGGTGAACTTTCGCCCCAGTCTGAGGTCCTGAGCACTCTGGAGCAGGTTTTCATCACTTTGTACTTTGATTCATTCATCTTTCCCTCGACCCTGACTAGTCTCCCAGTCCCCTGCCGCTGAAAAATAACCTTACAGCATGATGCTGCCACCACCATCCTTCACCGTAGGGATGGTGCCAGGCTTCCTCCAGACGTGACGCTTGTCATTCAGGCCAAATAGTTCAATATTGTTTACATCAGACCAGAGAATTCATAAGGTGTTTTTATCCGTTTCTTTAACCTGTTAGGGCTAGGGGGCAGTACTGACACGGCTGGATAAAAAACGTACCCGATTTAATCTGGTTACTACTCCTGCCCAGTAACTAGAATATGCATATAATTATTGGCTTTGGATAGAAAACACCCTAAAGTTTCTAAAACTGTTTGAATGGTGTCTGTGAGTATAACAGAACTCATATGGCAGACCAAAACCTGAGAAGATTCCATGCAGGAAGTGGCCTGTCTGACAATTTCTTGCCCTTCTTGATTATCTCTATCCATTACAGAGGATCTCTGCTGTTACGTGACACTTCCTACGGCTCCCATGGGCTCTCAGAAGGCGGCAAAAAGCTGAATCGTGGCTTTGCAGGCTCTGGCTGAAAAAAAGTACCGCGTTTGGGTAGTGGCTGGTTACAGTACTGTGAGACTCAGGCGCATGCCCGCGTCGACAGAATGCTTTGTTTTCTTTTGTCTGTTTACCTAAACGCAGATTCCCGGTCGGAATATTATTGCTTTTTTACAAGAAAAATGGCATAAAAATTGATTTTAAACAGCGGTTGACATGCTTTGAAGTACGGTAATGGAATATTTAGAATTCTTTTGTCACAAAATGCGTCGTGCGCATGACCCTTATTTACACTTCGGATAGTGTCTTGAACGCACGAACAAAACGCCGCTATTTGGATATAACAATGGATTATTTGGGACCAAACCAACATTTGTTATTGAAGTAGAAGTCCTGGGAGTGCATTCTGACGAAGAACACCAAAGGTAATAAAATTCTTCTTATAGTAAATCTGACTTTGGTGAGTGCGAAACTTGGCTGGGTGTCTAAATAGCTAGCCCTGTGATGCCGGGCTATCTACTTAGAATATTGCAAAATGTGCTTTCACCGAAAAGCTATTTTAAAATCGGACATATCGAGTGCATAGAGGAGTTCTGTATCTATAATTCTTAAAATAATTGTTATGCTTTTTGTGAACGTTTATCGTGAGTAATTTAGTACATTTTTTGTAAATTCACCGGAGGTTTGCGGGGGGTATGCTAGTTCTGAACGTCACATGCTAATGTAAAAAGCTGGTTTTTGATATAAATATGAACTTGATTGAACAAAACATGCATGTATTGTATAACATAATGTCCTAGGTGTGTCATCTGATGAAGATCATCAAAGGTTAGTGCTGCATTTAGCTGTCTTCTGGGTTTTTGTGACATTATATGCTAGCTTGAAAAATGGGTGTCTGATTATTTCTGTCTGGGTACTCTGCTGACATAATCTAATGTTTTGCTTTCGTTGTAAAGCCTTTTTGAAATCGGACAGTGTGGTTAGATTAACGAGAGTCTTGTCTTTAAAATGGTGTAAAATAGTCATATGTTTGAGAAATTGAAGTAATAGCATTTCTAAGGTATTTGAATAACGCGCCACGGGATTCCACTGGCTGTTACGTAGGTGGGACGAAATCGTCCCACTGGCCTTAGAGAAGTTAGTCACCTCCCTGACCAAGGCCCTTCTGCCCCGATTGCTCAGTTTGGCCGGGCAGCCAGATCTATGAAGAGTCTTGGTGGTTCCATAATTCTTCCATGTAAGAATGATGGAGGCCACTGTGTTCTTGGAGACCTTCAATGCTGCAGACATTTTTTGGTACCCTTCCCCAGCTCTGTGCCTTGGCACAATCTTGTCTCGGACCTCTACGAACAATTCCTTCAACCTCATGGCTTGGTTTTTGCTCTATCATGCACTGTCAACTGTCGGACCTTATATAGACAGGTGTGTGCCTTTTAAAATCATGTCCAATCAATTGAATTTACCACAGGTGGACTCCAATTAAGTTGTAGAAACATCTCAAGGATGATAAATGGAAACAGGATGCACCTGAGCTCAATTTCGAGTCTCATAGCAGAGGGTCTGAATATGTATTTCTGTTTTATTTTTTATACAATTGCAAAAATGTCTAAAAACCTGTTTTCGTTTTGTCATTATGGGGTATTGTGTGTAGATTTATGAAGAAAACATTCATTTAATTTATTTTAGAATAAAGCTGTAACGTACCAAAATGTGGAAAAAGTCAAGGGGTCTGAATGCACTGTACACCCTATATCAGCTAGATGCAGGCAAGAGTGTGCAAGGCATTATTGAATGTGTCACTGTCTGTCACCATGTCTGTCACCTCAAATTTTACTCTCGGCCTGTGTGCACCTACGTTGTAAACTTTCATTCATTGGCTAGGTTGTAGCAACCTCATGATGGGTATAGGGGAAATTAGATTATCATGTAGTAGCCTATCAATGTTACATTGAACTGGGTGAATAGAAATAAGGCCATGCTCATAAAAAATTAATTGTCCTCCCTCATCTTAAACATCACCGACAGCCACTGGTGTGGACACGGTTTGACTCATGGAAGAAGATCTTCACCATTGTGTCTCTGTAGACCTGGTTGGATTCATGGAGGTAGATATTCACCATGTTGTCTCTGTCGACGTGGTTGGACTCGTGGAAGTTGATCTTCACCATATTGTCTCTGTAAGCCCTCAGACACACTGGTACAGAACAGAATATCCACGACAGGACAGGAGAGGAGAGGAGATATTAATTGGAAGCCAGATAAAATAAATGTATACCTTAGGGGTCAGATTCTGTAAGATAGAGCTGGGTAAGTCAGACACTGTTGGGTCGAGATGCTGGTAGAAAGGGTGTGGGAGAAAGTGAGATCAGGGATTTTTATAAATCCATTTATAAAAAACTCTATTTCAATGGGACTTCTTGGTTTGATTTCAAATGATATATTCTATGGTATGACTGAAGACTGCTAAGAGAAAAATAGTTCATAAAAGTATGACTATTTATCACACTTTGCTTTTCACAAACTAAACCTTGGCATCTCCTACACCCTCCCAAATGAACAAACATCACATCAACTTCAGAGCAATCAGCCAATACCCTCCAACAGATGAATGACTAACTAATCTAAGAAGATGTGCTTTGCTCTGGAGGAGTTAAACACTAACATTGTGCCACAGAAGGAGATAGTCACCCTGCCAAGTCATCCATATCTCAGTGTAATCCCATCTCCTCTCCCAGCAGCTGCCTTGGCATGAGAAATGGGCCTGGTGACGCCCTGGCTCTGTTTGTCCCTCTCTGTGCCCCGTGCCTGTGGGAGGAAGCACAAAAACGAACAGATGTTGAGTGTTCCAGGCAGCAGGACGACGTATGAAACAATCAAAGTGGTCATCATCACCTAACGTGTTACAGCCAACTGAATCCAATCTGTCAGCATATTGGACCAGATCAAGACAACTGTCTGCTGAATCTGGTCGGTTGAAGGGGGGTGCGTGTGTGAAATGACTTCCTCTCCTTACCCTCCAGTCCCCCCCCCCCCTGTATTTTTCTCCCCCCTTTCATTATCCTGAGGAGAGGGATGGGTATTTGAGACAGCTGTCTAGACTGGTCTGGTTTGATGCTTGTTTCCTGGGATGGGTATATGAGACAGCTGTCAAGACTGGTCTGGTTTGATGCTTGTTTTCTGGGATGGGTATATGAGTCAGAGATGTCTGGACTGGTCTGGTTTGATGCTTGTTTCCTGGGATGGGTATGTGAGAGAAATGTCTGGACTGGTGGCTTGTTTTCACTCCTCTCTGACAGCCAGCCGCTCTCGATTACAAATAATGCCTCTCCTCCTCCCTATCTAACTGATTCAGCTGTTGTCCTCCTCTAGACAGATAATGCCTCTCCTCCTCCCTAGCTAACTGATACGGCTGCATGTCCTCCTCTAGACAGATAATGCCTCTCCTCCTCCCTAGCTAACTGATACGGCTGCATGTCCTCCTCTAGACAGATAATGCCTCTCCTCCTCCATTGCTAACTGATACGGCTGCATGTCCTCCTCTGGGCAGACAGTACAATTCAGTAGACTGAGTTTTCCCTCCTGCCCATGCTGAAATAACTTTCTCTCCTCTCTCCTGTTCTCCCTCTCCTTTTCGCCTTCCCTCCTCCCCCACCCATCGCTCTTCCCCTCCCTCATTCCCCCTCTCCTTCTGTTCTTCCAGAGCTCGTTTACAGTGAAGTTCGCTAGACAGATCCCTATTATGCCCGCCGGCCTCATACATCAGAAAAACAAACGATAGAAACGAACGCTGTCTAACGGGCCAGTGCTGGGGAACGCAGCTCTGACAACACCTCCCTATAGGACCACAGTGTGATTGTCTTGTCCTATTATGAGGGATGTGGCTACTGGCATCCAGTTAACTATCAAACATCATCATGTCCCAATAGGAAGATGGTTTGTATCTGTCATAATACTAAGCTAGATCTGGTTATGAGTTGTCAGGGAGGTAACTATGGCAACGTAGAAAAACATGATGAAAGTATTTATTGATAGACTTGTGGTTGTATTTCAATCAATAAGACACAAAGACAAACCGAAGTGACAGAGAGGAGGGAGGATATCGGAGAAATCAACTGCTAATTTCTTAGCGGAACCTCATCAATACAACCTTTTGACAACTACCTTGAGGAATGTCACTACTGGAAAATATAACGATCTATAGTGAAGAGAAGAAATGCTTGAATGTTGTCTGAACAGCTCTCTTTTCAGGTTGCTCAGTTTGGTTTTGCTCATTCACGCTGATGATAATGAGGCAGCATTCACCTTGGGCTGAGTGTACCGGTGGTTCCAGCGTTTACAAAGAAACTAAAATAACTGCTGCTTCATTAAAAGTCGCCCCAACTGTGTTTTTGACAGGAGAGGTGAACATCATTGCCATAGAATACATACTAAGCTGTAATGTTTGGCATTGCAATGGTTGGACCTTCCTGTCTTTTGAGCTGAAATACTCACTAGTCCCAACTTGCTAGGCATTTGTCAACTCATTAAGTGAAACACTAAATGTCAGAGAACAATAATGGTTGAATTTTCTCCTGAGACTTACCCTGGTGTTTTACCAAAAATTCTCAGACTTTTGTGTTCCCACCCCAACAGCATGGCTCCAGTGGACCTGCTCTGTCTTGGAGCCAATGACAGGCCACTGGGACTTTTGAGTTTCATTTACATAACAATGGCGAACTGTGAACGTGGTTTAACACATCCAATGGTTAACACTTTCTCACAAAGCAATATTGTTGATGACGCAGAGGTTGTTGATTCTACTCACCCCAAGTCTTTAGTGTCACAGTCCTATTGCAAACAGTTCCCAAAAAATAACACTAGAGCTTTCATTACATACACACTAGTGTGGGCTAAGTCTCAGGTGAAAATGCCCCATCAAACGATTCTTAAACTTTTCAGGACCGATATCTTCGTCACATAAAGAACTTTCCCTTCTTAACCTGTTAGGGCTAGGGGCAGTATTGACACGGCCCGATAAAAAACGTACCCGATTTAATCTGGTTACTACTCCTGTCCAGTAACTAGAATATGCATATAATTATTGGCTTTGGATAGAAAATACCCTAAAGTTTCTAAAACTTTTTGAATGGTGTCTGTGAGTATAACAGAACTCAAATGGCAGGCCAAAACCTGAGAAGATTCCATGCAGGAAGTGGCCTGTCTGACAAGTTGTGTTTCATCTTGACTCTTTTTATTGAAGACTGAGGATCTTTGCTCTAACGTGACACTTCCTACGGCTCCCATAGGCTCTCACAGCCCGGGAAAAAGCTGAACGATATCGAGGCAGCCTCTGGCTGAAACACATTATCGCTTTTGGCAAGTGGCCGATCAGAGTACTATGGACTTAGGCGCGTGCCCGAGTCGACCGAATGCTTTATTTTCTTTCGTCTGTTTATCTAAACGCAGATTCCCGGTCGGAATATTATCGCTTTGTTATGAGAAAAATGGCATAAAAATTTATTTTAAACAGCGGTTGACATGCTTCGAAGTACGGTAATGGAATATTTAGAATTTTTTTGTCACGAATTGCGCCATGCTTGTCACCCTTATTTACCCTTTCGGATAGTGTCTTGAACGCACGAACAAAACGCCGCTGTTTGGATATAACAATGGATTATTTTGAACCAAACCAACATTTGTTATTGAAGTAGAAGTCCTGGGAGTGCATTCTGACGAAGACAGCAAAGGTAATAACATTTTTCTTATAGTAAATCTGACTTTGGTGAGTGCTAAACTTGCTGGGTGTCTAAATAGCTAGCCCTGTGATGCCGGGCTATCTACTGAGAATATTGCAAAATGTGCTTTCACCGAAAAGCTATTTTAAAATCGGACATATCGAGTGCATAGAGGAGTTCTGTATCTATAATTCTTAAAATAATTGTTATGCTTTTAGTGAACGTTTATCGTGAGTAATTTAGTAAATTCACCGGCAGTGTTCGGTGGGAATGCTAGTCACATGCTAATGTAAAAAGCTGTTTTTTGATATAAATATGAACTTGATTAAACAAAACATGCATGTATTGTATAACATAATGTCCTAGGGTTGTCATCTGATGAAGATCATCAAAGGTTAGTGCTGCATTTAGCTGTGGTTTGGGTTTATGTGACATTATATGCTAGCTTGAAAAATGGGTGTCTGATTATTTCTGGCTTGGTACTCTGCTGACATAATCTAATGTTTTGCTTTCGTTGTAAAGCCTTTTTGAAATCGGACAGTGTGGTTAGATTAACGAGAGTCTTGTCTTTAAAATGGTGTAAAATAGTCATATGTTTGAAAAATTGAAGTTTTTGCATTTTTGAGGTTTTTGAATAACGCGCCACGGGATGACACTGGCTGTTACGTAGGTGGGACGATTTGGTGCCACCTACCCTAGAGAGGTTAAAACAGAGGACAAACAGATACGATTAACTGTGAACTGGATATGTGAGTTGGCAACATGTCTCTTCAACACTGTTATTTATTTATTTATTTAACCTTTATTTAACCAGGTAGGCTAGTTGAGAACAAGTTCTCATTTACAACTGCGACCAGGCCAAGATAAAGTAAAGCAGTTTGACACATACAACAACACAGAGTTACACATGGAATAAACAAACATACAGTCAATAATACAGTAGAAAAAAGTATATCTACAGTGTGTGCAAATGAGGTAGGATAAGGGAGTAAGGCAATAAGCAGGCCATGGTGGCGAAATAATTACAATATAGCAATTACACACTGGAATGGTAGATGTGCAGAAGATGAATGTGCAAGTAGATATACTGGGTTGCAAAGGAGCAAGATAAATAAATAAATACAGTGTGGGGATGAGGTAGTTTGATGGGCTATTTACAGATGGGCTATGTACAGGTGCAGTGATCTGTGAGCTGCTCTGACAGCTGGTGCTTAATCCTAGTGAGGGAGATATGAGTCTCCAGCTTCAGTGATTTTTGCAGTTCATTCCAGTCATTGGCAGCAGAGAACTGGAAGGAAAGGCTTTGGGGGTGACCAGTGAGATATACCTGCTGGAGTGCGTGCTACAGGTGGGTGCTGCTATGGTGACCAGTGAGCTGAGATAAGGCGGGGCTTTACCTAGCAGAGACTTGTAGATGACCTGGAGCCAGTGGGTTTGGCGGCGAGTATGAAGCGAGGGCCAGCCAACGAGAGCGTACATGTCGCAGTGATGGGTAGAATATGGGGCTTTGGTAACAAAATGGATGGCACTGTGATAGACTGCATCCAAGTTGTTGAGAAGAGTGTTGGAGGCTATTTTGTAAATGACATCGCCGAAGTCAAGGATCGGTAAGATGGTCAGTTTTACGAGGGTATGTTTGGCAGCATGAGTGAAGGATGCTTTATTGCGAAATAGGAAGCCGATTCTAGATTTAATTTTGGATTGGAGATTCTTAATGTGAGTCTGTAAGGAGAGCTTACAGTCTAACAAGACACCTAGGTATTTGTAGTACACATATTCTAAGTCAGAACCATCCAGAGTAGTGATGCAGGACAGGCAGGTGGGCAGGAGCGGGCAGCGATCGGTTGAATAACATGCATTTAGTTTTACTTGCATTTAAGAGCAGTTGGAGGCCATGGAAGGAGAGTTGTATGGCATTGAAGCTCGTCTGGAGGTTAGTTAACACAGTGTCCAAAGAAGTGCCAGAGGTAAACAGAATGGTGTCATCTGCGTAGAGGTGGATCAGAGAATCACCCGCAGCAATAGCGACATCATTGATGTATACTGAGAAGAGTCGGGCCAATAATTGAACCCTGTGGCACCCCCATAGAGGCTGCCAGAGGTCCAGACAACAGGCCCTCCGATCTGACACACTGAACTCTATCAGAGAAGTAGTTGGTGAACCAGGCGAGGCAATCATTTGAGAAACCAAGGCTGTTGAGTCTGCCGATAAGAATGTGAGTGACAGAGTCGAAAGCCTTGGCCAGGTCGATGAATACGGCTGCACAGTAATGTCTGTTATCGATGGCAGTTACGATATCATTTAGGACCTTGAGCGTGGCTGAGGTGCACCCATGACCAGCTCTGAAACAAGATTGCATAGTGGAGAAGGTACGGTGGGATTCGTAATGGTTGGTAATCTGTTTGTTAACTTGGCTTTCAAAGACCTTAGAAAGGCAGGGTAGGATAGATATAGGTCTATAAGCAGTTTGGGTCTAGAGTGTCTCCCCCTTTGAAGAGGGGGATGACCACGGCAGCTTTCCAATCTTTGGGAATCTCAGACGATACGAAAGAGAGGTTTAACAGACTAGTAATAGGGGTTGCAACAATTTTGGCAGATCATTTTAGAAAGAGAGGTTCCAGATTGTCTAGCCCGGCTGATTTGTAGGGGTCCAGATTTTGCAGCTCTTTCAGAACATCAGCTATCTGGATTTGGGTGAAGGAGAAATGGGGAGGCTTGGGCAAGTTGCTGTGGGAGGTGCAGGGCTGTTGATCGGGGTAGGGGTAGCCAGGTGGAAAGCATGGCCAGCCGTAGAAAAATGCTTATTGAAATTCTCAATTAGAGTGGATTTATTGGTGGTGACAGTGTTTCCTAGCCTCAGTACAGTGGGCAGCTGGGAGGACGTGCTCTTATTCTCCATGGACTTTACAGTGTCCCAGAAGTTTTTTGAGTTTTGTGCTACAGGAGGAAAATTTCTGCTTGAAAAAGCTAGCCTTAGCTTTCCTAACTGACTGTGTATATTGGTTCCTAACTTCCTTGAAAAGTTTCATATCACGGGGGCTATTCGATGCTAATGCAGAACGCCACAGGATGTTTTTGTGCTGGTCAAGGGCAGTCAGGTCTGGAGAGAACCAAGCCCTATATCTGTTCCTGGTTCTACATTTTTTGAAAGGGGCATGCTTATTTAAAATGGTGATGAAGGCACTTTTAAAGATTAACCAGGCATCCTCTACTGACGGGATGAGCTCAATATCCTTCCAGGATACCTGGGCCAGGTCGATTAGAAAGGCCTGCTCGCAGAAGTGTTTTAGGGAGCATTTGACAGTGATGAGGGGTGGTTGTGTGACCGCAGACCCATTACGGATGCAGGCAATGAGGCAGTGATCACTGAGATCTTGGTTGAAAACAGCAGAGGTGTATTTGGAGGGCAAGTTGGTTAGGATGATATCTATGAGGGTGTACAAAAAAGCTATTTTAAAATCGGACATATCGAGTGCATAGAGAAGTTCTGTATCTATAATTCTTAAAATAATTGTTATGCTTTTTGTGAACGTTTATCGTGAGTAATTTAGTAAATTCACCGGCAGTGTTCGGTGGGAATGCTAGTGACATGCTAGTCACATGCTAATGTAAAAAGCTGGTTTTTGATATAAATATGAACTTGATTGAACAAAACATGCATGTATTGTATAACATAATGTCCTAGGGTTGTCATCTGATGAAGATCATCAAAGGTTAGTGCTGCATTTAGCTGTGGTTTGGGTTTATGTGACATTATATGCTAGCTTGAAAAATGGGTGTCTGATTATTTCTGGCTGGGTACTCTGCTGACATAATCTAATGTTTTGCTTTCGTTGTAAAGCCTTTTTGAAATCGGACAGTGTGGTTAGATTAACGAGAGTCTTGTCTTTAAAATGGTGTAAAATAGTCATATGTTTGAAAAATTGAAGTTTTTGCATTTTTGAGGTATTTGAATATCGCGCCACGGGATTACACTGGCTGTTGAGTAGGTGGGACGCAAGCATCCCACCTAGCCCATAGAGGTTAACATGCATGAAACCAAGGCTTTTACAGTTACAGAAGTCAACATAGCTAGCTATCAATCCTCTGGCCCTGGATCTAGCTAGCGACCCTCTGGCCCTGGCGCTAGCTAGCGACCCTCTGGCCCTGGCGCTAGCTAGCGACCCTCTGGCCCTGGCGCTAGCTAGCGACCCTCTGGCCCTGGAGCTAGCTAGCGACCCTCTGGCCCTGGAGCTAGCTAGCGACCCTCTGGCCCTGGAGCTAGCTAGCGACCCTCTGGCCCTGGAGCTAGCTAGCGACCCTCTGACTCTGGAGCTAGCTTTCAGCTGAATAGTCAAAATATACGGAGGGAAAAGTTCAAAAGAGAACTCGGGGCTGTGTCTGAGACATCTCTGACATTCTCCTTATTACCTTGACTGAAAAACAACAAAGAAGAGTCATCCTCCGCTCTCTCTCTTTCACCTCTCTCCCTCTACCCGCTTAACACTACGTAGACCATTCGGAAGAGAACGCAGACTTCAAACCCTTTGGAACAGAACGCAGACTTCAAACCCTTAAGAACAAATGCAGACTTCAACTAAACACACAGCAAGGAGACTCTTCAAAGTTCAGAAAGTTCAATGATTTCTAGCCCCGTAAGGCCCCTGCTATTGAAATCAACGCTGTACTGTCGTCAACGTTTATCAAAGGTCTTAAAAGGGGTCACCATGGCTGGAGTCCAGGCTGTGTAATTATATATAATAATCTCTCCAGTGTTGAATCTGTAGTCCCTCATTGTTAAAGGTGTGGCTAGAATAACTCATAATTGCTAATCTTCAACTCATTATAAGGCTGATAATGATGAATCACTGAGAAGCTGTCTTTTGAAGTATGGCTTACTGTACAGTCCAACGTTCTGTATGCACATTTCATAAAAGAATAGGAGTGTGACTTGAAACAGTTCCAAAGCTTGGAGGAATTCTGAAAACTAAAGTACCATGGTTGAATGTGTTAGAGTATTAGTGGTGTGTTAAATGAGAGTCTTTGCCCTCCTGGAACCCCTGAGGATCCTGACTGAAATATGGCCCATAGCTTCTCTCTCCTGACAGCTGTAGAGGTTACAGTATAATATAATATTCATTTAAATAGATTAAATCACTACGAAAACCCCGGAGAGCAAATCCACTCTTCTCCATTTTCTGCTAATTTCAACCTTATTTCTCAACATTAGGCCCACCTTACTAAATCAATAATCATTTAGATGAGAAATTAGTTACAGTACTTTGATTTTACTGCCTGGGGTGCAACAAAATTCTCAGAATACAAACTTTGATAGAGTATATTAAAAAAGTATTAGAGATGGGTTTTGAGTGCACATGACAAACAGTTTGACTGCTGGAATTTTAATGTCAACGATCCATGAATGAAGGAGAAAATGAAGGAAGTTTTTAGCACACCTAACTGGTTATTATTATAATTATTCACAACAGGCATGTAATGGATCGTCAATGCTTCTCTACCAGCATTCAACATTAATCCATATGTATTTCTACCTGTTGGAGAGGTCTCTGAGGTTGAAGATGTTGTGGAACTTGACAGGCAAGGAGAGAGCACCCTCCACTCCAGGTAAGGAGAGAGCACCCTCCACTCCAGGTAAGGAGAGAGCACCCTCCACTCCAGGTAAGGAGAGAGCACCCTCCACTCCAGGTAAGGAGAGAGCACCCTCCACTCCAGGGAGGTAGAGAACACCCTCCACTCCAGAGATGGATAGTGTGTGTGTGTGTGTGTGTGTGTGTGTGTGTGTGTGTGTGTGTGTGTACCTGCAGTTGTAAGTTAGAACGCTGTGGACCTCCTTAAGCAGCAGCTTACTCCTGTCACACACACACACACACACACACACACACACACACACACACACACACACACACACACACACACACACACACACACACACACACACACACACACACACACACACACACACACACACACACACCACACACACACACACACACACACACACTCTCTCTTCTGCCAGAATAGCCTGGTTACCTTATTACTCTAAATTTCATACCTGAGATACCCTCAATATCTCCACTGAATGACGTGTCAACAACACACACACCTCTGTGACCGTGCCTAAAACACACACACCTCTGTGACCGTGCCTTAAACACACACACCTCTGTGACCGTGCCTTAAACACACACACCTCTGTGACCGTGCCTTAAACACACCTCTGTGACTGTGCCTTAAACACACACACACACACCTCTGTGACCGTGTTTTAAACACACACACACACACCTCTGTGACCGTGTTTTAAACACACACACCCCTCTGTGACCGTGTTTTAAACACAAACTTCTGTAACTGTGTCTAAAACACAAACTTCTGTGTCTAAAACACACACACAAACCTCTGTGACCGTGTCTAAAACACAAACCTATGTGACTATATCTAAAACACAAACTTCTGTGACCGTGTCTAAAACACAAACCTATGTGACTATGTCTAAAACACAAACTTCTGTGACCGTGCCTTAAACACACACACACACACACACCTCTGTGACCGTGTTTTAAACACACACACACACCTCTGTGACCGTGTTTTAAACACACACACCCCTCTGTGACCGTGTTTTAAACACACACCCCTCTGTGACCGTGTTTTAAACACAAACTTCTGTAACTGTGTCTAAAACACAAACTTCTGTGACTGTGTCTAAAACACACACACAAACCTCTGTGACCGTGTCTAAAACACAAACCTATGTGACTATATCTAAAACACAAACTTCTGTGACTGTGTCTAAAACACACACACAAACCTCTGTGACCGTGTCTAAAACACAAACCTATGTGACTATATCTAAAACACAAACTTCTGTGACCGTGTCTAAAACACAAACCTATGTGACTATATCTAAAACACAAACCTATGTGACTATATCTAAAACACAAACCTATGTGACTATATCTAAAACACAAACATATGTGACTATATCTAAAACACAAACCTATGTGACTATATCTAAAACACAAACCTATGTGACTATATCTAAAACACACACACAAACCTCTGTGACTGAAGAAATGCTCTGCAGTGAGCCAGTTGAACTGAATGACAGAACAATTATTGGACTAACTCACTGCAGTAGGTTTGCTCTAGTGAGCTTAGCCAGGCAGTACCCTCTTGAAAATAACTGTGTACAGTAGCTTGGAACCAATGGAACATCGTTCTTTTCAATAAAATAAGTGTCAAGTTCCGTCGGTGATAAAAATACATTGTTGTACTGTGCATAGAACGTGAAGTATTCATCTACTGTATGTCAGTATAATACCCATGATGACTTGAGGTTCCATTCATCTACTGTATGTCAGTATATTACCCATGATGACTTGAGGTTCCATTCATCTACTGTATTACAGTATATTACCCATTGTCAAGAGTCAGTGTGCAGCAGGTGGGATGGAGTCAGGTGCAGGACCCCGAGAATGAGTAATAAAGGTCTTTACTCAACAAAACAACAAAATATTCCACGTAGGGAAACAAACTCAGCTCACAAATACGCAACAGCTTAACACGGAACAAACATGCACAAAACCAATAGGGAAACCAGAGGGTTAAATAGGGAACAATAATTAAGAAATGGAAAACAGGTGTGTGCAATGAAGACAAAACAAATGGAAAAAGAAAACGTGGATCGGTGGCAACTAGAAAACCGGTGACGACGACCGCCGAACGCTGCCCGAACAAGGAGAGGGACCAACTTCGGAGGAAGTCGTGACACCCATGATGACTTGAGGTTCCATTCATCAACAGCACCTAGGCTGTCTGTATAAGGCTGGAGGTGAAGGGGGCTCACATGTGAAATCTATTTGCGGTGATCCATATACCGACAATGTGTGTATGTGTGCGCGTGTGTGCTAGTTCTTACTCGTGGTTGTAGTCCAGGTGTTGTCGTATGAGTGTGTGTGGCTGCACGGTGCCTTAGGCGTCAACTCTGACATGTTCATGTCGTCTATGAAGTAAACCAACCTCCTGCTGCCTGGAGGACATAGTTACCTGCCTTATTCTCCAGGGGCTCGTCCAACACCACTGCACAGGACAGAGGGAAGGAAAGAGAAAGGGATGAGGAGGTTGAGTGGAAAAACAGATGAATGGAGGATGAGTGCAGACAGAGGGAATGGAGGATGAGGTGTAGACAGACCTATTCTGTAGCAGACCATGCCCTACCCTGTAGCAGACCATTCCCTACCTTGTAGCAGCCCATTCCCTACTCTGTAGCAGACCATTCACTACCATGTAGCAGACCATTCCCTACTCTGTAGCAGACCATACCCTACCCTGTAGAAGACCATTCCCTACCCTGTAGCAGACCATTCTCTACCCTGTAGCAGATCAATCCCTACCCTGTAGCAGACCATTCCCTACTCTGTAGCAGACCATTCTCTACCCTGTAGCAGATCATTCCCTACCCTGAAGCTGACCATTCCCTACTCTGTAGCAGACCATTCCCTACCCTGTAGCAGACCATTCCCTACCCTGTAGCATGGCAGAGATTGTGTAATAGTTGAAGGGGACATTTTTATCATGAATTTCTCCGGGTCCATTGATCCCAGTGTGTCTCCGACCAGAACAGACTCCCCGGTACCGGCATTCCCAATCAGCATGACGGGCCGGCGACATTCCGGGAGACAATCCATGAAGTAAAGGGCAAATATAGTCTCTGTAGTGTGGACCAGACATGCCTGGGGGGAGGATGGTGTCTGTAGTGTGGACCAGACATGCCTGGGGAGAGGATGGTGTCTGTAGTGTGGACCAGACATGCCTGGGGAGAGGATGGTGTCTGAAGTGTGGACCAGACATGCCTGGGGAGAGGATGGTGTCTGTAGTGTGGACCAGACATGCCTGGGGAGAGGATGGTGTCTGTAGTGTGGACCAGACATGCCTGGGGAGAGGATGGTGTCTGTAGTGTGGACCAGACATGCCTGGGGAGAGGATGGTGTCTGTAGTGTGGACCAGACATGCCTGGGGAGAGGATGGTGTCTGTAGTGTGGACCAGACATGCCTGGGGAGAGGATGGTGTCTGTAGTGTGGACCAGACATGCCTGGGGAGAGGATGGTGTCTGTAGTGTGGACCAGACATGCCTGGGGAGAGGGAGATGGGGAACAGATATCTGCTAGACAGTAGAAACACTCTACACTCCTAGAAAAAAGGGTTCCAAAAGTATTCTTTGCGGAGTGATAGGGTTCTTTGATCAGAAGAATCGTTTTTGGAAGACAAGGGTTCTTCGTAAGTCAAATGGTTCTACCTAGAACATCCTTAGAACCATTTTTGGAAGAAAGGGGTTATTTGATGATTCTTTGGAAGACAAGAAGGGTTCTACATAGAACCATATAAAACATGATTTTCAGATTTTCAGAGTTGTTTGTTTTAATATCTACTGTGTTTTTGCATGTACATTGATATATACATTTTATGCTACACAAAAAAATGGCATACATTTTTCTAAACTAATCTAATCTGTTAGTAGTTGGACTTATTGCACCTGTTAATGAGATGGTTGTTCCAGTTTAGATGATTGAGGTAGTCTCAGTATAACATTTTCCCTACCCTGGCAGTCATTCTGAATGCAGGTGATTAACAAATTCCACTTGTTGGATATCCTAACTCCGACTGGATTCCAATAGGAAAATCAACATCACTTTGCCAACCAGAAGTTTCCTAAAATCACTGTGATAGGGTATAACTAGGCCCTCAAAGAAAAGCCTTATGATATTCTGTATGTAATGTATTATCAAATATAATATACTTTTAAAGCCTAATAAGACTGGTGAAACCATTCATAGAGGGTACCAGGAAGAGCCTTTCAAAGACTTAAGGGTTCTTGTTAGAACCATTCAAAGAGCATTCTAGGCATAACCCCTCATAGAGAGTTCTAGGTAGATCCATTTATAGGGAGTTCTATGAAGAACCCTACAAAGAGGGTTCTAGATAAAACCCTCTGCATGGGCATCTCCAGTCATCGGGGGCCGCACTTCTCCCCATCCCTAATAAACACAGCTGATTAAACTAATTGATTGTAATCTGAAGATCATGATTGGTTTATTATTGGAGGCAGGTGTGTTAACTGGGGCTGGGGCATAGTGTGACACCAATAGGGCTGGAGTTGCCCATCCCTGATCTAGCACCAAAAAGGGTGTGACACATGTAGGGTTCTTTGGTTTGTCCCCATAGTGTGTCGAGCTCATTCCATGGCAGGTCAAGTGTCTCCAGGTTTTAGTATTTTCCTTTCAATCAAGCCCGAGACATTACATTTACATTACATTTAAGTCATTTAGCAGACGCTCTTATCCAGAGCGACTTACAAATTGGTGCATTCACCTTATGATATCCAGTGGAACAACCACTTTACAATAGTGCATCTAAATCTTTTACGGGGGGGGGGGGTTAGAAGGATTACTTTATCCTTTCCTAGGTATACCTTAAAGAGGTGGGGTTTCAGGTGTCTCCGGAAGGTGGTGATTGACTCCGCTGTCCTGGCGTCGTGAGGGAGCTTGTTCCACCATTGGGGTGCCAGAGCAGCGAACAGTTTTGACTGGGCTGAGCGGGAACTGTGCTTCCTCAGAGGTAGGGAGGCGAGCAGGCCAGAGGTGGATGAACGTAGTGCCCTTGTTTGGGTGTAGGGCCTGATCAGAGCCTGAAGGTACAGAGGTGCCGTTCCCCTCACAGCTCCATAGGCAAGCACCATGGTCTTGTAGCGGATGCGAGCTTCAACTGGAAGCCAGTGGAGAGAGCGGAGGAGCGGGGTGACGTGAGAGAACATGGGAAGGTTGAACACCAGATGGGCTGCGGCGTTCTGGATGAGTTGTAGGGGGTTAATGGCACAGGCAGGGAGCCCAGTCAACAGCGAGTTGCAGTAATCCAGACGGGAGATGACAAGTGCCTGGATTAGGACCTGTGCCGCTTCCTGTGTGAGGCAGGGTCGTACTCTGCGAATGTTGTAGAGCATGAACCTACAGGATCGGGTCACCGCCTTGATGTTAGTGGAGAACGACAGGGTGTTGTCCAGGATCACGCCAAGGTTCTTAGCACTCTGGGAGGAGGACACAATGGAGTTGTCAACCGTGATGGCGAGATCATGGAACGGGCAGTCCTTCCCCGGGACGAAGAGCAGCTCCGTCTTGCCAAGGTTCAGCTTGAGGTGGTGATCCGTCATCCACACTGATATGTCTGCCAGACATGCAGAGATGCGATTCGCCACCTGGTTATCAGAAGGGGGAAAGGAGAAGATGAATTGTGTGTCGTCTGCATAGCAATGATAGGAGAGACCATGTGAGGATATGACAGAGCCAAGTGACTTGGTGTATAGCGAGAATAGGAGAGGGCCTAGAACAGAGCCCTGGGGGACACCAGTGGTGAGAGCACGTGGTGCGGAGACAGATTCTCGCCACGCCACCTGGTAGGAGCGACCTGTCAGGTAGGACGCAATCCAAGCGTGGGCCTCGCCGGAGATGCCCAACTCGGAGAGGGTGGAGAGGAGGATCTGATGGTTCACAGAATCAAAGGCAGCAGATAGGTCTAGAAGGATGAGAGCAGAGGAGAGAGAGTTACCTTTAGCAGTGCGGAGAGCCTCCGTGACACAGGGAAGAGCATTCTCAGTTGAATGACCAGTCTTGAAACCTGACTGATTTGGATCAAGATGGTCATTCTGAGAGAGATAGCAGGAGAGCTGGCCAGGGACGGCACGTTCAAGAGTTTTGGAGAGAAAAGAAAGAAGGGATACTGGTCTGTAGTTGTTGACATCGGAGGGATCGAGTGTAGGTTTTTTCAGAAGGGGTGCAACTCTCGCTCTCTTGAAGACGGAAGGGACGTAGCCAGCGGTCAAGGATGAGTTGATGAGCGAGGTGAGGTAAGGGAGAAGGTCTCCGGAAATGGTCTGGAGAAGAGAGGAGGGGATAGGGTCAAGCGGGCAGGTTGTTGGGCGGCCGGCCGTCACAAGACGCGAGATTTCATCTGGAGAGAGAGGGGAGAAAGAGGTCAAAGCACAGGGTAGGGCAGTGTGAGCAGGACCAGCGGTGTCGTTTGACTTAGCAAACGAGGATCGGATGTCGTCGACCTTCTTTTCAAAATGGTTGACGAAGTCATCCGCAGAGAGGGAGGAGGGGGGGAGGGGGAGGAGGATTCAGGAGGGAGGAGAAGATGGCAAAGAGCTTCCTAGGGTTAGAGGCAGATGCTTGGAATTTAGAGTGGTAGAAAGTGGCTTTAGCAGCAGAGACAGAAGAGGAAAATGTAGAGAGGAGGGAGTGAAAGGATGCCAGGTCCGCAGGGAGGCGAGTTTTCCTCCATTTCCGCTCTGCTGCCCGGAGCCCTGTTCTGTGAGCTCGCAATGAGTCGTCGAGCCACGGAGCAGGAGGGGAGGACCGAGCCGGCCTGGAGGATAGGGGACATAGAGAGTCAAAGGATGCAGAAAGGGAGGAGAGGAGGGTTGAGGAGGCAGAATCAGGAGATAGGTTGGAGAAGGTTTGAGCAGAGGGAAGAGATGATAGGATGGAAGAGGAGAGAGTAGCGGGAGAGAGAGAGCGAAGGTTGGGACGGCGCAATACCATCCGAGTAGGGGCAGAGTGAGAAGTGTTGGATGAGAGCGAGAGGGAAAAGGATACAAGGTAGTGGTCGGAGACTTGGAGGGGAGTTGCAATGAGATTAGTGGAAGAACAGCATCTAGTAAAGATGAGGTCAAGCGTATTGCCTGCCTTGTGAGTAGGCGGGGAAGGTGAGAGGGTGAAGTCAAAAGAGGAGAGGAGTGGAAAGAAGGAGGCAGAGAGGAATGAGTCAAAGGTAGACGTGGGGAGGTTAAAGTCACCCAGAACTGTGAAAGGTGAGCCATCCTCAGTAAAGGAACTTATCAAGGCGTCAAGCTCATTGATGAACTCTCCAAGGGAACCTGGAGGGTGATAAATGATAAGGATGTTAAGCTTGAAAGGGCTGGTAACTGTGACAGCATGGAATTCAAAGGAGGCGATAGACAGATGGGTCAGGGGAGAAAGAGAGAATGTCCACTTGGGAGAGATGAGGATCCCAGTGCTCTCGGGGTGTGCGAGAACACGTGGGCAGACGAGGAGAGAGCAGTAGGAGTAGCAGTGTTATCTGTGGTAACCCATGTTTCCGTCAGCACCAAGAAGTCGAGGGACTGGAGGGTAGCATAGGCTGAGATGAACTCTGCCTTGTTGGCCGCAGACCGGCAGTTCCAGAGGCTGCCGGAAACCTGGAACTCCACGTGGGTCGTGCGCGCTGGGACCACCAGGTTAGAGTGGCAGACAAATAGGTGTGGGGAATTCCTTACTAATTCATCAATCTAGGACAAGGTAGGAGCGAAAACCCGCAAACACTTGGCCATCCATGGAATGAGTTTGACACCTGTTCCCTATGGGGACAAACCAAAGAACCCCACGTGTCACACCCTGATCTGTTTCACCTGTCCTTGTGATTTTATCCACCCCCTCCAGGTGTCGCTTATTTTCCCCAGTGTATTTATCCCTGTGTTTCCTGTCTCTCTGTGCCATTTCGTCTTGTATGTCTTTCAAGTCAACCAGCATGTTTTCCCGTACTCCTGCTTCTTTTCTCTTTTTTGCTTGTCCTCCAAGTTTTGACCCTTGCTGGTTTTCTGGACTCCATGCCCACCTGCCTGACTATTCTGCCTGCCCTGACCTCGAGCCTGCCTGCCGCTCTGTACCTCCTGGACTCTGAACTGGTTTTGACCTTTTGCCTGTTCACGACCATTCTCTTGCCTACCCCTTTTGGATTGATTAATAAATATCAAAACTCCAACCATCTGTCTCCCGTGTCTGCATCTGGGTCTCGCCTTGTTCCCTTACAACATGGTTCTACTAAGCACCTTAGTGTACAGTTCGGAGTATCCCTGCAGATCTAGTATCAGATTATCTAACTCTAAATACAACCTTAACCATTACTTATTGTGGTCCTCCAACAACGGATGTTGTGCAGTATCAATGCCTCTGATGTTCACTTATTGTAAGTTGCTCTGGAGAACAGCATCTGGTAAAATACTCAATTGTAAAGAATATGTAATGAGAAGGTATCTTACCCTGTGCCATAGACAATTCCATAGAAGAGCTTTGGAGACGCTAATGGACGACATAATGTCACTATAGAAGTGAAATGAATGTACCACAGCAATAACACAAGACTAATGTACCTGTAGAGGAATATCAGCAACCATCTTGGACCAGGGATCAAACTTCTTGGTGTCAGGGTCTATGTAGCAGCCAAACACGATCCTCTAGGAGGGGAAATCGATGGTCTTCTACTCTGTCACCCACCACTAACTGAACTCTCTCCCCCACACACACACACACACACACACACACACACACACACACACACACACACACACACACACACACACACACACACACACACACACACACACACACACACACACACACACACACACACACACACAGACGGAGAGAGAGAAACATATTGCGAATTTCAGTAGTCTAAAGAGGTTTTCTCTCCATGTTTCTGCTACTGATATGAACACAGACAAAGGAAATAAGTATTGGAGATGAAGTCATGGTTTATTGAGATGCGCCCACACTTTCTGCCTACATTAAAACACAATCAAATGAAACACAAAGACACTCCTATCCATCTATCTATCATTTCACGCAGTAAAAGAAAGTTTACCTGAGCAGTTATTTCCCCTGTCTCCTTTCCTCTTCTCTTCAGGCTGTCTACGGTGGTCAGGCTCTGCGCTACAGTCAATAAACCCAGTTAGCATATAAATGCAGTGTAAATGGGGAAATAAAGTGGAGCACATTGGTACACCAAGAGAGACTGTTTTATCCCATAACTTAGATGGACGTGGTTACTGTAAGGAGACGGCTGGGTTGCCTAGCAACCGCTCGTCACAATGCTCCCCCCCATTAGTTAACAATTCAGCCGTCTAAAAGTGTTTAGGACATTGAGTGGAATACGCTTAGCGTTGGAGATTAATCTGGAGTCCTTGAATTGAAAACCATCATACTTCACTGAAATATCTGTGAATACTTTCTCATCCTGTGAAGCTTTGAGGGGTTGGAGCGCGAACTATACTGAATAGAAATAGAAACGCAACATGCAACAGTTTCAACGATTTTACTGAGTTACAGTTCATATAAGGAAATCGGTCAATTTAAATAAATTCATTAGGCCCTAATCTATGGATTTCACGACTTGGCATGGCGCACAGCCATGTGTGGGCCTGAGGGGGGGCATAGACCCACCAACTGGGGAGCCAGGCTCAGCCAATCAGAGTGAATTTTTCATTTCAACTCATGAAACATGGGACCAACACTTTACATGTTGGATTTATAATTTGGTTTAGTATAGCTTTTACACCAGTGATAAAAGTTTACCACTTTTTATGAAGCAATCTATTTTACACTTTGACTCACTTATTCTCTATAACCAGGTGAGAATTATGGGTCCCAGCGTTTGAATGATTAGACACATATTCTCACAACCATATGAATCATTCAACCATCCTGGTCCTGGAACATGGTCCCTCCGAAGGCCCAGACAGAAACAAAGACAGAGTCTGTAGAGTTCCTTAGGGCAGTCTGGAGGGGCGTTCTGGGGTCAACAGACACTCCAACAGGTGGCACAGCATCTGAACCATACTCTGCTCCGGGACTGGAATGATCTTCTTAAGGCCAGGCACCACACCCTGGAGCACCATTATTTTTTTTTTTTATCATGTCAAAAGCAACTTTTACCAGTTGAATGTGGACACAATGTGTGAGATGGCGCTGCAGTGGACAGCAGCCGTTTCTTTGGGCGATAACTAACCTCGATTTCGCGATAACTAACCTCAAGTTATACTACAATTTCTACTTCAATGAGTCGGCAGCTCTGGACGTTCCGCTTATTCTGGACAAGGTGCTAAACCATGGGACTCGAAAGAGTAAGTGACAGCGGAAAATAGTTAGATGAGCTGGCATCCTGACGAGACTACGTTGGCGATAAAATAAACTGCCTCTGATCTCTGTTCTACTGGTGAACATACAGACACTAGAGAATACACTGGAAGAGCTCTGTTTGAGACTATCCTATCAACGGAACCTGAAGAAGGTGTGTCTCTTTGTTAACAACAGCTGGTGTGTGATCTCTAATGTTAAGGAAGTCTCTAGTTTTTGCTCGCCTGAGTTGGAATACCTCATGATAAGCTGCGGACCATGCTATTTAGCAAGTGAGTTTCCATTTATATTTTTTGTAGCTGTTTATATACCACCACAAATAAAACATTTTACCAGCATGTCACTTGTGCAACTAGAAGCAACAAAACTCTAGATCACCTTTACTCACACACACAGAAAAGCATACAAGGCTCTCCCTCGCCCTTTGGCAAATCTGACCATAACTCTATCCTCCTGATTGTTGCTTACAATCAAAAACTCAAACAGGAAGTACCAGTAATTCACTCAATATGGAAGTGGTGTGATGGAGCGGATGCTAAGCTACAGGACTGTTTCGCTAACACAGACTGGAGTATGTTCCGGGATTAATCCGATAACTTTGAGAAGTTTACCACATTAGTCAGCGGCTAAATGAATCAACAACAACGTCCCCACGTTGACCATACGTACATATCCCAATCAGAAGCCATGGATTACAGGCAACATCCGCACTGAGCTAAAGGCTAAAGCTACCGCTGTCAAGGAGTGGGACACTAATCCAGATGCTTATAAGAAATCCCGCTATGACCTCAGACGAGCCATTAACAGGCAGTGTCAATACCGGACTAAGATTTAATCCTACTATTCCGACTCTGATGCTCGTCGCATACAGTATGGCAGGGCTTGAAACTATCATCAAATCAAATCAAATCAAATGTATTTATATAGCCCTTCGTACATCAGCTGATATCTCAAAGTGCTGTACAGAAACCAAGCCTAAAACCCCAAACAGCAAGCAAAGCATTTGAAAGAAGCACGGTGGCTAGGAAAAACTCCCTAGGAAAAACTCCCTAGAAAGGCCAAAAACCTAGGAAGAAACCTAGAGAGGAACCAGGCTATGAGGGGTGGCCAGTCCTCTTCTGGCTGTGCAGGGTGGATATTATAACAGAACATGGTCAAGATGTTAAAATGTTCATAAATGACCAGCATGGTCAAATAATAATAATCATAGTAGTTGTCGAGGGTGCAACAAGCACGTCCGGTGAACAGGTCAGGGTTCCATAGCCGCAGGCAGAACAGTTGAAGCTGGAGCAGCAGCACGGCCAGGTGGACTGGGGACAGCAAGGAGTCATCATACCAGGTAGTCCTGAGGCATGGTCCTAGGGCTCAGGTCCTCCGAGAGAAAGACAGAAAGAGAGAAAGTGAGAATTAGAGAGAGCATATTTAAATTCACACAGGACACCGGATAAGACAAGAGAAATACTCCAGATGTAACAGACTGACCCTAGCCCCCCGACACATAAACTACTGCAGCATAAATACTGGAGGCTGAGACAGGAGGGATCAGAAGACACTGTGGCCCCATCCGATGATACCCCCGGACAGGGCCAAACAGGCAGGATATAACCCCACCCACTTTGCCAAAGCACAGCCCCGACACCACTAGAGGGATGTCTCCAACCACCAACTTACCGTCCTAAGACAAGGCCGAGTATAGCCCACAACGATCTCCGCCATGGCACAACCCAAGGGGGGGCGCCAACCCAGACAGGAAGACCAAGTCAGTGACTCAACCCACTCAAGTGACGCACCCCTCCCATGGACAGCATGGAAGAACACCAGTAAGCCAGTGACTCAGCCCCTGTAAAAGGGTTAGAGGCAGAGAATCCCAGTGGAAAGAGGGGAACCGGCAAGGCAGAGACAGCAAGGGCGGTTCGTTGCTCCAGCCTTTCCGTTCACCTTCACACTCCTGGGCCAGACTATACTTAATCATAGGACCTACTGAAGAGATAAGTCTTCAGTAAAGACTTAAAGGTTGAGACTGAGTCTGCGTCTCTCACATTGGTAGGCAGACCATTCCATAAAAATGGAGCTCTATAGGAGAAAGCCCTACCTCCAGCCGTTTGCTTAGAAATTCTAGGGACAATTAGGAGGCCTGCGTCTTGTGACCGTAGCGTACGTGTAGGTATGTACGGCAGGACCAAATCGGAAAGATAGGTAGGAGAAAGCCCATGTAATGCTTTGTAGGTTAGCAGTAAAACCTTGAAATCAGCCCTTGCCTTAACAGGAAGCCAGTGTAGGGAGGCTAGCACTGGAGTAATATGATCAAATTTTTGGGTTCTAGTCAGGATTCTAGCAGCCGTATTTAGCACTAACTGAAGTTTGTTTAGTGCTTTATCCGGGTAGCCGGAAAGTAGAGCATTGCAGTAGTCCAGCCTAGAAGTAACAAAAGCATGGATTAATTTTTCTGCGTCATTTTTGGACAGAAAGTTTCTGATTTTTGCAATGTTACGTAGATGGAAAAAAGCTGTCCTTGAAACAGTCTTGATATGTTCTTCAAAAGAGAGATCAGGGTCCAGAGTAATGCCGAGGTCCTTCACAGTTTTATTTGAGACGACTGTACAACCATCCAGATTAATTGTCAGATTCAACAGAAGATCTCTTTGTTTCTTGGGACCTAGAACAAGCATCTCTGTTTTGTCCGAGTTTAAAAGTAGAAAGTTTGCAGCCATCCACTTCTTTATGTCTGAAACACAGGTTTCTAGCGAGGGCAATTTTGGGGCTTCACCATGTTTCATTGAAATGTACAGCTGTGTGTCGTCTGCATAGCAGTGAAATTTAACATTATGTTTTCGAATGACATCCCCAAGAGGTAAAATATATAGTGAAAACAATAGTGGTCCTAAAACGGAACCTTGAGGAACACCGAAATTTACAATTGATTTGTCAGAGGACAAACCATTCACAGAGACAAACTGATATCTTTCCGACAGATAAGATCTAAACCAGGCCAGAACTTGTCCATGTAGACCAATTTGGGTTTCCAATCTCTCCAAAAGAATGTGGTGATCGATGGTACCAAAAGCGGCACTAAGATCTAGGAGCACGAGGACAGATGCAGAGCCTCGGTCTGACGTCATTAAAAGGTCATTTACCACCTTCACAAGTGCAGTCTCAGTGCTATGATGGGGTCTAAAACCAGACTGAAGCATTTCGTATACATTGTTTGTCTTCAGGAAGGCAGTGAGTTGCTGTGCAACAGCTTTTTCTAAAATGTTTGAGAGGAATGGAAGATTCGAT
Organism: Salmo salar; assembly: GCF_965601325.2. NCBI lineage: Eukaryota > Metazoa > Chordata > Actinopteri > Salmoniformes > Salmonidae > Salmo > Salmo salar. Next base: position 46,673,547 of record NC_138309.1, on the reverse strand, counting down.
ATAGGCCGATAGTTTTTTATAATTTCTGGATCAAGATTCGGCTTTTTCAAGAGAGGCTTTATTACTGCCACTTTTAGTGAGTTTGGTACACATCCGGTGGATAGAGAGCCGTTTATTATGTTCAACATAGGAGGGCCAAGCACAGGAAGCAGCTCTTTCAGTAGTTTAGTTGGAATAGGGTCCAGAATGCAGCTTGAGGGTTTGGAGGCCATGATTATTTTCATCATTGTTTTCAAGAGATATAGTACTAAAACACTTTAGTATCTCCCTTGATCCTAGGTCCTGGCAGAGTTGTGTAGACTCAGGACAATGGAGCTTTGGAGGAATACCCAGATTTAAAGAGGAGTCTGTAATTTGCTTTCTAATGTTCATGATCTTTTCCTCAAAGAAGTTCATAAATGTATTACTGCTGAAATGAAAGCCATCCTCCATTTGCGAAGGCTGCTTTTTAGTTAGCTTTGCGACAGTATCAAAAAGAAATTTCGGATTGTTCTTATTTTCCTCAATTAAGTTGGAAAAATAGGATGATCGAGCAGCAGTGAGGGCTCTTCGATACTGCACGGTACTGTCTTTCCAAGCTAGTCGGAAGACTTCCAGTTTGGTGTGGCGCCATTTCCGTTCCAATTTTCTGGAAGCTTGCTTCAGAGCTCGTGTATTTTCTGTATACCAGGGAGCTAGTTTCTTATGACAGATGTTTTTAGTTTTTAGGGGTGCAACTGCATCTAGGGTATTGTGCAAGGTTAAATTGAGTTCCTCGGTTAGGTGGTTAACTGATTTTTGTCCTCTGACGTCCTTGGGTAGGCAGAGGCAGTCTGGAAGGGCATCAAGGAATCTTTGGGTTGTCTGAGAATTTATAGCACGACTTTTAATGCTCCTTGGTTGGGGTCTGAGCAGATTATTTGTTGCGATTGCAAACGTAATAAAATGGTGGTCCGATAGTCCAGGATTATGAGGAAAAACATTTAGATCCACAACATTTATTCCATGGGACAAAACTAGGTCCAGAGTATGACTGTGGCAGTGAGTAGGTCCAGAGACATGTTGGACAAAACCCACTGAGTCGATGATGGCTCCGAAAGCCTTTTGGAGTGGGTCTGTGGACTTTTCCATGTGAATGTTAAAGTCACCAAAAATTTGAATATTATCTGCTATGACTACAAGATCCGATAGGAATTCAGGGAACTCAGTGAGGAACACTGCATATGGCCCAGGAGGCCTGTAAACAGTAGCTATAAAAAGTGAGTGAGTAGGCTGCATAGATTTCATGACTAGAAGCTCAAAAGACGAAAACGTCATTGTTTTTTTTTTTGTAAATTGAAATTTGCTATCGTAAATGTTAGCAACACCTCCGCCTTTGCCGGATGCACGGGGGGTATGGTCACTAGTGTAACCAGGGGGTGAGGCCTAATTTAACACAGTAAATTCATCAGGCTTAAGCCATGTTTCAGTCAGGCCAATCACATCAAGATTATGATCAGTGATTAGTTCATTGACTATAACTGCCTTGGAAGTGAGGGATCTAACATTAAGTAACCCAATTTTGAGATGTGAGGTATCACAATCTCTTTCAATAATGGCAGGAATGGAGGAGGTCTTTATACTAGTGAGATTGCTAAAGCGAACACCGCCATTTTTAATTTTGCCCAACCTAGATCGAGGCACAGACACGGTCTCAATGGGGAAAGCTGAGCTGACTACGCTGACTGTGCTAGTGGCAGACTCCACTAAGCTGGCAGGCTGGCTAACAGCCTGCTGCCTGGCCTGCACCCTATTTCATTGTGGAGCTAGAGGAGTTAGAGCCCTGTCTATGTTCGTAGATAAGATGAGAGCACCCCTCCAGCTAGGATGGAGTCCGTCACTCCTCAACAGGCCAGGCTTGGTCCTGTTTGTGGGTGAGTCCCAGAAAGAGGGCCAATTATCTACAAATTCTATCTTTTGGGAGGGGCAGAAAACAGTTTTCAACCAGCAATTGAGTTGTGAGACTCTGCTGTAGAGCTCATCACTCCCCCTAACTGGGAGGGGGCCAGAGACAATTAATCGATGCCGACACATCTTTCTAGCTGATTTACACGCTGAAGCTATGTTGCGCTTGGTGACCTCTGACTGTTTCATCCTAACATCGTTGGTGCCGACGTGGATAACAATATCTCTATACTCTCTACACTCGCCAGTTTTAGCTTTAGCCAGCACCGTCTTTAGATTAGCCTTAACGTCGGTAGCCCTGCCCCCTGGTAAACAGTGTATGATCGCTGGATTATTAGTTTTAAGTCTAATACTGCGGGTAATGGAGTCGCCAATGACTAGGGTTTTCAATATGTCAGAGCTAATGGTGGGAGCCGTCGGCGTCTCAGACCCCACAACGGGAGGAGTAGAGACCAGAGAAGTCTCGGCCTCCGACTCCGACTCGCTTAATGGGGAGAACCGGTTGAAAGTTTCTGTCGGCTGAATAAGCGACACCGGTTGAGCATTCCTACAGCGTTTCCCTCCAGAAGCCATGAGAAAGATGTCCGGCTGCGGGGACCGTGCGAGGGGGTTTATACTAACGTTACTATCTGTACTTACTGGTGGCACAGACGCTGTTTCATCCTTTCCTACACTGAAATTACCCTTGCCTAACGATTGCGTCTGAAGCTGGGCTTGCAGCACAGCTATCCTTGCCGTAAGGCGATCGTTCTCCTGTATATTATAAGTACAACGACTGCAATTAGAAGGCATCATGTTAATGTTACTTAGCTTCGGCTGTTTGAAGTCCTGACGAACCATGTCCAGATAAAACCTCCGGGGTGAAAAAGTTGAATGAAAAAAGTTGAGTGAGGGAAAAAGTAAAAATATATGGTAATGAAAAAGTAAAAAACCGTCAGGTAGCAAAGTAAGATCGGCAACAAAACGCACAGCAGCGTAAACAAGTCTGCTGTGCGTTTTGGATTACAAAGGAACACCCAGCTGCGAGCTGCACAGTGACGCGACCCTACCAGACGGGCTAAATGCCTTCTATGCTCGCTTCGAGACTAGCAACACTGGACCATGCATGAGAGCACAAGCTCTTCCGGACAACTGTGTGATCTCGCTCTCTGTAGCCAATGTGAATAAGACCTTTAAAAAAACTTCACATTCACAAGGTCGCAGGACGCGTACTCGGAGCATGCACTGACCAGCAGGCAAGTGTTTTCACTGACATTTTCAACTTGTCACTGACTTAGTCTGTAATAGCAACATGTTTCACCACCATAGTCCCTGTGGAACACTAAGGTAACCAGTCTAAATGACTATCGCCCCGTAGCACACATCTGTAGCCATGAAATGCTTTGAAAGGCTGGCCATGACTCACATCCACACCATCACCCCAGAGACCCTGGACCCACCCTGATGACACAATCTCTATTGCACTCCACACTGCCCTCTCCCACCTGGACAAGTGGAACACCTACAGTATGTAAGAAGGCTGTTCATTGACTACAGCTCAGAATTCAACACCAGTGCCCTCCAAGCTTATCACTAAACACCTCCCTCGGCAACTGGATCCTGGACTTCCTGACAGGCCACCCCCAGGTGGTGAGGGTAGGCAACAACACATCCACCACTCTGACCCTCAGGGGTGTGTGCTTAGTCCCCTCCTGTACTCCCTGTTCATCCATGACTGCGTGGCTGCGCACAACTCCAACATCATCATTAGGTTTGCCGACGACAAGACGATGGTAGGCCTGATCACCGACAACGATGAGACAGCCTATAGGGAGGAGGTCAGTGACCTAGCATTGTGGTCTCAGGACAAGAACCTCAACGTTAGCAAGATATAGGAGTTGATCGTGGACTACAGGAAACGGAGGGCCAAGCATGCCCCCATCTACATCGACAGGGCTGTAGTGAGCGGGTTGGTAGCGTCAAGTTTCTATATGTCTACATCACTAATGAATTTACTTGGTCCACACACACCAACACAGTCATGAAGAAGGAAGGAAAACACCTCTTCCCCCTCAGGAGGCTGAATATTTGGGGGATGGGCCCTCAGATCCTCAAAACGTTATGCATCTGGACCATTGAGAGCCTCTTGACTGGCTGCATCATCGCTTGGTAGGGCAACTGCTTGGCATCTGACTGCAAGGCGCTACAGAGGGTATTGCTTAAAGCCCAGTATACCACTGGGGCCGAGCTCCCTGCCATCTAGGACCTCTATACCAGGCGGTGTCAGAGGAAGGCCTAAACATCTTCTAAGACTCCAGCCACCTAAGTCATAGACTGGGAGGAGCGAGGGAGGGAGGGAGGGAGGGAGGGTGGGTGGATGGATGGAAGAGTAAGGGGGAGGAGCGAGGGATGGACGGAGGAGGGAGGGAAATAGAGAGAAATGTAGTGGAAGGGAGGGAGGGAATGAGGGAGGGGAGAAATGAGGGAGGGATGGAAGGCAGGAGGAAGGCGGGAGGGTGGGAGGGAAATAGAGAAAAATGGAGAGAGATGGAGAGAGAGAGACATGGGAATGTATGAATTGCTATAGGGTGCACCGCAATGCAGCAGAATAGCTCAATACTCAGTGAACGAGCAGTATTTACTGCTTACTGCAAAAAGTGAGGACAGAACACAGACATTTTAACACCGGCTCATCTGTGTAATGTAAATTATCACATTTACCTCATTAATTTCATCAACACTTTGATACACAATTATGACTGTGTGAAATAATATTAACAACTTTAATGGTGGATGTGACAGGAACTTGAGAAAATCACAGAACCCTATCCTTGAAACCATATCCTTGAAACTGTAAAAGGGAGAGAGAGAGAGAGAGAGAGAGAGAGAGAGAGAGAGAGAGAGAGAGAGAGAGAGAGAGAGAGAGAAAATCCTTTCCTTTAACTGTGAAACTCCCTGATGGCATGCTCAATCAATGCAATTGACTCAAGCTATTCAACCTCAGCATAGCGTTTCCATCTGAAAGACCCTCAATGATTACAGCTTTGATGTGTGGGGAAGACTACGAAAGGCTAACGCCACAAGTCTAACGCTACAAGAGGCTAACGCTACAAGAGGCTAACGCTACAAGAGGTTAACACTACAAGAGGCTAAAGCTAAAGGCAGATAAACCCATTCACCTCTGGACGTCCCCCTTTCACTCCAATAAACTGACCAACAGACTAGTGGTGCACTATAATAAAGGTTAATTTGGGAAACTGTTTGAGAAACAGACAGTGTCTGGTTCAGATGATAGAGGGGGATCATTATTGACCTGCCGTGGTCTCATCAGCCTGATTCCTCCATGTTTATATCCATGTCGGTATGGTGTCTGTGACAGTGGCAGGGTTATGTGCTGCTCTCGTGGTACAGCGGTGTGATGGAGTGTCATTATGTTGTTACCGTGCCGATTTGACCTGCTACAGATTGCACTCATTTCCCCTAGCTCTGCTTTCCTCTGCCTCTGACGTGTGTGTGTGTGTGTGTGTGTGTGTGTGTGTGTGTGTGTGTGTGTGTGTGTGTGTGTGTGTGTGTGTGTGTGTGTGTGTGTGTGTGTGTGTGTAAACGCAGCATAATGACTACAATGAGGAGAATGAACCTTTCCACCTGGGACACTATTACAGGTTTGGTATATTTGTCCGATTCATCCACAACCCAGACTGCTCTGACACTAATGTGTGTTTACCACTGATAAACTACAGTGAACCAGTAGCAGAAAAATGCTGGAGCTGAAATAGTTGTTATAATAATGTTAAATACCAATCTTGAAGTGTGGTTTCTTTTCTCTTACAGTGTTGAAGGATATTACAGTATTCTTTGGACACTGTGTTAACTAACCTCCAGACGGGCTTCAATGCCATACAACTCTCCTTCCGTGGCCTCCAACTGCTCTTAAACGCAAATAAAACTAAATGCGTGCTATTCAACCGATCATTGCCCGCACCTGCCCACCCATCCAGCATCACTACTCTGGACAGCTCTGACTTAGAATACGTGGATAACCTCAAACACCTAGGTGTCTGGTTAGACTGTAAACTCTCCTTCCAGACTCACATTAAGCATCTCCAATCCAAAGTTAAATCTAGAATCGGCTTCATATTTCGCAACAAAGCATCCTTCACTCATGCTGCCAAATATACCCTCGTAAAACTGACCATCCTACCGATCCTCGACTTCGGCGATGTCATCTATAAAATAGCCTCCAACACTCTACTCAACAAACTGGAAACTGTCTATCACAGTGCCATCCGTTTTGTCACCAACGCCCCATACACTACCCGCCACTGCGACCTATACGCTCTTGTTGGCTGGCCCTCGCTTCATACTCGTCGCCAAACCCACTGGCTACAGGTTATCTACAAGTCTCTGCTAGGTAAAGCCCCGCCTTATCTCAGCTCGCTGGTCACCATAGCAGCACCCACTCGTAGTACGCGCTCCAGCAGGTATAGCTCACTGGTCACCCCCAAAGCCAATTCCTACTTTGGTCGCCTTTCCTTCCAGTTCTCTGCTGCCACTGACTGGAACGAACTGCAAAAATCACTGAAGCTGGAGATTCCCATCTCCCTCACTAGCTTTAAGCACCAGCTGTCAGAGCAGCTCACAGATCACTGCACCTGTTCATAGCCCATCTGTATACAGCCCATCTATCTACCTCAACCCCCATACTGTATTTATTTATTTATTTTGCTCCTTTTGCACCCCAGTATCTATACTTGCACATCCATCTTTTGCACATCTACCATTCTTGTGTTTAATTGCCATATTGTAATTACTTCGCCACCATGGCCTATTTATTGCCTTAATTCCCTTATTTTACCTAATTTGCACTCAATGTATATAGACTTTTTGTTTTTGATTTCTATTTACCATATCTTTCAAACTGTGTTTTTTCACTAAAGTTCTTAAACTATATACGTTTTTACAGGCACAGTATGTTTTACATTAGTTATCCTGTTGTTAATAGTTGTTATTAGTCCAACCATTCAGCTCCATTCAACCCCTCCCATCTATTACCATCTATTTTGGATTTATATCTGCCATATATTTTTCAACTGTGCTTTTTCACAAAAGTTCTGAAACGTTCTATTCTCATTGTTTCTGCAGATTGTAAATTGAAAATAAAATGTTTTGCTAAAAGTATTATTATATTATTGATCGATTGACTATGACTTTTCAGATCGCCCAGTATTGCTATCTGCAGGGTTAGTTCCCAGTAAATATTGCAATTCTTCAGCGATTCCTGGACCTGTGACCAAAAACAAGCTACTGTACATATTGACAGTACCAAAACAAATGATCTAATGATTCTACCTCTCCGCAGCAAAATCTGCACACTGTTTCAAAGAGTTTTGTATCAAGAGTTTCCACTGTTACAATGAGTTTTGTATAAAGAGTTTCCACTGTTACAAAGAGTTTAGTCTGAAGAGTTTCCACTGTTACAATGAGTTTTGTATAAAGAGTTTCCACTGTTACAAAGAGTTTAGTCTGAAGAGTTTCCACTGTTACAAAGGGTTTTGTCTGAAGAGTTTCCACTGTTACAAAGGGTTTTGTCTGAAGAGTTTCCACTGTTACAAAGAGTTTTGTATGAAGTGTTTCCCAAAGTGCTTATTTATTAGACTGACAAAGTTCTGGCGCTAGTAGTCTTTGTTGTTTTGAAATGTCAAACACAATTGTGTCCTTTTCCTATGGTTTCAGCAGAACATATTTTGAAGGTAAGACGAGGAGAAGTGGTCAAACAAGATATGTCAAACATGACCTATATTACAAGTTTGCACAAGGTACAGTGAGGGAATTTTTTTTTTGATCCCCTGCTGATTTTGTACGTTTGCCCACTGACAAAGAAATGATCAGTCTATAATTTTAATGGTAGGTTTATTTGAACATTGAGAGACAGAATAACAACAACAAAATCCAGAAAAACGCATGTCAAAAATTGTATAAATTGATTTGCATTTTAATGAGGGAAATAAGTATTTGACCCCCTCTCAATCAGAAAGATTTCTGGCTCCCAGGTGTCTTTTATACAGGTAACGAGCTGAGATTAGGAGAACACTCTTAAAGGGAGTGCTCCTAATCTCAGTTTGTTACCTGTATAAAACACACCTGTCCACAGAAGCAATCAATCAATCAGATTCCAAACTCTCCACCATGGCCAAGACCAAAGAGCTCTCCAAGGATGTCAGGGACAAGATTGTAGACCTACACAAGGCTGGAATGGGCTACAAGACCATCGCCAAGCAGCTTGGTGAGAAGGTGACAACAGTTGGTGCGATTATTCGCAAATGGAAGAAACACAAAAGAACTGTCAATATCTCTCGGCCTGGGGCTCCATGCAAGATCTCACCTCGTGGAGTTGCAATGATCATGAGAACGGTGAGGAATCAGCCCAGAACTACACGGGAGGATCTTGTCAATGGTCTCAAGGCAGCTGGGACCATAGTCACCAAGACAACAATTGGTAACACACTATGCCGTGAAGGACTGAAATCCTGCAGCGCCCGCAAGGTCCCCCTGCTCAAGAAAGCACATATACATGCCCGTCTGAAGTTTGCCAATGAACATCTGAATGATTCAGAGGACAACTGGGTGAAAGCGTTGTGGTCAGATGAGACCAAAATGGAGCTCTTTGGGATCAACTCAATTCGCTGTGTTTGGAGGAGGAGGAATGCTGCCTATGACCCCAAGAACACCATCCTCACCGTCAAACATGGAGGTGGAAACATCATGCTTCGGGGTGTTTTTCTGCTAAGGGGACAGGCGTCGTGGATGGGTTGTGGATGGGTATTCCAGCATGACAATGACCCAAAACACACGGCCAAGGCAACAAAGGAGTGGCTCAAGAAGAACCACATTAAGGTCCTGGTGTGGCCTAGCCAGTCTCCAGACCTTAATCCCATACAAAATCTGTGGAGGGAGCTGAAGGTTCTAGTTGCCAAACGTCAGCCTCGAAACCTTAATGACTTGGAGAAGATCTGCAAAGAGGAGTGAGACAAAATCCCTCCTGAGATGTTTGCAAACCTGGTGGCCTACTACAAGAAACGTCTGACCTCTGTGATTGCCAAATAGGGTTTTGCCACCAAGCACTAAGTCATGTTTTGCAGAGGGGTCAAATACTTATTTCCCTCATTAAAATGCAAATCATTTTATAACATTTTTGACATGGGGGCCGTGGAATGGAGACCAAGACACAGCGTGGATAGTGCTCATTCTTAATTGTTTAATGAAAACACTTCAACAGCAAAACAAGAAAAACCGACCAACAACAGTCCCGTCAGGTACTTACGACTAAAACGGAAAACAACTACCCACAACCCTAAAGGAAAAACAGGCTGCCTAAGTATGGCTTCCAATCAAAGACAACGAAAGACACTTGCCTCTGTTTGGAAACCATACCCGGCCGAACATGAAAACCAACAAATAGAAATAGAAAACTAGAACACTCCCACATAGAAACAGAAAACCCAAAAACCCACACAAAACAACCCCCTGCCATGCCCTGACCATATTACTATGGCAAATGACCTCTTTACCTGGTCAGGACGTGACACTCTCACTGTTCAAATAAACCTACCATTAAAATTATAGACTGATCCTTTCTTTGTAAGTGGGCAAACATACAAAATCAGCAGGGGATCAAATACTTTTTCCCCTCACTGTAAGTAATCTCGTGATACTAGGAGGACAAAGAATGTAGCACCAGCAAAATCCAATCCACTATTAGATAATCAAACACTTGTTATTCCTTTCATTGATTTGCAGTTTCAGCCATTAAGAATATTGCTTCCATTACAGTTTGTGTCACGCCCTGGCCATAGAGAGGTTTTGGATCTCTATTTTGGTTAGGCCAGGGTGTGACAAGGGTGAGCATTCTATGTCCTTTTTTCTATGTTTTGGTATTTCTTTGTTTTGGCCGGGTATGGTTCTCAATCAGGGACAGCTGTCTATCGTTGTCTCTGATTGGGAACCATACTTAGGTAGCCTTTTCCCACAGGGTTGGTGTGGGTAGTTGTTTTCTGTTTGGTGTGTTCACCTGACAGAGCTGTTGCGTTTTGTTCCACTTTGTTTTTTGTTTCAGTGTTCAGTTATAATAAACATCATGAACACGTACCACGCTGCGCTTTGGTCTACTCCTTCTTCCACAGACGATCGTTACAGTCTGTTCATTATCTTCTTAGTTCATAGCTACCGAATCGATAATGCTAGCAAACTTTGACAAAAACAACCCTTTTTTATTAAACAAAAATTATATTTAATAAGATGTCTTTTCATTCAAAGAAAGAAGTTACTCCCTTCCAGGACCAGAAATGGAGTCCAGATGTGAGATGAAGAAACGTTTAGCTGGTGGGCAACTCTAGCTGTAGCTACCTTTACTCAGTGTCAAAAACATGTTCCGTAATACTTATTGACTTAAAAATAATGCAGTTTGAAACTGCAGTAAATGTGCAGTAACTGCAGTCGACGGTGGTATTTTGGACTCAGTAATTGCAACATGCAGTCTAACATGCAGTTATACTGCACTCTGACTGTAATATTTTTTTGTAAGGGTGACATCCACGTCACACAGGGCATGCAGAGTATCAAGTGTAATGCTCGTCCACAGGCCTGATGGAAACAGAACATTTGTCGATAAAGTGTCCAAATGTCGACAGAACAAAATATTCTAGACAAGGTGGATTTTTTTTGTGTCCTTAAAATTAATTAGGCGAGAAATGTCTGTGGAAATACTTTTATGCGCAAATATTGACAAAATAACCATCATATGGAAGTAAACATGTTGTGTGTTCCTCCCACTATGACTCGTTGGGAAAAGCATGCAGTATATGAGGTTACAGATGAAATAAGATGAACTTCACAGGGTGGTGAAAGTGCACGGTGATGAGCTTGATGCTCCTTTCCAAGAAATATATGTTCTGGTGACATCATCATCGATGCTTGGCTGCCGTTTGACAAATAAAAATAATCTCGCTCATTTGTACGTAATAATCTCATTGTGTAGGCTATACTTGCGCTGTATCTGCCAGCTGTTGGCTGGAGCGCACGTGCCAATATCAGAGTGGGCACACTCGCTATTTAACACAAAAAAAATTGTGAGAAAACCATGAGTAGAGTTGAAGATGCGATGGAAAACCCATATAACTTATATTTTTTATTCGGAACATGGGAATTTAACTGCAACATTTATTTTTATGTGCACTACATCATCACACACATCCTTTTATCCGCAATAAGTCAATTGAATGGAAACACATCTCTGGTGGGAAAATGTGCATATTGTTTTTATGCAATGAAATCTGTCACCACAGTGAAATCTGTAACCACAGTGGAATCTGTCACCACAGTGAAATCTGTCACCAATTGGATGGAAACCTAGCTAGTGATTCAGATCTGTCAGATTCTGTAGTGAGCTATAGTTTTTCCTCTATATCAAGCCATTTTTGTGTGATCACCAATATGGAGATAATGGAGCTAGCCTGGTCCCAGATCAGTTTGTGCTGTCTTGCAAACTCCCATGTCATGCAATAACGATAATGTTCATTGTCATTTGTTGATGTGTTACCTAAACAGGGCCTTGAGGTTTCAGGTAGTTCGGTCCTGCCAGCGTAACCTGGGTTCATAGTGATGAAGACGCCTACAGAAAAGAACAGATTCACCTCCTTTCCCATGAAGTTAAACCTCTGCTTCATGGCTCAGATGGCGTCCTGGATGCTCTTCACTTGGACAGGACATTTATACTAAGAGATAAAGAAATATAAGACATGCAAACTATGTTCAGTCAGATAACAGAGCTGCATATTGTTCCTCAAGGGTTCTTTGGGAAGGGTGATGGTTCTATGTAGAACACTACTGACCCAAAGAACCCTTTGAGCCCCTCAATGGTTCTTTGTTGTTCAGAAAAGGGTCCTTTTCTGTTTTAGGGATAATTAAAATGTAGCGGTGGAGGCTCATTGGAATATTTTGGGGCATAGTTTGAGCACAGCTCTTTTTGTGCAGTCATGAGCGAGAGTTTCATTACAGTTTATCTAATCTTTTGTGTTATGCACATGTTATAACTTGGGACGGAAGTGCTGTTCTGCTTTGCTCTCTGTAGCAGAGCGCAGCTGAAAGGCGTGATAACTGGGGTGGGGTTGAGTGTTAAAGTAGATCAACTGAAGATGGGGATCTCTGGTGTCTGTAATGCACGCCGTTTGGTGTGAAGAATGAGACATTTAGGAAACCCTGTCTGTCCTTCTGAGTTGTGATATAGAGTGTTTGTGGGATAATGTCATGGGTACATAAGTTATCCCGCGAGAGCTTTTGTTCCGAACCCACTACAGTGTTTCAGGTGCCAATTTTATTTGTCATGTTGCAGCAGTATATAGGAGGGAGATTCCGAGGTGTGCGAAGTTTGCAGGAGGGCATGGGACAAAATATTGTGGAGTTTCAGGGGAAAAAGTGGAGTGTTTCAATTGTGGCGGTGGCCATGTTGGATCAAAACTGTTCTGTGCGAGTGAGACTTTAAAAAATAAAAAATATCGAACCTTTATTTAACTAGGCAAGTCAGTTAAGAACAAATTCTTATTTACAATGATGGCCTACCCCGACCAAACCCTTCCCTAACCCAGACAATGCTGGGCCAATTGTGCGCCACTCTATGGGTGTTAAGGTGGACGTTTCCATGGTGAGAGCAGTGCAGGAAGTGTCATGCTGAGACAGTGAGACAGGTTGAAGTTTCCATGGTAAGAGCAGTGCAGGAAGTGTCATGCTGAGACAGTGAGACAGGTTGAAGTTTCCATGGTAAGAGCAGTGCAGGAAGTGTCATGCTGAGACATTGAGGAAAGTAGAGGATGGTGGACTAAGGTTGAGCCTGAGAGGGTCACTTTGAGTCTGAGAGGGTCCCTGTGAGTAGTAGGCCTGTACCGAGTGACACCAACCGTTTATGCTTTGGTAAGGTTGGTTTCTTGGCGTTTATTGACACGGTTATTAATTGTAACACACAGATGGAAAGGAAAACCCAGATGACTGAATTGGTTGGAGCATCTGCAGAGCAGTTTTTGGGTATCAGAGATTTTAGTGCAGAAGAACTACAGGGGGTTTTGAGAGAAGGGGTTCCAGCTATCTCAGCCGACGGCCTGGTGTAGAATCTGTTGGGGCCAAAGTAGTGGGATGGGAATAGTAGAATATACTGTATATACTGTAGGGTTAGATGGGAAGGGGTTCCAGCCTCCCAGCTAAATGGCCTGGTGTAGGATCTGTTGGGGCCAAAGTAGTGGGATGGGGATAGTAGTATATACTGTAGGGTTAGATGGGAAGGGGTTCCAGGCTCCCAGCCCAACAGCCTGGTGTAGGATCTTTTGGGGCCAAAGGAGTGGGATGGGGATAGTAGTATATACTGTCTATACTGTAGGGTTAGATGCCATTTCCTTTTGTCTCCATTTCCCCTTTCCAAACTGTGAAAGGCAGCAATTCGCAACATAGCGCCTATTCTGCCAGAAAGCCACATGAAAGCCACACGAAGAAGAAGATGACATGTTATATATGACTATGGCCAGTGATGGTGTCTTGTGTAAGACTCAGATATGGCCTTGTGTTAATTGAGAAGTCTTGACTAAGTCAGTAGTTCTCAATTCTCTCCTCAACTCTTCTAGAGCTAGCACACCTGATTAAACTTGTCAATAAACACAATAATAAAACCTAATGAATTTGAACAAATTCATATCAATATGAAACCAGAATAAAAAGCCCTGTATATTTCTACAAAGAACTTTTGAGATTGAACATTTTCTTTATAAAACCATTCTCCATAAAGATTTAGTAAAGAACCATAAAATAGTATATAGCTATATAGCCCCATAGGGTTGTAACCATAGCGGAACCCTTTTATTGTGCTATATAGAACCTTTTTTAAATGGTTCTTTATAGAACCTTAGGAAAGGGTTATTTATAGCACCGCACAGGTTCCATTTAAAACCTTATGGTTCTTTATTGGACCTTAAAAAAATGGTTCAATATATGGTTCCATATACTCTGAGTCGATAGTCATTTCCTAAGAAGGAATTCACCCTCAACCACGCCCACAAAATGGTAGCTAGCTAGCACTCACTCACTCACTCACTCACTCACTCACTCACTCACTCACTCACTCACTCACTCACTCACTCACTCACTCACTCACTCACTCACTCACTCACTTGGCTGCTAGCACCGCCATGAAAAGAGGCAGAAAGCCCTACAATATTATGTTTTTCGAAGTAGTGAGTACGCTTGGGAGCAGGCCATGTTGAAAATTAGTCTTTGCACGGCAAATTCCCCAGTGTTAAATTAACACAAAGTGTGGACCCGTATAGATAATGGACAGTGTTGAATTACTAACACACTGCTTACTGTAAAGCTTTATTTGCATTATTTCCCAGAGTGCCTTTCAGGTGAATTGTACACTGAGTGTATAAAACATTAGGAACACCTTCTCTTACCTTGACATACACTGACCAGGTGAAAGCTATGATCCCTTATCGATGTCACCTATTGATGTTAAAACCACTTCAATCAGTGTAAATTAAAGGGAGGAGACAGGTTAAATAAGGATATTTAAGCTTTGAGACATTGTGTATGTTTGCCATTCAGAGGGTGAATGTGCATGACAAAATATTTAAGTGCCTTTGAAAGGGATATGGTAGTAGGTGCCAGATGCACCGGTTTGAGTGTGTCAAGAACTGAAACGCTGCTGGGTTTTTCACACTCAACAGTTTCCTGTGTTTATCAAACGATCCACCACCCAAAGGACATCCAGCCAACTTGACACACCTGTGGGAAGCATTGGAATCAACATAGGCCAGCATCCCTGTGGAACTCTTTCGACACCTTGTAGATTTCCATGCCCCGACAAATTGAGGCTGTTCTGAGGAGAAAAAGGAGGTGCAACAAAAATTTAGGAAGGTGTTCCTAATGTTTATACGCTCAGTGTAGAGTTACCACCATGACTACATTTGTTAGTGACAGAGACATGCTTGTTGCATTCATCCATTTTCAGTCCTGTGGACTTCACCAAGTGAGCTCCTAAGTGTTTATGTTATTGTGAGGGAACATTTTATTGTCTGAAGAGAAGCATTGAATTGTACACAGCATCTCCTCTCACTCTATCTTGGTTCGTGCAGGTGACTGTGACCTTCTCCTCAGACCAATTGGCAGCACGCCCAGAACATTGTTCTGGGAACCAAAAGGAGTATCTCAGTTTCAAGGTCACAGCTTTGAGAGAAGAAGCCTTGTTAGGTATCAGTCAGGCACATGCAGGAACCAACGTTAATAATCATGTAAATCATGCTTATATGACTTGTTTGTGTAGCAGTATATAAGGACTGAAAGGGAACGCCCTTTTCCGAGTTTGTGAACCTCTCCAGCTGTGATAATAAACAGTGATTCATTTTAATATTGACTTCAGGTGTCCCCGGTGTTGAATTTCCACCACATGATAATTAAAATGTTACTATTTAACACAATACAATACAATATGTATTTAATAAGGCCTTATTTTGAGGGCTATCACGCATAAATACTGGGTTGTTTGAATGACCCAACTGCTGGGTTGAAAACATTGGGTCACTTAGTTGTTTTGTTTTTAACCTCTGGACGGGCTCCGTCCACATCCAGCGAAAAATCCAATCGCCATTAGCATAACAAAATGTAATATATATTTTTTTCAAATATAGGACTATTTTATATCGTTTTATAGATACACCTCTCCTGAATCAAACCACGTTGTCCGATTTCAAAAAGGCTTTACAGCAAAAGCAAAACATTAGATTATGTTAGAGGAGTATATCGTAAAAGTAGCCACATAGCCATTTTCCGACCAACCACATGCATCACAAATAACCAAAAAACAGCTAAATGCAGCACTAACCTTTGACAATCTTCATCAGATGACACTCCTAGGACATCATGTTACACAATACATGCATTCTTTTTTTTCGATAAAGTTCATATTTATATATAAAAACAGCATTTTACATTGGCGCGTGACGTTGACTAACTATTTTCCCTCAAATGCGTCCGGTGAAACAGAGCTACAATTTACTAAATTACTATTCGAAAACATTAATAAAACGTAATATTGTCATTCTAAGATTTATAGATTAGCATCTCTTGAAAGCACCTGCAATGCCAGATTTAAAAATAACTTTACTGGGTAATCACACTTTGCGATAAAAGGGGATGCGATACTCAGAAAAATAGGCTACCGTTACAGGTCAGCGCCATCTTGGCACAATCGCATATCAAATCTACTCTTGTATACTATTGTCAATAATCCTTTACCTTTGATTATCTTCATCAGAAGGCACTTCCAGGAATCCCAGGTCCACAACAAATGTATTTTCGTTCGAAAAAGTTAATCCTTTATGTCCCAATAGCTTGTTGTTGTTAGCGCGTTCTGAAGGCTGCTCCAAAAGTACCATCGTTCGCGGGACTTCTCTCTCAACAAAATGCTTTTTTTTTTTATTTAGGTTCGTTCAAACATGTCAAACGTTGTATAACATAAATCTTTAGGGCCTTTTTCAACCAGAGCTCCAATAAGATTCAAGGGGGACGGTTGCATTGTCTTTCTAAACGTTTCGAAAGGGGAGGGTAGCCAGGGGCGCCGGCGTCATAATGGTGATGGCCCTCTCCATGTGACCACTTTCCACAGACTCTCATTCTGTCAGTTTTCACAGTAGAAGGCTCAAACCACTTTGTAAAGACTGGGGACATCTAGTGGAAGCAATAGGAAGTGCTCAATGAACCATAGCTCACGGTGTGATTTATAGGCAAAGTGATGAAGTTGAGTCCGCAATTCAGAATTCCACATCCTGTTACGATCTGTCTCGGGGTTTTGACTGCCATATGAGTTCTGTTATACTCACAGACACCATTCAAACAGTTTTAGAAACTTTAGGGTGTTTTCTATCCACAAGTATTAATTATATGCATATCCTAGCTTCTGAGTTTGAGTAGAAGGCCGTTTAAAATGGGCACAAATGTTTTTCAAAAATCGCTGTAGCACCCCCTATCCTAGGCGACCGTCAAGAGGTTAAAAAAGAGCTGGGTTGGTTTTATTGAGAGATTACCCAGCAGGTCAGCTCAGAAGACTGGGGGCTTGGCTTGGTAGGGGCGTGGCTTTCAGGAAGTTATTTTTGGCCACTCATGAGAGTAAATGTCAATCCTGTTCGGTTGAATAGTTATTATATGTTATGGTCGTGAAGAGGGCACGACAAAACCTATTCCCCCACAGGAGACTGAAAAGTCTTGGCATGGGTCCTCAGATCCTAAAAAGGTTCTACAGCTGCACCATTGAGAGCATCCTGACTGGTTGTATCATTGCCTGGTATGGCAACTGCTCGGCCTCCGATCGCAAGGCACTACAGAGGGTAGTGCGAATGGCTCAGTACATCACTAAAACCAATCTTTCTGGCATCCAGGACCTCTATGTCAGAGGACGGACCTAAAAATTGTCAAAGACTCCAGCCACCCTAGTCATAGACTGTTCTCTCTGCTACCGCACGGCAAGCAGTACCGGAGTGCCAAGTCTAGGTCCAAGAGGCTTCTAAACAGCTTATTACCCCCAAGCCATAAGACTCTTGAACATCTAATCAAATGGCTACCCAGACTATGTGCATCTTTTATACTGCTGCTACTCTCTGTTTATTATCTATGCATAGTCACTTTAATAACTCTATCTACATGTACATATTACCTCAATTACCTCGACTAACCGGTGCCCCCGCACTTTGACTCTGTACTGGTACTGCTTGTATATAGCCTCGCTATTGTTATTTTACTGCTGATCTTTAATTATTTGTTACTTTTATTTCTTATTCTTATTTTTTTAAGATATTTATGAAACATTTTATTTTTTAAACTGCATTGTTGGTTAAGGGCTTGTAAAGTAAGCATTTCACCTGTTGTGTCTGGCGCATAAAATTTGATTTTGAATTGATTTGGTCAAACAAAAACACTTTTGTAGCTTTAATGAAACTTTTAGAAGCATATGATGTCCTTAAAAGACTAATTCCAATGTGATACTGTATCCCCCATGGGAGAGTAACCTCTTTGTTGTAATATGTGAAATACTGTTAAATATGTTAATAATGTTAAATTAGAATATGTCATCTCCAATAATATTCAAGGAAAATGTAACGTTGCAGTGTACAAACTTAACATCTGTCACGTCCTGACCAGTAAGGGGTCATTTTGTTATTGTAGTTGGTGAGGACGTGGCAGAGGTGTGTTTGTTTTGTGTGTTTCGGGGTTTTTGGTTTCTATTTCTATGTGGGTTTTCTAGTTTGTCTATTTCTATGTTAGTTTTGGGAACGACCTCCAATTAGAAGCAGCTGGTTGTCGTTGCTTCTAATTGGAGGCCATATTTAAGTGGGTTTATTTTCTCTTGTGTTTGTGGGTGGTTGTTTCTTTGTATAGCTGTATAGCCTTACAGGACTGTCATTCATTTTTTCTTGTTTTGTTTAGTGGTCACGTTTAAAAAATAAAAGTTAAGTATGGAGACTTACCACGCTGCGTATTGGTCCGATATTTCTTACTCCTCAGACAACGAAACTTATGACAACATCGAAAGGATTTACATTTATTCTCACATATGGCCAAAAATAACTATATAAAAGCCATGCCCCTAATAAGTCGTGCCTCCTGAAAATAACCCATGGCTTACATTAAAAAATACCCAGCTGTTTGATTAACCTAACATGCAAGTATATAAATAAACACTTTATGGTTAAATTAATCATGTTTGGGTAATCCGACCAACCCAACATGTTGGATTATTCATGCAACCTGTCACATTATATAACCAGAGTGGAGATACTAAACCTTCTGACTGTTTCTATCATGTTTCAAGACCCAGATGTCGAAGTAACAATGTTCATTACAACAACAAGGGCAGGTTCAGGGTCAGATCAGGCAGAGGTCAGTAATCCAGAGTAGTGGGTCAAAGGTACAGAATGGCAGGCGGGCTCAGGTCAGGCAGAGGGGTCAAAGCCGGGAGAAACTAGAAAACAGGAACTTAGACAAGACAGGAGCAAGGGGAAAACAGCTGGTAGGTTCTACGAACAAAACAAACTGGCAACAGACAAACAGAGAACACAGGTATAAATACACGGGGAAGATGGGCGACACCTGGAGGGGGGTGGAGACAAGCACAAAGACAAGTGAAACAGATCAGGGCGTGATAGTTTCATCACCCGCAACCTGCATTAAGAATGACTGCCAGTGTTGAGAACACTGAAATATGATCCTACCTAAAGCATCTAAACCAGAACAACCATTTCTGTAGTGAATGCAATAAGTCCAATTAACATATTGGATTAGTTTATAAAATGTATGTCATTTATATTTTAGAAGCATTAGATGAATTAATCAATCAATGTACAGTATATGCAAAAACATAGATATTGAAATAAACAATTCTTAAAGGTCATGAATAGTCAAAATCATGTTTTTCATGAAATTTGATGATATTTTGATTAAATCAAATCAAACTATCATGACCAAAGTATGACAAATGACTGTTGCTTCTACACTTTGATCATAAAGTTACAGGTCACCTCCTCAAACACTTGGATTCAGGAGGCGGGATTAATTACAGAACCTTTGTTTTTGATTCACAACTTAATATATTCATTTAAATCAGAAAATAAACAGAAACAGCATTGACAAAATTATTGACACCTTAGAATTAATATTTTGTAGCACAGCCTTTGGTCAAAATAACTGCAATCAAGCGCTTCCTATAGCCATTGATGAACATCCTGCACCTCTGTACTGGCAGTTTGGCCCACTCCTCTTATACAAACTGCTCCAGTTCTCCCAGATTAGAAGGGTGCCTTCTCCCAACTGCTGTTTTCAGATCTCTCCAAAAGTTTTCAATGTGATTTAGATCTGGACTCAATGCTGGCCACTTCAGAACAGTCCAGCGATTTGTCTTGAACCATTCCTGGGTGCTTTTTGAAGTGTGTTTCGGGTCATTGTCCAGCTGGAAGACCCATGACCTTCAACGGAGACCCAGCTTTCTGACACTGGGTCCGACATTGCGCTCTAAAATGCCTTGGTATTCTCCTGATTTCATGATGCCATGCACACGTTCAAACCCAGTGTCAGAGGCAACAAAGCAACCACAAAACTGAACCACTGAACCACCTCCATGTTTGACTGTAGGGAAGGTGTTATTTTCTTTGAAGGCTTCATTTTGTTTTCTGTAAACATAGAGATGGTGCGCTTTACCAAAAAGCTCTAATGTGGTCTCATCTGTCCACAGGGTATTCTCCCAGAAGGATATTGGCATGTTCAGCATGTCTGGCAAATTGCAGTTAGGATTTCTTATATCTCTCTATCAGCAGTTGGGTCCTCCTGGGTCTCCTACCATATAACCCCCTTTTATTGAGTAGGCGATGGTATAAGTTCAAACTATCGTACCTTGTGTTTGAAGGTCAGCTTGAATGTGTGGCAGTTGACTGAGGTGCTTTCTCCACCATTCGAACAATCCTTCGTTGCAATCTTCCATCAAGTTTTCTCTTGCGGCCACGTCCTGTGAGGCTGGCTACAGTGGCATTGGCCTTAAACTTGTTGATAACATTATGTACGGTGGAAACAGGAACATCAAGGTCTCTGGAGATGGACTTATAGCCTTGAGATTGTCCATGCTTGGCTACAATCTTGTGTCTGACCTCCTTAGATAATTCTCTGGTTTCTCGTCTCCATGTTCATTGCGGTACACACAGTGACACAAAACAGGAGAATTAGTTATTTTCTCTATTCAAACTGGTTGAATGAGTGATTTTTATATTGCAGGCACCTGCAACTTACCACAAGTGAGTTCAATTCCAAAGTAAATGAGAACCACCTGCTTGAAATGTAATTCTTTCAAACTACTTCTAGAAGGTGCCAATAATATTGTCTGGGTCATTTTAGGATTTCTTTGTGGAGTAAGATAACATTTAGTAAATTATTGAGATGTTTTTGTTTTGTTCAACTACAAACCAAAGACATACATATGTGGAATCCAAAATATTTTTTAATTTCAACAGTTTTCTGGAATAAATGGTGCATTATTTGACAAAAGTGCAAGGGTGCCAATACTTTTGGCCACGACTGTAAGTATCGCCTTGTCACCAACATCGGAGAAGGCGTGCTTGCAGAGAGTCGTGGTTTATATACTGTAGGTAGATAGCTACTCTACTGGTGCCACAATTTGACTGCAGGGTGTTAGCAAATATAATTAAAACTCAAGTCAACACATCCATCAGTGCTGCTGTGAACCGCATCACAAGAGACATGCCAAACGGGAGATATATATATATATATATATGTCATTTATGCAATTTCAATGTTGTTTGAGTTGCTTTGTGTATCACCACATTTGCGCTGATATTTCTGCAACACTGCTCACTGCATCTTAGTAGGTTGACATAGACGTTTCAAAGAGCTGTCAGTCAAGGCTAGCTCATAAATTTAAGCTCCCCCGCCCACTCAGCCTGTCTTTTCAAACTTCCTGGTAGTTAGCCATGAGAGAAAAAGTACTTTTAAGAATGACTGTTCAGGACCTTTAACACTGTTCACTGTCTATAAGGGTCCACACTCTCAGTGTTAAATTTAACACTGAAGAATTTGAATTTGTAGACATGTTGTACTTTTCTTAAATATAGTTTTGTAATTGACTAAAACAACAAAACAACAATAAAATTGCATTTGAAAAATGTTCAATTTTTGCTGGTTTCCTTGGTAACCACAGGTTGTTTTCCCCACAGGCGGCAACACCGCGACGTTCTATCTAATACCAGCTGGGATTATAGCAGCAAAAAGGGTTTCACTATGGTTACAAGCCAAAGAACCCTTATCTAGAACCATATACAACCATTTGATTTGAGTGTTTAGTGTACATAAAATAGGTATGTGGTCATGTAAGATACTACTGTACCACTGGCATTCAGTCACCAACAAACACAGACGGTAATGGTATTCACACTCTGTATAGATATTTCCATGGATGCATCTGTGAAAGTGTGTCACATTTGTTTTCCGGCAAGCATTTTAGACTTTTCTTTTAAAAGCTATCGACTAGGGTTTACTGAAATTGTTAAACGGCAACACTACTTAAGTGTCATATAATACGTCGCACAACTGTAGTGGAATAAGACCTCTGTCCTTGTCTGAACCCAAGACACTCTGTAAACACTGGCCTTTATGAATATAAAATATCTGAATAAAGATAGGAGCACTGCAGCAGCAGGAACAGCTCTTCACGGGCCAGTGCACGCACACACACACACACACACACACACACACACACACACACACACACACACACACACACACACACACACACACACACACACACACACACACACGCACACACAGACATATGGACCCACGCACGCACGCACGCACACAAACACAAAACACACACACACGCAAAACACACTAACACAGACACAGGCAGTATTCATAATCCAGACTGGTATTTTGCAAACAATTCAACAGTAAATAGTTGTGTTGAAGAGAAAATAAGGTCTGAATTGAACTTATTTGTTTCCATACAGTGGTTTGTGTGTTTCCCTCTACTTTACCTGGAAAAATGGTCCTGCGAACGCACCCACAAACTGCAGCTACGTTATGTCATGTGCTCTCACCTTAAACACAATGGATTATCGTACACCTTCCTCTGACGTTTGCCAATGGAGAAGACTAGTGGTTCGTGTTAATTAGGCACCTGGACTTGTTCAATGAGAAACCCTAATTTTGTTTATCCATTGCAAAACGGTTTAAAATATTTTCTGTTGCGTGCTGTAATGAACACAACCCGGGTGTTCTGATTGGAGCACAGAAAAAGAAGAAGAAGAAGAAAGTGCTACCACTGGCGGGAGACATCAGTACCATTTTGATGTTCTCTGCAAGTCTTTTCCAAGGTCTTCTTCCTTTTTACCAGTGGTGGAAAAAGTACCCAATTGTCATACCTTAAAGATACCTTAATAGAAAATGACTCAAGTAAAAGTGAAAGTCACCCAGTAAAATACTACTTGAGTAAAAGTTTTCAAGTATTTGGTTTTAAATATATTTAAGTATCAAAAGTAAATGTAATTGCAAAAATATACTTAACTATCAACAGTAAAAGTATAAATAATTTCAATGTAAAATTACTCTCTCTCTCTTTCTGATTTATGGAGAATGTTCCCTTTCATAGCTGCCAGGGTGAGGGCAGAGAACTGGCTGTGCTGTGCTGCACTGCCAGTCTGAAGATGACGAAACCCTATCAGCATTATCATGATCATCATCATTTACTGAATAACAAGCAGAATTATCTACTGTACATAACATGAATTTATACTGAGCTAACACAATTTAATAAAGTCTTACCAGTACCATATAGAGTGCCTTGAGAAAGTATTCAGACCCCTTGACTTATTCCACATTCTGTTGTGTTACAGCCTGAATTCAAAAATGTACTGTATTCAATAGATTTGTTTCTCACACCCATCTACACACACTATACTCCATAATGACAAAGTGAAAACATGTTTTGAGAAATGTTTGCAAATGTATTGAAAATTAATTAATGCATAAGCATTCACATCCCTGAGTCAATACTTTGTAGAAGCACCTTTGGCAGCGACTACAGCTGTGAGTCTTTCTGGGTAAGTCTCTAAAGAGCTTTACACACCTGGATTGTGCAACATTTGACCATGATTCTTTTCAAAATTCTTGGTTGTTCATCGTTGCTCGATTTTCAGGTCTTGCCATAGATTTTCAAGTCGATTTAAGTAAAAACTGTAACTCGGCCACTCGGGAACATTCACTGTTTTCTTGGTAAGTAACTTTAATGTATATTTGGCTTTATTTGAATTAATCTTCCAGTGTTTGGTGGAAAGCAGACTGAACCTGATTTTCCTACAGGATTTTGCCTGTGCTAAGCGCCATTCCATTTATTTTTCATCCTGAAAACCTCCCCAGTCCTTAACAATTACAAGCATACCCATTAGAATGAAGCAGCCACCACTATGCTTGAAAAAATGGAGAGTGGTACTCACTAATGTGCTGTATTGGATTTGCCCCAAACACAACACTTTGTTTTCAGGGCAAAAAGTGAATTGCTTTGCCACATTTTTTGCAATACTTCTTTGGAGCCTTATTGCAAACAGGATGCATGTTTTGGAATATTTTTATTCTGTACAGGCTTCCTTCTTTTCCCTCTGTCAATTAGGTTAGTGTTGTTTAGTAACTACAATGTTGTTGATCCATCCAAAGTTTTCTCCTATCACAGCCATTAAACTCTGTAATTGTTTTAAAGTCACCATTTTCTCAAGGTGAAATCCCTGAGTGGTTTCCTTCCTCTCCGGCAACTGAGTTAGGAAGGATGCCTGTATCTTTGTAGTGACTGGGTGTATTGATACACCATCCAAAGTGTAATTAATAACTTCACCATGCTCAAAGGGATATTCAGTGACTGCTTTTTTAAATTGTTTACCCATCTACCAATAGGTGCACTTCTTTGTGAGGCATTGGAAAACTTCCCTGGTCTTTGGGGTTGAATCTGTGTTTGAAATTCATTGCTCAACTTTCAGATAATTGTATGTATGGGGTACAGAGATGAGGTAGCCATTCAAAAATCATGTTCAACACAATTATTGCACACAGAGTGAGTCCATGCAACTTATTAGGTGACTTGTTAATTAAGCACATGTTTACTCCTGAACTTACCATAACAAAGGAGTTGAACACTTATTGACTCAAGACATTTCAGCTTTTCATTTTTTATTAATTTGTAAACATAAAAAAAAAAAAAAAAACATAATTGCACTTTGACATGATGGGGTATTGTGTGTATGCCAGCAACAACAAATCTAAATTGTATAATTTTTTAATTCAGGCTGTAACACAACAAAATGTTGAAAAAGTTAAAGGGTGTGAATACTTTCTGAAGGCCCTGCATGTATGTACCCTGGCGATAAGCCCAGGGACAGCTTAAATGCACAGTAACCACAGACATCACCTCCACAGAGATCCTGTTAAATTGATCAAAGCAGCCATACTCTCCTGTCTAGGCCAGGCCTTTATAGATGTTCCCACACAACTGGAGGAGGGAGGGAGGGAAAGAGAAATATATATACAGTATATATGTTTTTAATACAGAGTAAGATTGAAAGTGAAATTGACACAGACTTACCACAGTAGCAGGGGCCTGTACTTTCTTGCCTAAACATTAGACATTTTTTTTTGCCGACTGTCGATTCAGTTTTCTCCACAGACACTGAATCCAAACTTCTGAACAGGTGAAATAGCCTCCTGAGATTCACTAGGAAGGAGAGAGGAAGGATCCCAGTCTTCCTTCCAATTACACTAACAATGCCTGACTGCAGGTTTGATCTGTGTGTGTGTGTGTGTGTAAATATGTATGTATGTATGTATGTATGTATGTATGTATGTATGTATGTATGTATGTATGTATGTATGTGTGTATGTGTGTGTGTGTGTGTGCGTGCGTGCGTGCGTGCGTGCGTGCGTGCGTGCGTGTGTGTGTGGAGGGTTTAACTGTTCTGTGTAGAGTGGGGAGAGCAGTAATGATTCTCCTGTCAGCAACAAGCTGTATGAAGAGATTATGCATGCGTCTCTATCGACCACTCCACATGCACTGGGTGTGTTTGTATGCATGGAGGGTTTAGCTACTCTGTTCTTCCTTCAAGGAGAGAGGGCGAGAGAGGAGGAGAAGACAGAAAGATAGAGAGTGATCTCTCTTTATACCCTCCTGTCCTTTCATCTCCTGTCAGATAGCCATTCCCAGTAGAGTTGGAGAGGCACGACATGATGATTCATAGACTGTAGAGGGAGTGTAAGCCCACCTTGTAGTCCATCTGCTAGGAGCAGTTGAATACATAGACCATGATGCAGAGGGCTCGGCCCAGATCTTTGGTGGTCTCTGTATTAAGAACAGGCACACACATCTCCTTCCATAGAAATAACAAATTCACTTCTGTTATAGATTAACTCGTCAAATAATAACCAGGCATTTAAATCCAACAACAATCTGAATGTGGCAATACTGCACAAACATTTCCCAAAAACACAGCTGTTTTTGTGTGTGTGTGTTAATGAGATACGCAAGCTTCCCGGAAGACAAACAACCCCATCTGTGCCATCCAGAGTTTTTATAGCTTTTAAAATATGGCCAAATATCGCACATCAATTGTCTGGGTGGCTACAAACGTGCTGGTTCTGAATACCTAAAATGCACAAAGACCTAAAAACATCTTCGCTTCCAGAACTATGTGACTGAAATCTAAACACTGCCACACATCTGGGATACATAACAGATCAAACTCTCTACGTTGGCCAGTGGCCATCTATGATGTGAATGATAACCTATAGCAAACTTCCCCTCAGACACCAGTATGGATAAATGTCAGTGGGTCTGTGGTCAGCAGTTTGACAGACAGAGATCGATAGAGAGAGATGACTACCTCTGGCCATAATGCTGCCTCTATGGCCACTAATCACTGTTCCAGCTTTCAAAAACTTTTGTCTTTGTTATACCTTCAAAGGAAATGGGCTACTTGTCAGTTCCACAGCCACACTACAGAAACAGGTCATCAATCTGCTTTTTATATTTCAACTTTATCTGTGATGTTTCCCACAATAATTCAGTAACCCAGTTTGAGCTGCAATTGCTTGTATGAAAGGTGCTAAACAACAAATCATGTTTATTATCATTCTTTTATTAACCCAAGAGAATATTACTTAAAGGTTATGAACAGTCAAAATCATGTTTTTCATGTAATTGGATGGTATTTGGATGAAACTAGATCAAAGTATGTAAAATGACTGTTGCTTCTACATTGATAAAGTTTTATCATAAAGTTACTGGTCCCCTCCCCCATGTCAAACACTTGGATTCAGGAGCCGGGATTACTGTTGACTGTAGGGTGTCAGAAAACATCATAAAAATTCTGACGCAGTTGTCAAGTCAACACATCCATCAGTGCTGCTGTGAACTGCATCACAAGAGACATGCCAAACAGGATATGTCAACAACAACTAAAATATATCGTTGATACAATTTCAATATTGTTTGAGTTGCTTTGTTTACCACCAAATTAGCTTGAGATGATTTTACTGCAACACTGCTCGCTGCATCCAAGTTGTTTAACATACAGTTGGCATTTCATTTTTGCAGCGGGTGTGGTTTATATAGCTAGATAGCTACTCTACTTGTGCCAAAATGTGATTGTAGGTGTCACCAAATATAATTAAAAGTTTGCACTATTCATCTATGGCAAAGATGAATACATATACATATATGTTTCCCATTTTGTCTGTGTCTGGTGTTAGCTAGATACTATCTAGCTAGGTCTTCATATGTGTCTGGTGTTAGCCAGTTACTGTCTAGCTAGGTCTTCATCTGTGTCTGGTGTTAGCTAGTTACGGTCTAGCTAGGTCTTCATCTTTGTCTGGTGTTAGCTAGTTACTGGCTAGCTAGGTCTTCATCTGTGTCTGGTGTTAGCTAGTTACTGGCTAGCTAGGTCTTCATATGTGTCTGGTGTTAGCTAGTTACTGGCTAGCTAGGTCTTCATATGTGTCTGGTGTTAGCTAGTTACTGTCTAACTAGGTATTCATCTGTGTTTGGTGTTAGCTAGTTACTGGCTAACTAGGTCTTCATCTGTGTCTGGTGTTAGCTAGTTACTGGCTAGCTAGGTCTTCATATGTGTCTGGTGTTAGCTAGTTCCTGTCTAACGAGGTCTTCATCTGTGTTTGGTGTTAGCTAGTTACTGGCTAACTAGGTCTTCATCTGTGTCTGGTGTTAGCTAGTTACTGGCTAGCTAGGTCTTCATATGTGTCTGGTGTTAGCTAGTTCCTGGCTAGCTAGGTCTTCATCTGTGTCTGGTGTTAGCTAGTTCCTGGCTAGCTAGGTCTTTAGCCAGCAGGGATCAGAAGGCGGGGATGGGTCGTTAAAAACTCTATTACAATACTGCTCACTGCATCCAAGTTTCTTGACATAGGCGGTTTCAAAGAGCTGTCAGTCAAGGCGATCTCATGCATATAAGGTCCCCGCCCACTCAGCCTGTCATTTAAAACTTCCTGGTAGTTAGCCATGAGAGAGAAAGTACTTAAACATTTTTTGGAGCATTTCTATCCCTCTAAAAAATAATATGTGTTATATTTTTGTCACGGTTGTCGTAAGTATCAGACCAAGATGCAGCGAGAATGTGTATACTCACCTTCTTATTTTGAAGAAGGAGAAACAAATAAATACGTATACAAAAAAAAGAACAAAACGAAACAGTCCTGTCAGGTGCACAAACACTAAACAAGGAACAACTACCCACCAAAATCCCACAGAAAACCACCCCTCTTAAATAGGACCTTCAATTAGAAGAAACTAGGAGCAGCTGCTTCCAATTGAAGGTCAACCCCATAAACTAAACATAAAACTAGACATACTAGATAAACATAGAAATATACTAACATAGAACATAGCCCAACAAACCCTGAAACACTCTAAACAAACACCCCTCTTAAAACAGAACATAGCCCAACAAACCCCGAAACACTAAACAAACACACCCCTGCCACGTCCTGACCAAACTACAGTAACAAATATCCCCTTTACTGGTCAGGATGTGACAGTACCCCCCCAAAGGTGCAGACCCCGGATGCACCTCACACAAAAAATAAACACAAAAAAAATAAACCCCAAAACAAAAATAATCCCAACCTAAAGGGAGGGAAGGGAGGGTGGCCACCATCACCAACGGTTCTTGTGCTACACACCCCCCCCCCCAACCTCCTCCTACGGAGGTGGCTCAGGCTCCGGCCTTACTCCCCAACCTAACCTGTCCACCCCCGCTAAATACTTATTAAATACTACCCCTCCCAAAGTCTCTGGGCTATGGCGCATCGCTGAAGACCTCGGGCTGATGTGCGTCGCTGGAGACCTCGGGCTGATGGGCGTCGCTGGAGACCTCGGGCTGAAGGGCGACTCTGGGAGCTCCGGACTGTAGGGTGACTCTGGCTGCGCCGATTCCGGACTGTGGGCCGTCTCTCTCGGTTCCGGACTGTGGGCCGTCTCTCTCGGTTCCGGACTATGGGCCGTCTCTGCTGGCTCCGGACTGTGGGCCGTCTCTCTACGGGGCACTGTCGCCGGACACTCTGGACGAGGCACTGTCGCCGGACACTCTGGACGATGCACTGTCGCCGGACACTCTGGACGATGCACTGTTGCCAGACACTCTGGACGAGGCACTGTTGCCAGACACTCTGGACGAGGCACTGTTGCCAGACACTCTGGACGAGGCACTGTTGCCAGACACTCTGGACGAGGCACTGTTGCCAGACACTCTGGACGAGGCACTGTTGCCGGAAACTCTGGACGGGGACTGCGCACTGAAGGCCTAATGCGTGGGGCTGGCTTAGAAGCGCCAGACTAGGGACACGCACCACAGGGCTAGTGCAAGGAGCAGGACGAGCTGGACTGGGCTGACACACTGGAGGCCTGGTGCGTGGGGCTGGTAGTGGAGGTACCAGACTGGAGACATGCACCCCAAGGCTAGTGCAAGGAGCGGGAACAGGACGTACTAGACTGGGCTGACGCACTGGAGGCCTGGTGCGTGGTGCTGGCTTTGGAGACGCCAGACTGGAGACACGCACCTCAGGGCTAGTGCAGGGAGCGGGAAAGGGATACACTGGGCCGTGGAGGCGCACTGGCGGTCTCGAGCGCTGGACTGGCACCACCCATACTGGCTGGGTGCCGCTTCCCCCCGGCAAATGCGGGACGCTGGCACCGAGCACACCGGCCTGTGGATGCTCGGCCTCGACGCCGTGCGCATCACCCCATAGCACGGGGCCTGACCAGTACCACGCTGCCTCCGGTAAGCACGGGGAGTTGGCTTAGGGCTCAACCCTGGCCTAGCCAAACTACCCGTGTGCCCCCCCACAATTTTTTTGGGGGGCTGCCTCTCAGGCTCCCTTAACTCCTCCATAGCCCTGGATATGCTCATCCTCATCTCCGCCCATGTCCATCCTTCTTCATCGTGCTCCTTACCCCACTGCTTGGTCCTTTGTTGGTGGGTAGTTCTGTCACGGTTGTCGTAAGGATCAGACCAAAACGCAGCGGAATATGTATACTCATCTTCTTTTTATTTTGAAGAAGGAGAAACAAATAAATACGTATACAAAAAAAGAACAAAACGAAACAGTCCTGTCAGGTGCACAAACACTAAACAAGGAACAACTACCCACCAAAATCCCACAGAAAACCACCCCTCTTAAATAGGACCTTCAATTAGAAGCAACTAGGAGCAGCTGCTTCCAATTGAAGGTCAACCCCATAAACTAAACATAGAACTAGACATACTAGATAAACATAGAAATATACTAACATAGAACATAGCCCAACAAACCCCGAAACACTCTAAACAAACACCCCTCTTAAAACAGAACATAGCCCAACAAACCCCGAAACACTCTAAACAAACACCCCTCTTAAAACAGAACATAGCCCAACAAACCCCGAAACACTCTAAACAAACACACCCCTGCCACGTCCTGACCAAACTACAATAACAAATAACCCAAATACTGGTCAGGACGTGACAGTTTTATTCTGTCAAAAGCTATTTTACATGGGAATCAGTATGACTGTTCATGACCTTTTAAGGTATATGCCTACCATAACCTGTCTATAAATAACCAACCATAGTGTTACTTATCTGTGAGTGCACTGAAAAAAAAAAGAAATGTCAAAATGTCTTCAACTGGTTACAAATAATACATTTGTTGAAACCAAACATAGGATTCAATGCCAAATGTTTTATTTTTTTATTACCAAACCTTTTGTCACAGGTGTAGCCGTGTTGAATAGATCAAATCGCAGCCGGGATATGAATGCTCATCTTTTAATTACTTTAGAATAAAGCATACACGGGAAAACAAACATGAATGACTAGACAGTTTCACAGGCTATATACTTACATACAGCAGTGCGAAATAAAACAACCCACAAAAACCAGGTGACAAACACACTCCTAATATATGACTCCCAATCAGGAACAACGATAACCAGCTGTCCCTGATCGGGAGCCACACAGACCAACATAGAAACAGAAATACTTGACAAACACATACCCAGTACTTCTGCCACGTCCTGACCACAATACTAAACTACTCCCTCTGCTGGTCAGGACGTGACAGTTCCCCCCCCCCCCCCCCCCAAAGGTGCATACCCCGAATGCACCTAACCAAAAAAATAAAAAAATAAAACAAATATCCCCAATACCACAACAAAAAACTAAACCAAATACCCCCCTAAACAAAAAGGGAGGGAAGGGAGGGTGGCACTTGTGCTACACCCCCCCCCCCCCAACCCACCTATCCTGGAGGTGGCTCTGGTTCAGGCCTACTGCCCTCCAGACTGTAGACAGACTTGCTTGGCTTCGGACCGTAGGCAGACTCACTCAGTTCCAGGTCGTAGGCAGACTCATTCCGTTCCGGATCGTAGGCAGACTCATTCCGTTTAATGCTGTAGGCAGACTCATTTAGTTCACAGTTAATCAAACACTTATTCAGTTCCGGATCCCATACAGACCCACTCAGTTCCAGAATGCAGGCAGACCCCCTCGGTTCCGGGTCGCAGGCAGACTCCCCCGGTTCCGGGTCGCAGGCAGACTCCCCCGGTTCCGGGTCGCAGGCAGACTCCCCCGGTTCCGGACTGGACACTGTTGCCGGATACTCTGGACTGCACACTGGTGCCGGATACTCTGGACTGCACACTGGTGCCGGATACTCTGGACTGCACACTGGTGCCGGATACTCTGGACTGCACACTGGTGCCGGATCCTCTGGACTGCACACTGTTGCCGGATCCTCTGGACTGCACACTGTTGCCGAACTCTCGAGGCTGGGCTGACGCACTGGAAGCCTGATGCGTGGGGCTGGTAGAGGAGGTACCAGGCTGGATACACGCACCCTAGGGCTAGTGCGGGAAGCAGGAACCGGCCGAGAGAAACTACTATTATGCACTATAAGCCTAATGCGTGGTGCTGGTACTGGAACTGCCAGTTTTAAACCACGCACCCCATGGCTAGTGCAAGGAGTGGGAACAGGCTGAATAGGACTAGGCTGACTCATGGGAAGCTTGATCCGTGGTGCTGGTACTGGTCGTGCCAGACTGGAGGTACTCACTTCCGGGTCAGCACGAGAGGCGGGAACCGGAAAGACTGGGCCATGGAGGCACACAGGTGGCCTTGACCGCACCTCCTGCACAACCCGTCCTGGCTGGATGGAACAAGCAGCCCTGTATGAGCGGGGTGCTAGTAAAGGGCGAACTGGGCTGTGCAGGGGCTTGATGGTTACCGTGCGTAGAGCGGGAGTAGGGTAGCCTGGTCCTAGGAGGCGTACCGGCGACCAGACGCGCTGTGCAGGCATCCTCCTACCAGGCTGGATGCCCACTCTAGCACGGCATCTGCGATGGGCTGGAATAGCTCGCACCGGACTGTGTGAGCGTATGGGTGAGATCCTGCGCACTTCTCCAAACTTCGGCGCCCTCCACTCCATACGTTTCTTCCTATAAGCACGGGTAGCTGGCTTAGGGCTCATCCTTGACCCAGCCAAACTACCCGTGTGCCCCCCCAAAAAAAATTATTGGGGGTGCCTCTCATGCTTCTCCCTCAGCGCGTACATGGCCTCATATCGACGCCTCTCTGCCTTGGCCTCCTCTATCTCTTCCCGTGGGCGACGGTATTCCCCAGCCTGGTGCCAAGGTCCTGCCCCGTCCAGAATCTCCTCCCACGTCCATTTCTCTCGATTGTCCAACTCAAAGTCCCTTTTCTCCTTCCTCCGCTGCTTGGTCTTTTTATGGTGGGTTGTTCTGTCACAGGTGTAGCCGTGTTGAATAGACCAAATCGCAGCCGGGATATGAATGCTCATCTTTTAATTACTTTAGAATAAAGCATACACGGGAAAACAATAAACATGAATGACTAGACAGTTTCACAGGCTATGTACTTACATACAGCAGTGCGAAATAAAACAACCCACAAAAACCAGGTGACAAACACACTCCTAATATATGACTCCCAATCATGAACAACGATAACCAGCTGTCCCTGATCGGGAGCCAAACAGACCAACATAGAAACAGAAATACTACACAAACACATACCCAGTACTTCTGCCACGTCCTGACCACAATACTAAACTACTCCCTCTGCTGGTCAGGACGTGACACCTATATTTCCAGTTGGTGCATCCTATTTACTTCTACACTCAACTTAATTACCCTCTTTGGTTAAACATACTGAATAACTAATACAATCTAATATTTCCTGTAAATATAATCCATTTTTTTTTATCTTGCTCCAAGTACATTTTTCACTTTTGAACTACCTATCCGAATGACTTCAACTGGGTTACAAGGAATTCAATCAATCCCCCGCAAATCAAGAAATTACGGTGGTTCAATAACAGGAAATAATGACTGCAAACTGATCTTTACATAAAACGTTCACGTATATTGGCAACAATATTGTAGCAATGGAAACCTTATGCAAGAATCATTACAGATTCAGGTCAGGCAAGCTAAATTCTGTATGGTGACTAAAAGACATCACAATAACTTGAATGACATTTAACCCACAATGCATCATATATACTGCTCAAAAAAATAAAGGGAACACTTAAACAACACATCCTAGATCTGAATGAAAGAAATAATCTTATTAAATACTTTTTTCTTTACATAGTTGAATGTGCTGACAACAAAATCACACAAAAATAATCAATGGAAATCCAATTTATCAACCCATGGAGGTCTGGATTTGGAGTCACACTGAAAATTAAAGTGGAAAACCACACTACAGGCTGATCCAACTTTGATGTAATGTCCTTAAAACAAGTCAAAATGAGGCTCGGTAGTGTGTGTGGCCTCCACGTGCCTGTATGACCTCCCTACAATGCCTGGGCATGCTCCTGATGAGGTGGCGGATGGTCTCCTGAGGGATCTCCTCCCAGACCTGGACTAAAGCATCCGCCAACTCCTGGACAGTCTGTGGTGCAACGTGGCATTGGTGGATGGCACGAGACATGATGTCCCAGATGTGCTCAATTGGATTTAGGTCTGGGGAACGGGCGGGCCAGTCCATAGCATCAATGCCTTCCTCTTGCAGGAACTGCTGACACACTCCAGCCACATGAGGTCTAGCATTGTCTTGCATTAGGAGGAACCCAGGGCCAACCGCACAAGCATATGGTCTCACAAGGGGTCTGAGGATCTCATCTCGGTACCTAATGGCAGTCAGGCTACCTCTGGCGAGCACATGGAGGGCTGTGCGGCCCCGCAAAGAAATGCCACCCCACACCATGACTGACCCACCGCCAAACCGGTCATGCTGGAGGATGTTGCAGGCAGCAGAACGTTCTCCATGGCGTCTCCAGACTCTGTCACGTGTTCAGTGTGAACCTGCTTTCATCTGTGAAGAGCACAGGGCGCCAGTGGCGAATTTGCCAATCTTGGTGTTCTCTGGCAAATGCCAAACGTCCTGCACGGTGTAAGCACAACCCCCACCTGTGGACGTCGGGCCCTCATACCACCCTCATGGAGTCTGTTTCTGACCGTTTGAGCAGACACATGCACATTTGTGGCCTGCTGGAGGTCATTTTGCAGGGCTCTGGCTGTGCTTCTCCTGCTCCTCCTTGCACAAAGGCGGAGGTAGCGGTCCTGCTTCTGGGTTGTTGCCCTCCTACGGCCTCCTCCACGTCTCCTGATGTACTGGCCTGTCTCCTGGTAGCGCCTCCATGCTCTGGACAGTACGCTGACAGACACAGCAAACCTTCTTGCCACAGCTCGCATTGATGTGCCTTCCTGGATGAGCTGCACTACCTGAGCCACTTGTGTGGGTTGTAGACTCCGGCTTATGCTTCCACTAGAGTGAAAGAACTGCCAGCATTCAAAAGTGACCAAAACATCAGCCAGGAATCATAGGAACTGAGAAGTGGTCTGTGGTCCCCACCTGCAGAACCACTCCTTTATTGGGGGTGTCTTGCTAATTGCCTATAATTTCCACCTGTTGTCTATTCCATTTGCACAACAGCATGTGAAATTTATTGTCAATCAGTGTTGCTTCCTAAGTGGACAGTTTGATTTCACAGAAGTGTGATTGACTTGGAGTTACATTGTGTTGTTTAAGTGTTCCCTTTCTTTTTTTGATCAGTGTATTTGATGCTCTTGAACACGGCCAATGGGCTTGTTTGAGTGGTAAGGCGAAAGCAACTGACTGTAGACGAAAGTCAAGGAGTGAAGTCAGGGGAGGTGCATCTGTGACAGCTGAAAATTGGACACTGGTGTGGTTTTCCAATAGCAAGGCTTGGTGCAACATGGCAGTGTTGCCATTGTTTATAAAAGGTTTATTTATAATGTCAAAATAAACTTATCTCCAACCCCCATATTACACACACAAACTGAAATCATATTTGTGTTCAGAGCTTTGGGCCACAAAAGTGATCCGCTTGAACATGCCCAGTGTCTCTCCTTCTCATCCCAGTGATGAAGCAGCTCAGACAACTATAGAAATGCCTGAGAGTTCTCCATCTTGTGATGGAAGGATGAGGGGATGTTGACAGAAAGAGAAAATGTAATGGAAAGAGAGAGGTAATGGGAAGAAGACGAAAAACAGCAATAAGTACAAAAAATAATTGGGGGGTGAAGTTGCAAGACATCCCTCAAGTAATTTTTAAAAAGCCTTTATAAATATGTTAATTTCCTAATTGAGAAAAGGTTTGAAAACGAAATAAAACTAACGTGATTAAATAATCTTCCTTGGTACAGTATCTTCTGAGCGATGATTTTAGCAACCACGTCTCTGGTGTGCATGTCTATGGTGCGGATGGTCATGACCTTCTGGCGGTCACCCTTCGACAGCTGTCCAATCAGCTTGGAGATGAGTGTGTTAAACTGGACAATCTGCTTTCTGTAGTTCTCATATCTTCCTGTAGTACTCCTTCCTATAGTTTTCATATCTTTCTGTAGTTCTCTTTCCTGTAGTTCTCATATCTTAATGTAGGATTCCTTCCTGTTATTCTCATATTGTCCTGTAGTTCTCATATCTTCCTGTAGTTCTCTTCTTCCTGTAGTAGTCCTTCCTGTAGTTCTCATATTGTCCTGTAGTAGTCCTTCCTGTAGTTCTCATATCATCCTGTAGTTCTCATATCGTCCTGTAGTTCTCATATTGTCCTGTAGTTCTCATATCTTCCTGTTGTAGTCCTTCCTGTAGTTCTCATATCGTCTTGTAGTTCTCATATCTTCCTGTACTTCTCATATCTTCCTGTAGTTCTCATATCTTCCTGTAGTAGTCCTTCCTGTAGTTTCACATATTCATTTAGTAGTCCTTCCTGTAGTTCTCATATTTTCATGTAGTAGTCCTTCCTGTAGTTATCACATCTTCCTGTAATTCTCATATCGTCCTGTAGTTTTCATATCTTCCTGTAGTAGTCCTGTAGTTCTCATATCTTCCAGTAATTGTCCTTTCTGTAGTTCTCATATCTTCGTGTAGTAGTCCTTCCTGTAGTTCTCATATCGTCCAGTAGTTCTCATATCTTCCTGTTCTTCTCATATCTTCCTGTAGTTCTCATATCTTCCTGTAGTAGACCTTCCTGTATTTCTCACATCTTCATGTAGTAGACCTTCCTGTAGTTCTCACATCTTAATTTAGTAGTCCTTCCTGTAGTTCTCATATCTTCATGTAGTAGTCCTTCCTGTAGTTCTGACATGTAGAAGTCCTTCCTGTAGTTCTCAGTTCTTCCTGTAGTAGTCCTTCCTGTAGTTCTCATATTCATTTAGTAGGCCTTCCTGTAGTTCTCATATTTTCCTGTATTTCTCATATCTTACTGTAGTTCTCGTATGTTCCTGTAGTACTCCTTCCTGTAGTTCTCATATCTTCCTGAAGAAGTCCTTCCTGTAGTTCTCACATCTTCCTGTAGTTCTCATATCGTCCTGTAGTTCTCACATCTTCATGTAGTAGTCCTTCCTGTAGTTCTCACATTTTCCTGTAGTAGTCCTTCTGTTGTTCTCACATCTTCATGTGGTAGTCCTTCCTGTAGTTCTCACATCTTCCTGTAGTAGTCCTTCCTGTAGTGCTCATATCATCCTGTAGTTCTCATATCTTCCTGTAGTTCTCATATCTTCCTGTAGTAGGCCTTCCTCTAGTTCTCATATCTTCATGTAGTAGGCCTTCCTGTCGTTCTCATATCTTCCTGTATTAGGCCTTCCTGTAGTTCTCATATTTTCCTGTCATTCTCATATCTTCCTGTAGTTCTCATATCTTCCTTTAGTTCTCATATCAAATTCCACGTGACCATTTAGTCAGGGTAAGGCTTCTCCAAGCTCTGATGCTGCTGATGGTCATTAGTAGCCTACTAAACTTGCTAACTGCCTGGTACTCAGCACTCTATTGTCCCTCTAATCACTCTGACATCAATGCAAATGAAATCAAAAATCAAACACTTCATAAGAGCCATGAGCTCATGTTGCGCAACATTTCTATGCTATTGCGTGACTATTCTATGCTATTGCGTGACAAAACAGAGTTTAGATGGCCTCTATTAAAAGGAGGAGGATCCCATCGGCTTTCTATAGGCTAGGCCTACAATTTTTATTTCTCAACTTTAACAGGAGTATAGACTACATGGCTGGAATGAAAACCACAGGAAAAGCGTCCTCAATTCGCTATTTAAGTGCATAGATAACATGTATCTTTTCCACTGCCCCTGTTTCGAGACAGGTGTATGATAATGGTCCATTCTAAATCCAAACAAATTTCACACATACATTACAAGATTAAATCAAGAATAGTCTGATGGGTGACAATATTAGCCTATCACTTGTGAATGATGCCCAGCATAAGTCAAGAAACAATGCGTACCTTTTTTTGGGGACTTTTTCAAATCATAGTTGCGTAGACTAGCCCATTGGCCTATATGTTTTGATAAAGTTTGTATCACAACTAAAGTGGCCAAATAACTTCTTACAATTAAGCACATTAATCAGTTTTACAATGGGTGTAAAGCCTAACTTGCATAAATCCGCGCAACGCGTGAGTTTGAAGTTTAGGGAAGAATTTTCACCATAAAAATGCACCTTTATAATAAAAGCATACATGCATAATTACATTTGCGGTCACTTTTGATAATGGTGTTTTCCTGCTAATGGAACATTCACTCTTATTATGCCGTGTGCGCATTGCTGCACTTATAATGTGAAGAAATAGCCTAACAGTTTATCAACATTTTAAGCTAAATGTTCTGATCTGTTGCGTCAGCCTCATTGCGTAAGAATTATCAGGGCACGCAGGTTTAAATATCAAAATTAACTCTGAACCAACTATATTAATTTCGGGACAGGTTGAAAAGCATGAAACATTCTTGGAAATTTAGCTAGCTAGCTTGCTTTTGCAAGCTAATTTGTCCTGGGATATAAACATTGGTTTGTTATTTTACCTGAAATGCACAAGTTCCTCTACTACGACAATTCTGATATACTCATATCCCTCCTCCAGACAGGAGACGGCCATGCCCACATCTGACGTCCACCAGATCTGTGTACCCGTCAGGGCCACCTAGAGGGAAAGATACGCATACACATACATGGTTAGAAGTTAGAGGTCAAAGGTCAGTGAAATATTTAGGTTTGAGGTTAGAAAGTACAGATCTGAGGACAGGTCAGATGGATAAAAAGATACAGGTCAAGGCAGGAGGTGAACCCTCCTCCTGGAGAGCTACTGGGTGTGCAGGCTTTTGCTACAGGCTTGCTCTAATGCACCTTCTAATTCTAATGTAATAGAGTACCTGAGCGGGGTAGTCCAACAGACACTGTCCTCTGGGTTTGTTCTCGTAGGCCATCACTGACTAGGTTATCGCATTACGCACCTTTGACGGCACGGTGTCCAAAACGCAGTTCAACAACACACACAATTATGACATGGAACACAGCGCAACCACACACATAATGATGACATAGTACACGGTTCAACCACACACATAATGATGACATAGTACACAGTGCAATCACACCTCTACCAGAAGGCAACCACACACATAATGATGACATAGTACACATACATACCATTAATGTGTTTGTCACTTTAGAACCATGGGGCATTGCTCACCATGATAATGGTAACTCCCTCTTCTTATTAGGGCTGATTAAAGGGGACATACTCCTCCTCCCTACTGAGCATGTCCAGACCTGTCTTAGTAGGGTTCCCCTCTGTGTTCGTCTCAAACTGCATCTTAGCTGTGTTGGATAGATGCCTCTGGACCTAGGTACGGAGCAGGAAAAGGAAGGATTAATAACAGGAAAAAGAAGAACCAATCTTTATTGACAGGCATAAACAAAGTTGTTGTTTAACTATCCTTCAACAGAGTAGAAAAGTGTTTCATTTTTTTTTTATTCTCAGGATGAGGTGTAAAGAGTCTTGCAAACTATGACCAACATTGCTCTCTTGTGGAGACTCAGGGTCCTACAGATATGATCAAAACACTCATAAGTATTCATAGAGACCCAACCTGTCCATATAATCTTGTTCATTATGATCTAAAAAGCAAAAACATATCTTAGATCAGTACTCCTACTCTGAGATGCTTTGCGGATATAGGCCCTGGGCCTGTAGTTTCAAGCATCTCAGAATTACTCCTAGGAATCGTGCTAAAAGTATGACTGTGATCTAAAAGGCAGCTATCAAGCGTCTCTACCTTACTCTCAGTGATTATTAGGAGTTTGTTTTATGAGTTGACCTCAGCATGTTTTTATGACATGAGAAGAGCCGTTAAGTGAAAGTGTGATGATTCCACATTTCCAAAAACAACATGGAAAGGGACAATCTGCAGTTCAACAATTTCTGGACTTGATTATTGAAATGGGACCATTGATTCTTGAAGAATGTAACGTATAAATGCCCCATGAGCTTAGTATGAGCTTCTTTCACTGAAATGTTTGTAAACAAAGTAAATGAAAACAAACTATATAGCCTCAAAACATGGTTAACCCCTAAGGTCGATGTCCGTTCCCCGCGGAAATCTTATTTGCATAATTAAAAAAAATCCCCCACAGATATCCAGAAATTTAAGCTAGAGATATCTGATATCCACCGCATCCGCCTATGTAACACTTTCGCATTTGCGGTGAAAGGTGACAGAGCTAGGGCAGTGTGTGTCAGACCATGAGACATCCTGAAAATTGGTCTTCTCACAAAATCGTCTGTAGCGTCCGAAAGGTTTGGCTACCATCTATTATGACCCCTCTATGGAAAGATGAGTCTCTCACGAACATGATGGTGTTCTTTGTTTTGCTTTATGCCCCCCACAAGCGGATTCGTCTGAAGTCGGTACAGCCGATCTGCCAACTTCTGTCTAAAGCATCTGAACAGTTTGGGCTACACACTAATATCCATCTGTGGAAAGGTGACACTCTCACAGACGCGTACATGTCAGTTGTTTTGCTCCAGACTCATCTGAAGGTGTCCCAGTACCAGTCGAAAAAATGAATGGAAGTATTTATGGACACAACATTTTTGTGCCAAAAATATGGTGTTAAATACATGCAAAAAAAAAACATGTTTCCTGGTCTTTCTGAAATCTCTCAGATATAGGCCAGACACTTCAGAACAAAATTCCTTTAGATTATTGGGGGGGACTTTCTGTTATTCGTTGCAGTGAATTTGTTATGCAATGCATTAGTATGGGCTAATAGCAGTCAGGCTACCTCTGGCGAGCACATGGAAGGCTGTGCGCCCCCCCCCCAAAGAAATGCCACCCCACACCATGACTGACCCACCGCCAAACCGGTCATGCTGGAGGATGTTGCAGGCAGCAGAACGTTCTCCACGGCGTCTCCAGTCTGTCACGTCTGTCACATGTGCTCAGTGTGAACCTGCTTTCATCTGTGAAGAGCACAGGGCGCCAGTGGCGAATTTGCCAATCTTGGTGTTCTCTGGCAAATGCCAAACGTCCTGCACGGTGTTGGGCTGTAAGCACAACCCCCACCTGTGGACGTCGGGCCCTCATGGAGTCTGTTTCTGACCGTTTGAGCAGACACATGCACATTTGTGGCCTGCTGGAGGTCATTTTGCAGGGCTCTGGCAGTGCTCCTCCTGCTCCTCCTTGCACAAAGGCGGAGGTAGCGGTCCTGCTGCTGGGTTGTTGCCCTCCTACGGCCTCCTCCACGTCTCCTGATGTACTGACCTGTCTCCTGGTAGCGCCTCCATGCTCTGGACACTACGCTGACAGACACAGCAAACCTTCTTGCCACAGCTCGCATTGATGTGCCATCCTGGATGAGCTGCACTACCTGAGCCACTTGTGTGGGTTGTAGACTCCGTTTCACGCTACCACTAGTGTGAAAGCACCGCCAGCATTCAAAAGTGACCAAAACATCAGCCAGGAAGAATAGGAACTGAGAAGTGGTCTGTGGTTACCACCTGCAGAACCACTCCTTTATTGGAGGTGTCTTGCTAATTGCCTATAATTTCCACCTGTTGTCTATTCCATTTGCACAACAGCATGTGAAATTTATTGTCAATCAGTGTTGCTTCCTAAGTGGACAGTTTGATTTCACAGAAGTGTGATTGACTTGGAGTTACATTGTGTTGTTTAAGTGTTCCCTTTATTTTTTTGAGCAGTATATATAAATATGAACTTTATCGAACAAAAAAATATATGTATTGTGTAACATGATGTCCTAGGAGTGTCATCCGATGAAGATTGTCAAAGGTTAGTGCTGCATTTAGCTGTGTTTTGGGTATTTGTGATGCATGCTAGTTGCTTTGAAAATGGCAGTGTGATTTTTTTTGGCAGGGTACTCTCCTAACATAATCTAATGTTTTGCTTTTGCTGTAAAGCCTTTTTGAAATCGGACAACGTGGTTCGATTCAGGAGAGCTGTATCTATAAAATGGTGTAAAATAGTCATATGTTTGAGAAATTGAAGTTATAGCATTTATGAGGTATTGGTATTTCGCGCGACGCGATTCCACTGGCTGTTGACTAGGTGGAGAGCAGAATTTGGGTAGCAAACGGAGCCTTTTATTACGGCGAAGAAACACACGGCACAAAGAGCACTAAACAAATACGGTTGACATAACCCGGCGCAAACCAGTCTAACATGCACATTCACGTAACAACAAACAATTCTACACACAGACGTGGGGGTAACAGAGGGTTATATACACGTCAAATAATGATGGAATGTAAACCAGGTGTGTGGGAAAACAAGACAAAACAAATGGAAAATGAAAGGTGAATCGGCGATGGCTAGAAGACTGGTGACGTCGAGCGTTGAACGCCGCCCGAACAAGGAGAGGAACCGACTTCGGCGGAAGTCGTGACACCCAATCTGATATGATAATAACAAAATACGTCCCCTCTCTCCACTCACCCAATCTAATATGATAATAACAACATACGTCCCCTCTCTCCACTCACCCAATCTAATACGATAATAACAAAATATGTCCCCTCTCTCCACTCACCCAATCTAATAAGATAATGAACAACACGTGTACCCTCTCTCCACTCACTAAATCTAATACTTACGTGAACAACACACACACACAAACAAACACACACACACACACATTCATACTAAACACTGTGACTGATAGTTCTTGCCCAGGTGGTTGATTGCTTTAGGGTCTGCTGTGCCACACAGGATATGAACCTTCAGCAAGAATCTAATAAGGACCTCAGTGCTCT
This sequence comes from Salmo salar, assembly GCF_965601325.2. Taxonomy (NCBI): domain Eukaryota; kingdom Metazoa; phylum Chordata; class Actinopteri; order Salmoniformes; family Salmonidae; genus Salmo; species Salmo salar. Next base: position 46,630,867 of record NC_138309.1, on the reverse strand, counting down.
AAAGCCCTCATCACAATGGGCCCTAGTTACAGATTGATACAGCTGTCCAGGAGCCTGTTGTCTGTTCTCTGTTGTGGATGAATGCATTTTAGTCATCCCTACTGTATGTTTCTCCTCCTTAACTAGACTGTCTGTGAAGGTGAGAGATTCACTGTGTCTGTGTCAATCCCAGCCTCTGGAGATTGACTGCAATTTTGGTTTCAGTTGCTTTAAAATGTGTCATGATATGGGGGACATGCGTCAGCTGCTGATGTAAGCTGTGAAGGCTGTTATCGCAACTAGTTGTGAGTTCCGGAACTCTCTGGCGCACTACACATACCTGTACTGTACGTTGACGACAGGATGGAGTTTTTGCGTCAGTTGCTGTTGTACGGCCACATGCTGACCAGGCATGAGATAGAGCCACAGAGAATCCACCTACACTGAAGCAGTTTAGAGAGCAGGTGGATGGATAAGGGAGGAGTGTGTCTCTTTGTGTTTGTGGGGGTGGGTTTGTGTGTGTAATAATTTGGTGGGTGCTTATATTTCTCTTATTCTACGCATGTACAGGTGTGTATTAATACATGTGTGAATTGGAAATGTGTTTTTTTGCATATCCCATTATCAATGGAGACCATGGAGCAATTAGGCCCTGCTCAAGGGCATATCAACAGATCTTTCACCTTGTCAGTGCATGGATTTGAATTAGTGATCTTCGGTTACTGGACCAACGCTCTGACCGCCAAGCTACCTGCCGTGTGTGTGTGTGTGTGTGTGTGTGTGTGTGTGTGTGTGTGTGTGTGTGTGTGTGTGTGTGTGTGTGTGTGTGTGTGTGTGTGTGTGTGTGTGTGTGTGTGTAGGTGTGTGTGTGTGTGTAGGTGTGTGTGTGTATAGACATGATGACTCTGTGTGATTGTATAACCCCAGGTACGAGCATATCCATGAGGAGGTGTAGGGTCTGGAGTCAGTGTGTTTTCCAGGGATGGATGAGGGTAGATGGATGGGCCTTTAAGAGCGCCCCGCTCAATATCGCCAGGAAGTGGAGTCTCATGTTCAAACAACACTTCATAGACCACCTCAGTCACTGCAGTCATGTCCACAGTTTCCAGCTGGTATAAAAGGTGCAGTCACATCCACAGTTTCCAGCAGGTGTAAAAGGTGCAGTCACGTCCACAGTTTCCAGCAGGTATAAAAGGTGCAGTCACGTCCACAGTTTCCAGCAGGTATAAAAGGTGCAGTCACGTCCACAGTTTCCAGCAGGTATAAAAGGTGCCGTCACATCCACAGTTTCCAGCAGGTATAAAAGGTGCCGTCACATCCACAGGTTCATGCAGGTATAAAAGGTGCAGTCAAAAATAACAAGTAATGGAAGTGGTAGTATGCATAGTAATAATCAACTGGATTTACAAATGTAAAGTTGGCAGTGGAATCAGCAGTGTTGACTGTGTGTGTGTGTGTGTGTGTGTGTGTGTGTGTATGTATGTGTGTGTGTCTGCCCGTGCGTGTGTGTGTTTGTGTGTAAGGGTTGGATGTGTTGATAGTGAGTGCAATAATCTCTGACCTGCAGATAGTCTCTAAAGTGCAGATAGTATCTGAGCTGCAGACAGTCTCTAAAGTGCAGATAGTATCTCAGCTGCAGATAGTCTCTAAAGTGCAGATAGTATCTGAGTTGCAGATAATCTCTAAAATAAAAGAAAATAAGAAAAAAAGTGTTTACTAAAAGTGTTGTCTGTGGACATATATAGACACCGGAACAGTTTTAAATTAAGACACTGCTCATTAATCTATAAGGTCCAAATAATGCTGATCCACACTTCTTTGAAAATATAATAATTTATCAAGCCTGCAAGCAATACAAGACTCTATTATTATGGTGGGCGATTATAATACGGTTTTAAAAACCTCAATAGATCGTAAAGGAAATCACACTACAGTATCACCCTTATGCACTTAAGGAAATCACGAAAATCATGGATATATTGGAACTAGTGGATATATGAAGGCTTAAATATCCTGACCTAGTGATATATACATGGAGGAGGCTAAATCAAGCTAGTCATCTTGATTACTTTCTTATATCATTCTCTATGGCACCAAAAGTTTAAAAAGTGTTGATAGGGGACAGAATGTGAACTGGATGGAATACCAAAAATAATTTACTGAAACTTCTTACAAATGATTGAGTCACCCATGATTCACCAAACAATATTTTGAAAGAGGCAGCAAAGTACTTTAAGCATATGTTTTTGTTTCAGTCTCCATCATATCCACTAACCGAAGTTAATTGTAAGGATTTTTTTCAATTAATAATGTAAAATTAACATCTGTACAGAAAGACTCATGTGAAGGTCAAATTACAGAGGAGGAACTTCTTGATGCAATTAAAGCCTTTAAGTCTGGGAAAACTCCAGGGCTGGATTGCCTACCAGTTGAGGTATATCAAACCTTTTTTGATGTGCTCAGAGACCGTATGTTTTACCCACTCCTATAAAAATGGTAGATTAGGATATTATTCATCCTAATCAGACAGGTTTTTTACTTTGATGATAAATTGGAGATAATATAAGACAAGTACTGGAAACAATAGAACACAAGAAAATCTGGGAAACCAGGCCTGGTCTTTATAGCTAACTTTGAAAAGGCATGGAATAAATGCATGGAATATTTCAATTTTGGAGAATCTCTTATAAAATGTGTTTAAGTTATGTACAGTAACCCTAGGTGTAAATGAGTAAATAATGGCTATTTCTAAGAAGGTATTAAACTGTCAAGAGGAATAAAACAAGGTTGTCCACTATTGGCATATTGATTTATTATGGCCATCGAAATGTTAGCTCCAGATCCAACAGTAATATCAAGGGGTTAGAAATCTTGAGCTTAAAAACAAAGGTGTCATTGTCTTCTTTTAAATCCACAATTTGGATCCCTCCACATTCTTATAAAGGATTTAGATAATTTCTATAACCTCTCTGGATTACATCCATATTATGATAAGTGTACCATATTAAGTATAGGATCATAAGAAAATACAACTTATACATTACTGTGTAGTTTAGAAATAAAATGATTTGACTGTGATGTGGACATACTTACTATTCATATCTCGAAATAAATAAATTATCTCACTACAATGCATTTTAATCGAAAGTTAGCAAAAATAAATAAGTTAGAAAAAAAATAGGTAAGACAGCCCGTTTGGAGTTTGCCAAAAGCCACCTAAAGGACTCTCAGACCATGAGAAACAAGATTCTCTGTTCTGATGATACAAAGATTGAACTCTTTGTCCTGAATGCCAAGTGTCACGTCTGGAGGAAACCTGGCACCATCCCTACGGTGAAGCATGGTGGTGGCAGCTTCATGCTGTGGTGATGTTTGTCAGTGGCAGGGACTGGGAGACTAGTCAGGATCAAAGGAAAGATTTACGGAGCAAAGTACAGAGATATCCTTGATGAAAACCTGCTCCAGAGCGCTCAGGACCTCAGACTGGGGCAAAGGCTCTCCTTCCAACAGGACAACGATCTTAAATACACTGCCAAGACAACACAGGAGTGGCTTTGGAACAAGTCTTTGAATGTCCTTGAGTGGCCCAGCCAGAGCCCGGACTGGAACCCGTTCGAACATCTCTTGAGAGTTCTGAAAATAGCTGTGCAGCGACGGTCCCCATCTAACCTGACAGAGCTTGAGAGGATCTGCAGAGATGAGTGGGAGAAACTCCCCAAATACAGGTGTGCCAAGCTTGCGGTGTCATACCCAAGAAGACTTGAGGCTATAATCATTGCTAAAGGTGCTTCAACAAAGTAATGAGTAAAAGGTCTGAATACATATGTAAATGTGATATTTCAGTTTTTATATTTTGAATACATTTCAAAAATGTTCTAAAAACCTGTTTTTGCTTTGACATTATGGGGTAGTGTGTGTAGATTGATGAGGGGAAAAACCTATTTAATCCATTTTAGAATACGGTGTAACGTAACAAAAAGTGTAAAAAGTCAAGGGGTCTGAATACTTTCCAAATTTTTGTATTTAATTTTTTTATTTCATCTTTATTTAACCAGGTAGGCAAGTTGAGAACAAGTTCTCATTTACAATTGCGCCCTGGCCAAGATAAAGCAAAGCAGTTCGACACATACAACAACACAGAGTTACACATGGAGTAAAACAAACATACAGTCAATTATACAGTAGAAAAATAACTCTATATACAATGTGAGCAAATGAGGTGAGATAAGGGAGGTAAAGGCAAAAAAGGCCATGGTGGCAAAGTAAATACAATATAGCAAGTAAAACAATGGAATGGTAGATTTGTAGTAGAAGAAAGTGCAAAGTAGAAATAGAAATAATGGGGTGCAAAGGAGCAAAATAAATAAATAAATAAATACAGTAGGGGAAGAGGTAGTTGTTTGGGCTAAATTATAGATGGGCTATGTACAGGTGCAGTGATCTGTGAGCTGCTCTGACAGCTGGTGCTTAAAGCTAGTGAGGGAGATAAGTGTTTCCAGTTTCAGAGATTTTTGTAGTTCGTTCCAGTCATTGGCAGCGGAGAACTGGAAGGAGAGACAGCCAAAGGAGGAATTGGCTTTGGGGTGACCAGAGAGGTATACCTGCTGGAGCGCGTGCTACAGGTGGGTGCTGCAATGGTGACCAGTGAGCTGAGATAAGGGGGGACTTTACCAAGCAGGGTCTTGTAGATGACCTGGAGCCAGTGGGTTTGGCGACAAGTATGAAGCGAGGGCCAGCCAACGAGAGCATACAGGTCGCAGTGGTGGGTAGTATATGGGGCTTTGGTGACAAAACGGATGGCACTGTGATAGACTGCATCCAGTTTATTGAGTAGGGTATTGGAGGCTATTTTGTAAATGACATCGCCGAAGTCGAGGATCGGTAGGATGGTCAGTGTTACGAGGGTATGTTTGGCAGCATGAGTGAAGGATGCTTTGTTGTGAAATAGGAAGCCAATTCTAGATTTAACTTTAGATTGGAGATGTTTGATGTGAGTCTGGAAGGAGAGCTTACAGTCTAACCAGACACCTAGGTATTTGTAGTTGTCCACATATTCTAAGTAAGAACCGTCCAGTGTAGTGATGCTGGACGGGCGGGCATGTGCGGGCAGCAATCGGATGAAGAGCATGCATTTCGTTTTACTTATATTTAAGAGCAGTTGGAGGCTACGGAAGGAGAGTTGCATGGCATTGAAGCTCGTCTGGAGGGTTGTTAACACAGTGTCCAAAGAAGGGCCAGAAGTATACAGAATGCACTGTATATTGTACAGTTACCACAATGACTGTATTTGTTAGTGACACAGACATGGTTGTTGCATTCATCCATTGCATTCATCCACCAAGTGAGATCTGAAGAAAATATATTATAAAAAAAATATATTTTTATCACAATTTCACAACGTTTTTCATAGGCCTCATTTTAAATGCCTAGATTTACCCAAATACAGCAGCTTTAAACTCATACACATCACTTTGAACTAAAACCACGCCCCTCATTATCATATTTCCCAGCTTGCTCTATTGCAGGTTGATTTTTTAAATTGTTTGTTTCAATATCTAAGTTCCATAAAGCATCAAAAAGGGTTCCCCTGTGGTTACAAGCCTAAGAACTCTTAAGTAGAACTATATAGAACTATTTGTTTTTGGTATGTTAAAAAAAAGTAGGGTTCCTTAAGGGTTCTTTGGGAAGGGGGATGGTTCTGTGGAACCATACTGACCCAAATAACCCATTGAGCCCTTCAATGGTTCTTTGCAGTTAACCACAAAAAGTCAAAGGATAGTTTTAAGATGGTCATACCATGGATCAGTTAGCTATTTTATTTTGAATTTTAGGACACCTGTAGTTATTTAAAAAAAAGTATAAAAAAGTATTTGCTAATTATTTGATAAAATATTGAATTTGGCCTTTACTACTATAGCCCATAGAGATGCATTGAATAAGACATTCATACATGGCAAAGCAGACAGCCAAAAATAAACGATAAGGAATAAGGTTTTGAAGTGTCTTTCCTATATCTAGGTGATACATGAAAGCTAAGGAAATATACAAAATAAAAAAAATGTAACCCCTTTTTTTGGTTGGCACATTACTACCTCCATTCTTCATTTTTTTTAATGGTACTAATTACCTTCAGACAAGTCCCGTGACACTTGTGGCTGTCGTAAAGCAAAACGGAGAACACCACTGTTTAGCTTGTAGGCCAAACCGTTCGGACGCTACAGACGTTTTCGTGAGAAGACTGATTTTTGGGATGTCTCTTGGTCTGACAAACACCGCTGTAGCTCGGCCACCTTCCACCACGCATGCGGAAGGCCGACATAGTCGGATATGGTGGATTGAGATATTGCTAGCCTAAACTGATGGAAACAATATGGTTTTGACTCCACATCCCCAACCAGAGTGCTAGGTGGAGACATAACCACATTGCTTACACCCATCCGTAAGCAAGCCACGTTTTTTTCCGTCATGGGCAACCATTGTGAAGATCACAGACAATTGTTCCCTCCTGTCACCCCACTACAGCTATCAGTCTATAATTGTGCAGTGAACAATTAACAGCACAACGCTCATGCATTAGAAAAGCATAATTGAATCTTTGCATATGCTAATTAACCCACAGGTAGGGGTGCTTCATCATGCTGTCTAATTAACAGATTAATTATGCGCTTAATCGTTTCTCTGTAACAACATGATGATTATTTTCTCATTACCGTCATGGATGTCTGGGTTGATAATTAACTGTGTGTGGTGTCGGCCTGGTGTCGGCCCAACCACCATGCCAAACATGACTTGACATGCCATAACAGTAACAGATTGGCTCTCAGGCTGGTGTGCTGTAGGGTTGTCAGTAAAAAGACTACATCCAAGCCTATTTTCTCCCTGGTAGAAATTGATCATGTCAGGTTAACTTAATATCAGTGTGTGGTTTCTCTGTGTTTTTGTAGGTTTGACAGTGAGATAGGCTCTGAGGACATCTGCTCGCAGCTGCCCGAGGATCAGACACACAGACACACACACTCGCATGCAGGCACACGCACACGAACAAACACTCACACAGACACATACACTCCCATTTCACAAGTTTGCTTTATATCCTTCATAAGGCCTCTGACTGTATGTACCACTTTCATGCATGTTAATTAAGAAATCATTAATGGTCTCAACTTTCCTTAATTAAGTGCTAGTCTTAATCCAGATGTTTGTAGTTAATATCTCGCTTTGTGATTCTCTCTGTCCTCTGGGAACTCCTATCCCCTGGCCGGGCTCCCACAATGCAACACTCCCCAGGACTCCAACCGCTTTGAAGGGATTGATGCTGATTTCAAAGAGCTGGCAAACGCAGCCCATAAAACGCTCAACGTGGTGGAGGCCACCAATAAAGCAGGCCTGTTCGGCAAACTGGGATCCATTCCGAGCAGGCAAGAGAGGGATTATGTAGTGGTGGTGGTGTAGTGGGAATTTCTTTCTCACAATGATAAAGAATGTTTTGGAGTGAAATGCGTGTCAGAGAGAAGAGCATGTTAGTATTATCAATGGATAAAAGGCAACACAAACACGTCAGAACATACCCATGCATGTATTTATACACTTGTACGTAGTAAAACCAGTGACGGCTCATATTAATGTCTGGACCCGAGCGAATGGAATGGCATCAAACCATGTGTTTGATGTTTTTGATACCATTCCACCTATTCCACTCCAGCCATTACCACGAGCCTGTCCTCCCGTAATTAAGGTGCCACCAACCTCCTGTGTGTCACACACACAATTCACTGATCATGTTTGTGTGTATCCCTGTGTAGACTGTCTCTGAGTGAGAAGGCATCTGGCCTTTCTACTTTATCTCCTCTGATGACATGCTGGACATCCTGTCCAAAGGAACCAACGCACTCCAGGTAGGAACCTACACCTGTAAGGTTAAATAGGGCCCCTATCCACAAAGCGTCTCAGAGTAGAAAATTGGTCGTAAGTGCTGAGAATAGAGATATTTTACTCCTACACGAAGGGGTAAAAAAAGCTATGCATGAAGCCTCTTTAGTTATAAGAGTCACACCTAGTCGACAGATATGAAGAAAAAAAAACATTAAATAAAAAAATAAAATAAAAAAAATAATATATATATATATATATATAATTAAAAATCAACACTAAAATAACAGTAGCGAGACTATATACAGGGGGTACTCGTACATAGTCAATTTGTGGGGGCACCGGTTAGTCCAGGTAATTTAGGTAATATGTACATGTAGGTAGAGGTAAAGTGAGTAAGCATGGATAATAAACAGAGAGTAGCAGCAGCGTAAAAATGTGGGGTGGGGGGGACACTGTAAATTGTCAGGGTGGCCATTTGATTAGCTGTTCAGGAGTCTTATGGCTTGGGACTGGAAGCTGTTCAGAAGCCTTTTGGACCTAGACTTGGCACTCTGGGACCACTTGCCGTGCGATAGCAGAGAGAACAGTCTATGACTAGGATGGCTGGAGTCTTTGGCAATTTTTTGGGCCTTCCTCTGACACCACCTGCTATAGAGATCCTAGGTGGCAGGAAGACTGGCCTTAGTGATGTACTGGGTCGTACGCACTTCCAGTATATACTGTATGTCTAAATTGGGCAATCATATAAAATGGGCAATTGAAGGTAGCTAGAGCTTTGTTTGTGTTCGATAAAAATGATAGAACTTTCAAACTTGTCGGGTTTACCAGCTGAGATAACTTTTATGAGTTGATTTAACTCCTGGCTTAGAGTTCGTATGGGCAGTGTTTTATCATCCTAAACCCAACTCAGAGCTGAGAGTTTTTGTTGTTGTCTTAAAACAGGTTTTAACAGTATTCCTATTACCTTTTCTGAGGTGCATTGTGCATATTGGACCAGGGCCTGTAGTTATCAAGTGTCTCAGAGTAGTAAATCGGTCCTAACTTCCCAAAAATGATGATTGATGCAAATTTGGTCCTACTTTTACACATAGGAGTAAAGCATGTTATCAACATTCCTATGACATAAAAGTACTCATACCTCAGGGTGTATTTAAGAGAACTCGAGAACTACCAGTTACGTTATCTTTGTTTTTACATGATTGCATGCCGCATAATGTGACATGTTGTGTTGAAAAGGGATTGGTAGTTCTATGTAAAAAGGGTAATGTGAGAAAGACGTTCCTTTCATGCACCAGTGTGCCTGTGAGTATTATTTAACCTAAATAGGCATGCTAACCAATTTTACAATTGTCCGACACCATTATGATTATATTTTATGATGATTACATTTTAATATAAGAATAAAAACTAGACATATCTAGTATCCTACAAAACAAATATCATAACGATATGTTGATAGGCCTGTAATTTGTTGGACATTAATGTTGCTTAAAGTGGCAATCAGCAGTTGAAACAATAACAAAGCGCCTCTCGGTTTCGGTAAAAAGCTGGAGAACTGTAACCACTCTCTCAAATTGATAGGCACAGCTATTGATGCAAGGCTTGACCATCATGATATCAAAATTATAGTTTTAAAGCTGGGGGGGTGTTGTTCTTCTAAGCTTTGTGGAATTGTTTTAAGAAGGTCATACCAATAATCATGTAGCTATGTGATTTAGAATTTTAAGCCTTGAAGTATAAAAACAATATTTGGGGCCTTTTGGGGCCTTACTGCCATTAGGTACCGAGATGACATCCTCAGACCCCTTGTGAGACCATATGCTGGTGCGGTTGGCCCTGGGTTCCTCCTAATGCAAGACAATGCTAGACCTCATGTGGCTGGAGTGTGTCAGCAGTTCCTGCAAGAGGAAGGCATTGATGCTATGGACCGCCCGTTCCCCAGACCTGAATACAATTGAGCACATCTGGGACATCATGTCTCGCTCCATCCACCAACGCCACGTTGCGCCCCAGACTGTCCAGGAGTTGGCGGATGCTTTAGTCCAGGTCTGGGAGGAGATCTCTCAGGAGACCAACCGCCACCTCATCAGGAGCATGCCCAGGCGTTGTAGGGAGGTCATACAGGCACGTGGAGGCCACACACACTACTGAGCCTCATTTTGACTTGTTTTAAGGACATAACATCAAAGTTGGATCAGCCTGTAGTGTGGTTTTCCACTTGAATTTTGAGTGTGACTCCAAATCCAGACCTCCATGGGTTGATAAATATTAATTTCCATTGATGATTTTTGTGTGATTTTGTTGTCAGCACATTCAACTATGTAAAGAAAAAAGTATTTAATAAGATTATTTCATTCATTCAGATCTAGGATATGTTATTTTAGTGTTCCCTTAATTTTTTTGAGCAGTGTATAAAAACAGCATTTTACATCGGCGTGTGATGTTCAGAAAATATTTTCCCTCAAATACTTCCAGTGAAACAGCGCTACAATTTACAAAATTACTATTCGAAAACATTGTTAAAATGTAATATTGTCATTCAAAGAATTATAGATTAACCTCTCGTGAATGCAACCGCATTGCCAGATTTAAAAATAACTTTACTGGGAAATCACACTTTGCAATAAACGAGGTGGTATGCTCAGACAAATAGGCTAGGCGATACAGACTAGCGCCATCTTGGAACCATCTAAAATCAAATATACTATTGTAAATATTCCCTTACCTTTGATTATCTTCATCAGAAGGCACTTCCACGAATCCCAGGTCCACAACAAATGTAGTTTTCTTCGAAAAAGTATATAATTTATGTCCCAATAGCACCTTCTTGTTAGCGCGTTCCGAAGGCTACTCATAATATACGATGCGCACGGGACTTGTCGTCACGAATGTGCAAAAATATATATTTACGTTCGTTCAAACATGTCAAACGTTGTATAACATAAATCTTTAGGGCCTTTTTCAATCAGAGCTTCAATAATATTCAAGGCGGACGATTGCATTGTCTTACTAAACGTTTCGGAATGAAAGGGTACCCATGGGCGCCCGCGTCATAGTAGTAATGGCCCTCCCTCTATGACCAACTTTCCAAGCCTCTCTTTCTGTCAGTTTCTACCAGAGAAGACTCAAACCACTTTGTAAAGACTGTTGACATCTAGTGGAAGCCTTAGGAAGTGCTAAATGAATCCTAACTCACGGTGTGTTTCATAGGCAAAGTGTTGAAGGTGATTCCACAAATCAGATTTCCACTTCCGGCATGGAATCTTCTCAGGTTTTGGCCTGCCATATGAGTTCTGTTATACTCACAGACACCATTCAAACAGTTTTAGAAACTTGAACGGGCAGTCCTTCCCCGGGAGGAAGAACAGCTCCGTCTTCCGAGGTTCAGCTTGAGCTGGTGATCCGTCATCCACACTGATATGTCTGACAGACATGCAGAGATGCGATTCGCCGCCTGGTTATCAGAAGGGGGAAAGGAGAAGATTAATTGTGTGTCGTCTGCATAGCAATGATAGGAGAGACCATGTGAAGATATGACAGAGCCAAGTGACTTGGTGTATAGCGAGAATAGGAGAGGGCCTAGAACAGAGCCCTGGGGGACACCAGTGGTGAGAGCGCATGGTGCGGAGACAGATTCTCGCCACGCCACCTGGTAGGAGCGACCTGTCAGGTAGGACGCAATCCAAGCGTGGGCCGCGCCGGAGATGCCCAACTCGGAGAGGGTGGAGAGGAGGATCTGATGGTTCACAGTATCAAAGGCAGCAGATAGGTCTAGAAGGATGAGAGCAGAGGAGAGAGAGTTAGCTTTAGCAGTGCGGAGAGCCTCCGTGACACAGAGAAGAGCAGTCTCAGTTGAATGCCCAGTCTTGAAACCTGACTGATTAGGATCAAGAAGGTCATTCTGAGAGAGATAGCAGGAGAGCTGGCCAAGGACGGCACGTTCAAAAGTTTTGGAGAGAAAAGAAAGAAGGGATACTGGTCTGTAGTTGTTGACATCGGAGGGATCGAGTGTAGGTTTTTTCAGAAGGGGTGCAACTCTTGCTCTCTTGAAGACGGAAGGGACGTAGCCAGAAAATCAAAGGATGCAGAAAGGGAGGAGAGGAGGGTTGAGGAGACAGAATCAGGAGATAGGTTGGAGAAGGTTTGAGCAGAGGGAAGAGATGATAGGATGGAAGAGGAGAGAGTAGCGGGAGAGAGAGAGCGAAGGTTGGGACGGCGCAATACCATCCGAGTAGAGGCAGAGTGAGAAGTGTTGGATGAGAGCAAGAGGGAAAAGGATACAAGGTAGTGGTCGGAGATTTGGAGGGGAGTTGCAATGAGATTAGTGGAAGAACAGCATCTAGTAAAGATGAGGTCAAGCGTATTGCCTGCCTTGTGAGTAGGGGGGGAAGGTGAGAGGGTGAGGTCAAAAGAGGAGAGGAGTGGAAAGAAGGAGGCAGAGAGGAATGAGTCAAAGGTAGACGTGGGGAGGTTAAAGTCACCCAGAACTGTGAGAGGTTAGCCATCCTCAGGAAAGGAACTTATCAAGGCGTCAAGCTCATTGATGAACTCTCCAAGGGAACCTGGAGGGCGATAAATGATAAGGATATTAAGCTTGAAAGGGCTGGTAACTGTGACAGCATGGAATTCAAATGAGGAGATAGACAGATGGGTCAGGGGAGAAAGAGAGAATGTCCACTTGGGAGAGATGAGGATTCCAGTGCCACCACCCCGCTGGCTCGATGCTCTAGGGGTATGCGAGAACACGTGGGCAGACGAAGAGAGAGCAGTAGGAGTATCAGTGTTATCTGTGGTAATCCATGTTTCTGTCAGCGCCAGGAAGTCTAGGGACTGGAGGGTAGCATAGGCTGAGATGAACTCAGCCTTGTTGGCTGCAGACCGGCAGTTCCAGAGGCTGCCGGAGACCTGGAACTCCACGTGGGTCGTGCGCGCTGGGACCACCAGGTTAGAGTGGCAGCGGCCACGCGGTGTGAAGCGTTTGTATGGCCTGTGCAGAGAGGAGAGAACAGGGATAGACAGACACATAGTTGACAAGCTACAGAAGTGTTGTTTCTTGTATTATTGTCTCCTGTGTCTTCAGAGAACCGCCTCACCCCGATATCCTTCCTCCTCTGTCCTGATTTTCTCTTTCTTTTCTTCTGTTAACTAGATATTCTTTGTTGTTCTTCGTTAGCTAGCTAGCTTCTATTAATATTATATTCTATTAGTATTATATTCTAAAGACAATTTTCCACGACCGTGTCGGCGCGCTGCTGGAGTCCGCGCGTCAAGGGGGGGGGGTACTGTCATGACTTCCGCCGAAGTCAGTTCATCTCCTTGTTCGGGTGGCGTTCGGCGGTCGACGTCATCGGTCGACTAGCCATCGCCAATCCACCTTTCATTTTTCCATTTGTTTTGTCTTGTTTTCCCACACACCTGGTTTACACTCTGTTCCCCCCATGTCTGTGTGGAATTGTTTGTTGTTACGTGTATGTGCACGTTAGACTGGTTTGCGCCGGGTTATGTCAACCCGTATTTGTTTAGTGCTCTTAGTGCCGTGTGTTTGTTCGCTGTGTTTGTTCCCTGCAGCCAGTTACGCATACCTTACATTGTGTGAGTGGAGAAAGGGGAGGTATTTTGTTATTATCGTATTAGATTGGGTGAGTGGAGAGAGGGGACATGTGTTGTTCATTATCGTATTAGACTGGGTGAGTGGAGAGAGGGGACACGTGTTGTTCATTATCGTATTAGATTGGGTGAATGGAGAAAGGGGACATCTGTTGTTCATTATCGTATTAGATTGGGTGAGTGGAGAGAGCGGACACGTGTTGTTCATTATCGTATTAGATTGGGTGAGTGGAGAGAGGGGACACGTGTTGTTTAGTTTAGTTTCAGTTTATTAGTTTGACCATTTTAAAAAACAAGCACACATAAAACTTGAAAAAGCCATACATGCACATGAATAAAATCATTGATGATAACACACAATAAAGTCTGGGACTTATTTCCATTGTGGTCCTCTTGAGACAAGATGGCTAGACAAGATCCAGCACAGTATGGCAGTGAAATAATAAAACAAAAACAGAAGAAGAACATCTATCTCAACATTCCAGTTACATCTTAAGGGTTATTCATATGGGCACAGAAGACATCAAACATATTTTTCTTTATTTTTAAAGCTGCCCAGAGAGGACGTTGTTTTTATGTGCAGAGGCAACTCATTCCATTCTGAGGCTCCAGTATACAAGAAAGTACCTTTCCCAGTATTACTCCTGAACCTGTATAAGCACGCATCAGGAACACCTGATCTGGTGCTGTGATTGTGTGCATCCCTAACACGAGGAAAGTAACATTTAGATATCTGGGCGCAGGACCATAAATACTCCTGTAAACCAAACCTAGTCTAATCTGGGACACCCTAGCCTCAACAGGCAGACAGTTTAGTTACTGAAAGCAGCTCCTGCCTATGTGAGCATGTGGACTCAACGTCAATACTACTCTGATCAGCTTATTCTGGGTGTAGTGGCTTCCTTTCCTCTTTACCATAGCCACTGCCCAAGCCTGAAGCGGGGTTGTTTGGTACGCATACAGTCCACACTCAAGGTTTCCAAAAAGCCGAACATTCAATGTGATCCAGGGATATGGTGCAACAAAAATGTTTATTCTTCTTATATCTAACAGGAAAATGAATATCCAATCAACTTAGAACATAGATTACTTGTTATGGAAAATACACAATATGACCTGTCTGTATGTCTGTATGTCTGTATGGTCCAAAAACTATACCGCTCCCGCGTCTAGCAAGGACTCCTCCCCCCGAAGGCCCAACTACCTGCCTTTATCCTAACACACTTACCGCAGTACAATGAATGGGCAAGAGCGGGGGACAAAAACTAAGTTACACTAACAACAAATGAATACATCTCAATCAGGTAAATATAAATCATAAAGGTACGTACCTAATATTTCATCATATACATTCATATTTACACAAATATACATGGAGCTCTGAATGTTCTGTCTTTTATACAAATATGTCCAAATCGGCTCTAACACTGGGCTATCTGGAGCTTCCCCTTCATAAGTTTAGATAAGCCCCCAAACCAGGAGGTACTAGCATAGTCAAAATGGCATTGAATGAGGGCAGTAGCTAGCACTTTCATTGAGTCCTTATCAAGCAGCTTGGACTTTCTAGCCAAACACTTAGTCCTGTCATTAACCTTCCCTAGCACTTTATTGGCCATGCTCACATCTCCCAAGCTTCCATCAAGGCTACATTCCAAGTAGCTAACAGAGGTTTTAGTAGTCAGCACCTCACCCCCTAACTCCACTCTGATTTCAGACGACCTGCACAATTTAGGTCTGGATCCCAAAATAATTGCTTCAGTTTTCCCTAAGTGCAGAGATAGCTTATTATCTCCAAGCCATTTGCTAATGTTAGTAAGCTCTGTGCTAAGTATGCTCTCCAACATAGTTTTATTTTTGTGAGACACCAGAAGTGTAGAGTCATCCGCATAAAGAAAAAGACGGCAAGAACAAGAATCTTTAATATCATTATTATACAATAAAAAACAGCCCAAGCACGCTCCCCTGCAGAACGCCACACATCATTGGTTTTGCCTGAGACAGTGAACCATTAACCTCTACTACTTGCTCCCTTCCTGATAAATAGGACTTTACCCAGCCTAGAGGGATACTGCTTAACCTCTATGGGCTAGGTGGGACGCTTGCGTCCCACCTACTCAACAGCCACTTTAAGCCTGTGGCGCGATTTTCAAAACCTTAAAAATCCTATTACTTCAATTTCTCAAACATATGACTATTTTACAGCTATTTAAAGACAAGACTCTCCTTTATCTAACCACACTGTCCGATTTCAAAAAGGCTTTACAACGAAAGCAAAACATTAGATTATGTCAGCAGAGTACCAAGCCAGAAATAATCAGACACCCATTTTTCAAGCCAGCATATAATGTCACCAAAACCCAGAAGACAGCTAAATGCAGCACTCACCTTTGATGATCTTCATCAGATGACAACCCTAGGACATTATGTTATACAATACATGCATGTTTTGTTCAATCAAGTTCATATTTATATCAAAAACCAGCTTTTTACATTAGCATGTGACGTTCAGAACTAGCATACCCCCCGCAAACTTCCGGGGAATTCGCTAACATTTTACTAAATTACTCACGATAAACGTTCACAAAAAGCATAACAATTATTTTAAGAATTATAGATACAGACCTCCTCTATGCACTCGATATGTCCGATTTTAAAATAGCTTTTTGGTGAAAGCACATTTTGCAATATTCTAAGTACATAGCCCAGGCATCACGGGCTCGCTATTTAGACACCCGGCAAGTTTAGCACTCACCATAATCATATTTACTATTATAAAAGTTTGATTACCTTTTGTTGTCTTCGTCAGAATGCACTCCCAGGACTGCTACTTCAATAACAAATGTTGGTTTGGTCCAAAATAATCCATCGTTATATCCGAATAGCGGCGTTTTGTTCGTGCGTTCCAGACACTATCCGAAATGGTAAAGAAGTGTCGCGCGCATGGCGCAATTCGTGACAATAAAATTCTAAATATTCCATTACCGTACTTCGAAGCATGTCAACCGCTGTTTAAAATCAATTTTTACGCCATTTTTTCTCGTAGAAAAGCGATAATATTCCGACAGGGAATCTCCTTTTCGGCAAACAGAGGAAAAAATCACAAAGGCGGGGGCGGCGGTCCGCGCGCCGGTCCCGACGGCCGGGGCGATAGGCGCCGGGCGGAGACGCTCGCCCGGGCTCTGAGGCCTGGGCGGGGGCCGAGGCGGTCCTCGAGAGAGGAGGCGATGGCAGACGGCCCTCCGTAAAGGAATCTCTCAGGTTTTGACCTGCCATTTGAGTTCTGTTATACTCACAGACACCATTCAAACAGTTTTAGAAACTTTAGGGTGTTTTCTATCCATATGTAATAAGTATATGCATATTCTAGTTACTGGGTAGGAGTGGTAACCAGATTAAATCGGGTATGTTTTTTATCCAGCCGTGTCAATACTGCCCCCTAGCCCTAATTAACCCCACTGCCTCCAGTTTGGAGATTAGGAGACAGTGGTTAACTGTATCAAAGGCCTTCTGTAGGTCAAGCAGTACTATTCCCCACATATTTCCCTCATCAATCTCTTTCCTGGTGAAGTCAGTCAAGTAAAGTAGACATGTTCATTATCATATTAGATTGGGTGAGTGGAGAGAGGGGACGTATTTTGTTATTATCATGTAAGATTGGGTGAGTGGTGAGAGGGTACATATTTTGTTATTATCGTATTAGATTGGGTGAGTGGAGAGAGGGGATACGTGTTGTTCATTATCGTATTAGATTGGGTGAGTGGAGAGAGGGGACGTATTTTGTTATTATCCTGTAAGATTGGGTGAGTGGTGAGAGGGTACATATTTTGTTATTATCGTATTAGATTGGGTGAGTGGAGAGAGGGGACACGTGTTGTTCATTATCGTATTAGATCGGGTGAGTGGAGAGAGCGGACGTATTTTGTTATTATCCTGTAAGATTGGGTGAGTGGTGAGTGGGTACATATTTTGTTATTATCGTATTAGATTGGGTGAGTGGAGAGAGGGGACACGTGTTGTTCATTATCATATTAGATTGGGTGAGTGGAGAGAGGGGACATCTGTTGTTCATTATCGTATTAGATTGGGTGAGTGGAGAGAGCGGACACGTGTTGTTCATTATCGTATTAGATTGGGTGCAGGGACAATAATGGAGCATTTGACGCACAGGAATGTGACAATACAGCATGCACACACAAACTACACGTGCGCAAACACCACACACACACATTGTGTTCTTCTATCCTTATGGGGTTCTTGTCAGTGTTCACCAGGAAACAGGAGGGTCGAAGTCAGACGCAGGAGACTCAAGTCCGTGAACACGGACTTGAGTGACAGATCTAAAATGTGACAGATCTAAAATTCATTTCCATTTAATATCCTATTATCCTTAACCCCTAAACCTTACCCTAACCCTTTCCCCAACCTTAACCTTAATCTGTAACCCTAACCCCTTACCGTTACCCTTCCTCTAACCCTAATTGTAACCCTAATTGTAACCCTAAACCTAACCCCTAAACTTAAAATAGTCTTTGTCTTCATGGGGACTATGGAAATGTCCCCACCAGGGAGAATGTTCTTTGTTTTACTATCCTTGCGGGGACTTGGGGATTGTATGCCCGCACAAGGATAGAAGAACCAACACACACACAGAACATAATTTAAACCCAATAGGATGCTTTGTCTTGCAGGTTTCTATGTTGGATGTTTTTTGTAGGGCCATTGCTCACAGAGCACATTGGTGAGAAGAGACAGAGCATATAAGATTATGAGAGCTCTGGGAAATAATCTACAGATCAGCACTGCTGCCATAAAGAGAACATAAATCTGGAGCATCATGTCTCCATGCTATTACACTGAGGCCCTGACTCAGAGGGGTTAAATGTGGAAGAAACATTTCAGTGAAGGCATTCAGTTGTACAACTGACTAGGTATCCCCCTGTAACTGCTGTCTTCAGAAATTGACCAAATTGCGGCGGAGTTAGGGTTCGTCATATTTAATCACACGAACACTTTACAACTACACAAAAACAAGGAAACTGACAGCCAACACAGTCCTGTCAGGTGCAACCAGTGTCACAAGAACAATTACCCACGAAACACAAAGGAAACGTAGGCAACTTATGTGTGACTCCCAATCAACCACAACCCTCTACAGCTGTGCCTGATTGGAAGTCACACGGCCAAAATCAATGAAACAATAAAAAACACACACTCCCTCCTGCCACGTCCTGACCCAACTACACCCTCTACTGGTCAGGACGTGACAGTACCCCCCCCCCCCCCCTCAAAGGTGCATACCCCGAAATGCACCTACACAAAACACAGAAAAAAATAAAAAAATAAATACAAAACAAAAAAAATCCCCTAAACAAAAAGGGAGGGAAGGGAGGGTGGCTGCCGTCAACGACGGCACAGTGCTACACCCTCCCTCCCCCAACCCACCTATCCTGGAGGTGGCTCAGGTGCGGGACGTTAACCTTGCTCCACCTTCGGCGTCGTCCACTTTGGTGGCGCCGATAGCTGCGCTGGGCAGACGGGCCACTCGAGCTGACCCTGAGGACAGGTGGGCCACTCGGGCTGGGCCGGAGGACAGGCGGGCCACTCGGGCTGGGCCGGAGGACAGGCGGGCCACTCGGGCTGGGCCGGAGGACAGGCGGGCCACTCGGGCTGGGCCGGAGGACCGGAGAACCGGCGGGCCACTCTGGCAGTTCCGGCACGGTGGGCCACTCAGGCAGATCCGGCACGGCGGGCCACTCTGGCAGATCCGGCACGGTGGGCCACTCTGGCAGATCCGGCTCAGGATTCACCAGGCTGGGGAGACAAGAAGGAGGCCTGGCTCTGGGCGCAGGCCCTGGACTCACCAGTCTGGGAAGACCCGCTGGAGGCCTGGTTTGAGGAGATGGCACAGGAGAGACCAGGGTGGAGAGACCCACTGGAGGACTGGTCCGTGGAGGAGGCACGGGTTTGACCAGGATGGGGAGACCCACTGGAGGACTGGTCCGTGGAGGAGGCACGGGCTTGACCAGGATAGGGAGACCCACTGGAGGACTGGTCCGTGGAGGAGACATGGGCTTGACCAGGATAGGGAGACCCACTTGAGGACTGGTCCGTGGAGAAGGCACGGGTTTGACCAGGATGGGAAGACATGCAGGAGGCCTGGTTCTGGGCGTAGGCACAGGACGTGCAGAGCTGGGAAGACATGCAGGAGGCCTGTTTCTGGGCGCAGGCACAGTCTTTACCAGACAACCAGCACGCACCTCAGGACGAGTATGGAGAGCTGCCTCAGGTGACATCATTCCCACGACACGCTCATTAGGGCGAATGCCGTACTTTATGCACCACACTAGCAGCTCTCTCATCTCTCTCTCCTTTAATTTACCCATTAACTCTGTCACAGTCTCTGCCTCGTACCCCTCGCTCACCTCCCATGTCAGCCCGACTGGCTCTGGTTCCGACCTCCGCTCCACCGACTGTCCCGTGTGCCCCCCCCAAAAAAATTATTGGGGCTGCCTCTCGCGCTCGTTGCGCTCTCTCTCTCCTCGTAATAGCGCCTCTCCGCTCTCGCCGCTTCAATCTCCCACTGCGGGAGGCGATAATCCCCAGCCTGAGTCCATGGTCCCACTCCGTCCAGGATTTGTTCCCAAGTCCATTGGTCCATCACGCTGTACTCCTGCTGCTCATTCCTCTTCCGCCGCTTGGTCCTGGTTTGGTGGGTAATTCTGTAACAACTGTCTTCAGAAATGGACCAAATTGCGGCGGAGTTAGGGTTCGTCATATTTAATCACACGAACACTTTACAACTACACAAAAACAAGGAAACTGACAGCCAACACAGTCCTGTCAGGTGCAACCACTGTGACAAGAACAATTACCCACAAAACACAAAGGAAACGTAGGCAACTTATGTGTGACTCCCAATCAACCACAACCCTCTACAGCTGTGCCTGATTGGAAGTCACACGGCAAAATCAATGAAACAATAAAAAACACACTCCCTTCTGTCACGTCCTGACCCAACTACACCCTCTACTGGTCAGGACGTGACACCCCCTTTCCCTTTCATACACGTAATCCACTACGCTGATTTAGACTAAACTGTAAAGGGGTTGCACACACTGTATATAGACTTTCTTTTTTTCTATTGTGTTATTGACTGTACGCTTGTTTATTCCATGTAACTCTGTGTTTTTGTTTCTGTCGCACTGCTTTGCTTTATCTTGGCCAGGTCGCAGTTGTAAATGAGAACTTGTTCTCAACTACCTTACCTGGTTAAATAAAGGTCAAATAAATGTAAAAAAATAAACTGTGAATTTCAGTGGTTTACAGGCAGCTCAGTGGCGAGTAAAATTCTGTATTTCATATTACAGTCGACCTACTATATATACCGTTGTCACAACGTCCACAGAAGGTGGTGCCTCTCCCCGGTCGGGCGGCGCTCGGCGGTCGTCGTCGCCGGCCTACTAGCTGCCACCGATCTCTGTTTCTGTGTCAATTGGTTATGTCTGTTTCGGTTAGCACTGGTTTTGCATTAGGTCATTAGTGGGGTATTTAGTCTGTCTGTTTTTGTTGGGGTTTGTGCGGGATTATTTTCATTTCTTCCTTTTATTAGGTTGGGGATTTGTGTTTTCCTCTGCCACTGTTATTTTTGGCATTAGGGTTGCTGGGCTGCGTCCCGACTCTTTCCAGGATTCATTGTTCCTGTTGTTTTGGAGTTTTGTTACCCTGCCTTGTTTCGGCTATTGTCGACCTACTCATTAAACGTGTGTTTCACGTACATCGGTCTCCTGCGCCTGACTTCAACCTCCTGCTATTTAGAGTGGATCTGACAATGGTATCAAGCAAGTACTGTGTAAGGACACACAGTAAAATAGATTAAAATGTACTGTATTATACTGTAAAAAAAAAAAAAGTAAATGCAACTGTAATTGGAATGAATGGATGATGGATGGATGGATGAATGAATGAATGGATGATGGATGGATGAGTGAATGACTGAACGAATTGATGGATGAATGGATGATGGATGGATGAATGAATGGATGATGGATGGATGGATGGATGGATGAATGAATGACTGAACGAATTGATGGATGAATGGATGGATGGATGGATGAATGACTGAATGGATGAATGAATTGATGAATGAATGGATGAATCTATGGATGGATGGATGGATGAATGGATGGTGGATGGATGAATGAATTGATGAATGAATTAATTGATGAATGAATTCATGAATGAATGGATAAGATTATAGGGGGGAGGGGTTTGTATTTCACTGTATTTTAGTATAGTTACAAAGGATTGGTACAAGGAGGTTGGCTGCTATCTAAAGTGTTTACACATTACAATTTATTAATTAATATTTGGTGTTTTATATCACTTGCACTTCTAGAGGCCTTAAAGCTACTGAACAGTCATTCTGATTCCCATTTAAATAGCCTTAAGAGTGACTCAAATATAAGCCATAACATGTATATTTTTTGAATAAGTACTTTTTCTTTCATGGCTAACTACCAGAAAGTTTGAAAAGACTGAGTGTGCGGAGTGCTTATATTCATGAGCTCACCTTGACTGACAGCTCTTTGAAAACGCCTATGTCATGGAACTTGGATGCAGTGAGCAGTGTTGCAGAGAAGTCATCTCAAGCTAATTTGGTGACACACAAAGAAACTTAAACAACATTGAAATTGCATAAAAATATTTCATACATCTCCCTGAGGTTCCACACATGATAATCCTGGTACCACCACCAGCAGCAGAATCGAATTGCTAAAGTAGAGATGCAGGGTGTGTCATGTTCTTGTATGTAGGTGGCAGGGAAGTCAGGCTCAGGAGAAACCAAGTTGGTTAACATGGAGTATTTAATAACAAAACCAACTCCAAAACCAATTGACAAAATAAATGGGTAAAATTACCCGTCACACCCCGATACACAAACCCACGTAACATAACATCAAAAACAATCACCGACAAGGACATGAGGGGAAACAGAGGGTTAAATACACAACATGATTAATTGGATTGGAAACAGGTGTGTAGGAAGACAAGACAAAACCAATGGAAAATTAAAAACTGATCAATGATGGCTAGAAGACCGGTGACGTCGACCGCCGAGCACCACCAGCAAGGAGGGGCATTGACTTCGGCAGAAGTCGTGACAGGGTGAGAGATGAGAACGACAGGTAGGCAAAGTATTTGAACTTGGGGAAGGGGATCTGGATTCACTCCTGTAGTTACTGAGCCCACATCAGACCCCCTGCTACCGCTGGCATGATTTTATACACAGGGGCACAACCTGGGGAGATAGAAAATACACATAACTAGTAATGTAAAGTTTATATAGGGGACAATGTGTCACACGGCAGCAATCGTATCTGTTTTTATGTACTAGTAAACAGTCAAACATATACCTCAAAACAATGATAATGTTTACATGTATTATTTAGGTACAAAATTATGACATAATTTGGTATGGATTAAAAGTGAGGTATCATACCCAGTTCCTCAGCTGTGAGTGATTGTTGAAGAGCAGTTTGCAGCAGTCTAGCCAAACAGGCTAGCCACGAGGGGGCGCTCTAACAGGTTGCCAAACATATCCAGCACCTGCAGGGAGGACAAGAATGTATCAATGTGTGTGTGTGTGTGTGTGTGTGTGTGTGTGTGTGTGTGTGTGTGTGTGTGTGTGTGTGTGTGTGTGCGTGTGCGTGTGTGGCCTCTACTCACATTGAAGAATTGCTCCAGTCCAGAGGCATCATCAAAGGCTTGACAGAAGATTGCGCCCAGAAGACAGTCTGTATCCTCAGCCTTATATTTGAACTTTGCCTCAAACTCCTGCATTGGGACACACACACACACACTGTCAGATAGATAGACACCCCTTTCAAGCCCTTTTTGAAAGCCCTTTTTTACAGCCCACAAAGTCATTGCTTCTTCAGTTTGCTTCAAATATTGAACATATCTTCTTTTACGGTTGAAAATGTTTTACTTCATCTGGGTCCATACAACTGACCCTTGTTCCCATATTCCTTCTTCATTGTAATGTAGCGTATTGTTGACGTCGTTGCAGACTTAGGGCTTCTCATTGAATAACATGTAGGTGTCCAGGAACTCCTGGTGGAGCCACTGGACCTGCTGGCTGCTGGCTCTGATGCCTCCAAACTCCACCTTCTCCAACTTCAACAGGTCTGACGCTGTCAGCAGGACATCCTACGCAGAGAGAGAGAGGGACACAAACTCAGTATTTATAATGTTATATTTTTATTTCACTTTTATTTAACCAGGTAGGCTAGTTGAGAACAAGTTCTCATTTGCAACTGCGACCTGGCCAAGATAAAGCATAGCAGTTCGACACATACAACAACGCAGAGTTACACATGGAATAAACAAAACATACAGTTAATAATACAGTAGAAAAAATGAAAACAAAATGTCTATATACAGTGAGTGCAAATGAGGTAAGTTAAGGGAGTTTAGGCAATAAATAGGCCATGGTGGCGAAGTAATTACAATATAGCAATTAAAGATGAATGTGCAAGTAGAGATACTGGGGTGCAAAGGAGAAAGATAAATAAATAAATACAGTATGGGGATGAGGTAGTTGGATGGGCTATTTACAGATGGGCTATGAAGCGAGGGCCAGCCAACGAGAGCGTACAGGTTGCAGTGTTGTGTAGTATATGGGGCTTTGGTGACAAAACGGATGGCACTGTGATAGACTGCATCCAATTTGTTGAGTAGAGTGTTGGAGGCTATTTTATAATTGACATTGCCGAAGTCGAGGATCGGTAGGATGGTCAGTTTTACGAGGGTATGTTTGGCAGCATGAGTGAAGGATGGGGGCAGGTGCGGGCAGTGATCGGTTGAAGAGCATGCATTTTGTTTTACTTGCATAGAAGCTGTTTTTCAGTCTCTCGGTCCTAGCTTTGATGCACCTGTACTGACCTGGCCTTCTGAATGGTAGCGGGGTGAACAGGCAGTGGCTCGGGTGGTTGTTGTCCTTGAGGATTTTTTTGGCCTTCCTGTGACATCGGGGGGTGTAGGTGTCCTGGAGGGCAGGTAGTTTGCCCCCGGTGATGTGTTGTGCAGACCTCACTACCCTTGGAGAGCCTAACGGTTGTGGGCGGAGCAGTTGCCGTACCAGGTGGTGATACAGCCCGACAGGATGCTCTCGATCGTGCATCTGTAAAAGTTTGTGAGTGTTTTCGGTGACAAGCCAAATTTCTTCAGCCTCTTGAGGTTGAAGAGGTGCTGTTGCGCCTTCTTCACAATGCTGTCTGTGTGGGTGGATGATTTCAGTTTGTCTGTGATGTGTACATCGAGGAACTTAAATCTTTCCACCTTCTCCACTACTGTCCCGTTGATATGGTTAGGGAGGTGCTCCCTCTGCTGTTTGCGGAAGTCCACAATCATCCTTCCTTTTGTTGACATTGACTGTGAGGTTATTTTCCTGACACCACACTCCGATGGCCCTCACCACCTCCCTGTAGGCCGTCTCGTCGTTGTTGGTAATCAAGCCTACCACTGTAGTGTCATCTGCAAACTTGATGACTGAGTTGGAGGCGTGCATGGCCACGCAGTCATGGGTGAACAGGGAGTACAGGAGAGGGCTGACAACGCACCCTTGTGGGGCCCCAGTGTTGAGGATCAGCGGGGTGGAGATGTTGTTTCCTACCCTCACCACCTGGGGGCTGCCCGTCAGAAAGTCCAGGACCCAATTGCACAGGGCAGGCTCGAGAGCCAGGGTCTCGCGCTTAATGACAAGTTTGGAGGGTACTATGGTGTTAAAGCTGAGCTGTAATTGATGAACAGCATTCTTACATAGGTATTCCTCTTGTCCAGATGGGTTAGGGCAGTGTGCAGTGTGATTGCGATTGCGTCGTCTGTGGACCTATTGGGGTGGTAAGCAAATTGGAGTGGGTCTAGTGTGTCAGGTAGGGTGGAGATGATATGATCCTTGACTAGTCTCTCAAAACACTTCATGACAACGGAATTGAGTGCTACGGGGCGATAGTCATTTAGCTCAGTTACCTTAGCTTTCTTGGGAACAGAAACCATGGTGGCCCTCTTACAGCAGACTGGGATAGGGATTGATTGAATATGTCCGTAAACACACCAGCCAGCTGGTCTGCGCATGCTCTGAGGACGTGGCTAGGGATGCCGTCTGGGCCAGCAGCCTTGCGAGGGTTAACACGTTTAAATATTTTACTCACGTTGGCCGTGGTGAAGGAGAGCCCACAGGTTTTGGTAGCGGGCCATGTCGGTGACACTGTATTGTCCTCAAAGCGAGCAAAGAAGTTGTTTAATTTGTCTGGGAGCAAGACGTCGGTGTCCGCGACGGGGCTGGTTTTCTTTTTGTAATCCGCGATTGACTGTAGACCCTGCCACATACATCTCGTGTCTGAGCCGTTGAATTGCAATTCTACTGTGTCTCTATACTGATGCTTAGCTTGTTTGATTGCCTTGCAGAGGGAATAGCTACACTGTTTGTATTTGGTCATGTTTCTGGTCGCCTTGCCATGATTGAAAGCAGTGGTTCGCGCTTTCATATTTGCGCGAATGCTGCCATTAATCCACGGTTTCTGGTTGGGGAAGGTTTTAATAGTCACCATGGGTACAACATCACAGATGCACTTGCTAATAAACTCGCTCACAGAATCAGCGTATACATCAATGTTGTTGTCTGAGGCTATCAGGAACATATCCTAGTCCACGTGATTGAAGCAATCTTGAAGCATGGAATCCGATTGGTCGGACCAGCATTGAACAGACCTGACCACGGGCGTTTCCTGTTTTAGTTTCTGTCTATAGGCTGGGACAAGTCTGTGAATGTCTTTGAGTGGCCCAGCCAGAGCTTGGTCTTGAACCCGATTTAACATATCTGTAGAGACCTTAAAATAGCTGTGCAGCGACGCTTTCCATCCAACCTGACCTACTTCGAAAAAACTGTTTTTGCTTTGTCATTACATGCGTAGATTTCTACATTATAGAATAAGGCTGTAGCCTAGCAAAATGTGGAAAAACATTGTGCCTACTCAAGACAGAGGAGAATATTAACTTTACATGAGACACACTGCAACAGGTGGTAAAAAGAAATGCTGATTAGCCTACAACCATTGCAAGGAAAATAATTTCAGTCTCCAATCTTAGGCCTTGTATTATCTCACATTTCAATTTAGAGTGTGATGTTGAGCAAGATGTCGTCAGGCCCATAGACTGACAATTTATTCAATCACGAATTATACAGAAACATGCAATGGCCAACAGCTGCCAGAAGGTGGCCCCAGTGGAGTACAAAAAAGCAACATAGTCAACCTCATCCAACAACTCCAGTGACATCTTTATTGAGGGTCAAAGCTGGCCCTAACCAACAGTTGACCCCAATAAAGCATGACCTTATCTGGGAACTTCATTTAGGAGTTACGTTTTCTTTTACTTTGACATTGTGATAACGCACAGCCAGATGCATCAAGCAGGTCTATCTGCTTGTGAAAATAGTATGAATATAATAACTTTAGTCTGTAAAGACGGATGGATTTAAAAGCAAACTGTACATATTAACAGCATTGAGCATAAACACTAAATAATCACTACTGCTACGTGTATTATACAGTATCTGAGATGTACTCCTATATGCATTATACAGTATCTGAGATGTACTCCTATATGCATTATACAGTATCTGAGATGTATTCCTACATGTATTATACAGTATCTGAGATGTATTCCTACATGCATTATACAGTATCTGAGATATACTCCTACATGTATTATACAGTATCTGAGATGTACTCCTACATGCATTATACCGTATCTGAGATGTACTCCTATATGCATTATACAGTATCTGAGATGTACTCCTACATGCATTATACAGTATCTGAGATATACTCCTACATGCATTATACAGTATCTGAGATATACTCCTACTTGTATTATACAGTATCTGAGATGTATTCCTACATGCATTATACAGTATCTGAGATATTCTCCTACATGTATTCTACAGTATCTGAGATATATGCCTTTTCTCAGTTCCTGGATAAAAATGTCAAACCACCAATGAACAGGTTGTGTTTTTCTCTCTTTCTTTCATATTTACACCGGTAATCCCAACATCACTATGATACACATGTACGACTTGGCAGGTGAAAACAGAAAGTGTATGTTATTATTCATGGTTCTGATGAAATAACAGGAAGAAGCTAACTGAGTAAACGTCATAGACCTCCATGAGAGAGAGAGAGAGAGAGAGAGACAGCGACAGAGAGAGAGAGAGAGAGCGAGAGAGAGAGAGAGAGAGAGAGAGAGAGAGAATGTCTACATGTGTGTGCCAGGAACCCGTCTACCAAGGAGTCCCAGTTCCTCTCCCTCTTTGAAGATGACAGACCAAAGGCAATGACCTTTCCATTCCACAATCAAAGAGGCTCTTCATCACTGATATGAGAGGGCTCTTGCTATCTGTTCACATGGTTAGGTACAATAACACCAATGCCTGTGTGTTTGAGCCGGGATGACTCGTCAATACAATATAAACAAATAAAGAAGACATCCACATATATCATATAGGGTTAGCATATAGAGTTAGCATATAGGGTTAGCGTAAAGGGTTAGCAAATAGGGTTAGCATATTGGGTTACGCTTCGAACACACCGACTGCGTAGTGCGTTTTGATACAACAGAAGTACATTCATTTCCAATGGAATGCAGCATTGCGTTGCAGAGGCAGTTGCAGTGCATTCTGTGTGGTGCATACGTTGGATTTATTGAACGTATGCATCAAATTGTATGCATAGACTTGACAGAAAGTAGCAAATGTGAATGTTGGATTTTTGTTGCACACATATCCAGTACAAAAATGTGAGATAACATAATAAAAACAGTTTGACTAGAATTTCTTTACATTTTATATTCATTTATTTGCCAAGAATATTACTATTTCGATGACATCCACAAATTAATTGTGAGAGCCTATAATATAATTTCCCTCCAAAATGCAGTTTTGGAGCAAAATCCAATAAATAGTCCAGATAGCAGAGTAGGCTCTTTCAACAATGAGACCAACGTTGAGGAAGGTGGTCTTGATCGTGCTGTTGGGCCGGGACCATCCCCGCTGAAAGCGCAGGTCTGTGTGGGTCCAGAGATGGTTAAAGCCCCGAAAGCAGGCAGGGGAGTTCCACCGTCTCATTCAAGAGCTTTGATTGTTTGGAGAGGAATTCCGAAGTTACTTTCGTCTGGACTGAAGCCAGTTCGATCACCTGCTCCAGATGGTTGGAGCCAGGATCGCCCGGATGGATAACAACTACCGGAATCCATCAGCCCATTTGAATGCCTGGCGATCTGTCTCCGGTAAGCTAAATTATAGTACATTTTTAAAGCCTTTGATACCATAATTGATTGATATTTGATAATAGTCCCTATTAGTTAATTGTCCCTATTTGACATTAGATGTACTTTTTACAGAATGTTCATTAGGACTATAACTTCTCCCAAAGTTGGTTTATAATCCTTTTTTAAATATGCAGTGTTACCAAATGAAAAGAAAGTTGAGGTGCCTTCTGCCTTGATGAAGGTAGGCTAGTCTTCTCCAGGACGCATTGTTGTTCAAGACAGTTACAGTCATTCATTACATTCTTATTGGACTCACATACATACACTCTTGGAGAAAAAGGTTCCAAAAGTGTCCTCCTGCTTTCCCCATAGGATAACCCTTTTTGGTTCCAGGTATAACCATGGAACTCCCCCTCATGATCTTACTATTTCGTGGCAACGGAGGGCTCTCAAGGGATGGTCCTGTCAGTGTTCAGGGAGGTGTGTAGGTGTTTCCTTAGGTGCCACTACGGTGGACAGTCCAAACCAGGTTTCCACCATGCACATTCCTACCGAATATGCTGATTTGGCACTCGCCTTCTGTAAAAAGAAGGCGACTCAATTACCACCCCATCGACTGGGGTATTGTGCGATAAATCTCCTGGTAGGCGCTGCACTTCCCAGGAGTCATGTGTATCCTGTCACAGGAGGAGACGGCGGCTATGGAGACATATGTCACCGAATCTCTGGGACAGGGATACATTCGGCCTTCCACTTCACCTGTCTCCTCGAGTTTTTTTTTGTGAAGAAGAAGGATGGAGGTTTACGCTCGTGCATTGACATCGAGGTTTGAACCAGATTACGGTAAAGTACAGTTACCCGCTGCCTCTCATTGCCAGTATGACAGAGTCATTGCACGGGGTGCGCTTCTTCACAAAATTGGACCTCAGGAGCGCTTACAACCTGGTGCGTATCCGGGGAGGGGATGAGTGGAAGACGGCATTTAGCACCACTTCTGGGCACTATGAGTACCTCGTCATGCCGTATGGGTTAATAAATGCTCCATCCGTCTTCCAATCCTTTGTGGATGAGCTCTTTAGGGACCTGCACGGGCGGGGTGTAGTGGTGTATATAGATAACATTCTAATATACTCCACTACCCACGCTGAGCATGTGTCCCTTGTACGCGGGGTGCTTGGTCGATTGTTGGAGCATGACCTTTACGTCAAGGTGGAGAAATGTCTGTTCTTCCAACAGTCCGTCTCCTTCCTTGGGTACCGTTTTTCCGCGTCAGGGGTGGAGATGGAGAATGACCGCATTTCAGCCGTGAGTAATTGGCCGACTCCAACCACGGTAAAGGAGGTGCAGCGGTTTTTAGGGTTTGCCAATTACTACCGGAGGTTTATCCGGGGTTTTGGGCAGGTGGCGGTTCCCATTACCTCCTTGCTGAAGGGGGGACCGATGCGACTGCAGTGGTCGGCTGGGGCGGACAGGGCTTTTGGTCACCTGAAGGCTCTGTTTACCATGGCTCCCGTGCTAGCGCATCCTGATCCCTCCTTAGCGTTCATAGTTGAGGTGGATGCGTCCGAGGCTGGAATAGGGGCTGGAATAGGGGCTGTGCTATCTCAGCACTCGGGTACGCCACCAAAACTCCGCCCCTGTGCTTTCTTTTCGAAGAAGCTCAGTCCGGTGGCGCGAAACTATGACGTGGGGGATAGGGAGTTGTTGGCTGTTGTCGGGGCCCTGAATGCGTGGAGACATTGGCTTGAGGGGGCTAGACACCCTTTCCTCATTTGGACTGACCACCGAAATCTGGAGTACATTCGGGCAGCGAGGAGACTGAACCCTCGCCAGGCTAGGTGGACCATGTTTTTCACCCGCTTTGTTTTCACCCTGTCCTACAAACCAGGTTCCCAGAACGTGAGGGCAGACGCACTGTCCCGGCTGTATGATACAGAGGAGCGGTCCACGGAGCCCACTCCCATAATTCCAGCTTCTTGCCTGGTGGGACCGGTGGTATGGGAGGTGGACGCAGACACCTATTGCCAGGACTGGCCGGGGGAGTGGGCGCCGTTTATCCCCTGGGTGGAGATGGCCCAAAACTCCCTCCGCCACTCATCTACTAATCTAACCCCTTTTCAGTGAGTGCTGGGTTATCAGCCGGTCCTGGCACCATGGCATCAGAGCCAGATCGAGGCTCCTGCGGTGGATGAATGGTTTCGGCACTCGGAGGAGACATGGAACACTGCCCATGTGCGACTACAACGGGCCATCAGGCGGCAAAAGGCGAGTGCCGACAGCCTCCGCAGTGAGGCCCCGGTGTATGCACCGGGGGATCGGGTCTGGCTCTCGACCCGAAACCTGCCCCTTCATCTGCCCTGCCGGAAGCTGGGGCCGCGGTTTGTGGGGCCATTTAAAGTCCAGAGGAGACTGAACAAGGTTTGTTATAGGTTACAACTCCCCCCTGATTATCATATTAACCCCTCGTTCCATGTGTCTCTCCTCAGGCCGGTGGTGGCTGGTCCGCTCCAGCAGTCTGAGGTGTGGGAGGTTCCTCCGCCCCCTCTGGACATCGAGGGGGCCCCGGCGTACACCGTACGAGCCATTATGGACTCTAGACGTCGGGCGACGGGCCTTCAGTACCTCGTGGAGTGGGAGGTGTACGGCCCGGAGGAGCGATGCTGGGTACCGGCGGAGGACATTCTGGACCCGTCGTTACCACAGGAGTTTCACTGCTTCCGCCCGGATCGCCCTGCGCCCCATCCCCCGGGTCTTCCCCGAGGCCGGTGTCGGCACGCTGCTGGAGCCGCGCGTCAAGGGGGGGTACTGTCACGACTTCCGCCGAAGTCGGCCCCTCTCCTTGTTTGGCCGGCGTTCGGCGGTCGACGTCACCGGTTTCTAGTCACCACCAATCCATCTTCCCCTTTTCGTTTTGTTTTGTCTTGATTACACACACCTGGTTTCAATTCCCTTATTATGTTCCTTATTTAACCCTCTGGCTTACCTTTCTGTTTTGTCCGTGATTGTTCGTTGTCAATGGTTGTTGGAGGTGTTTCTCCTCACACTGTTGTTTCCTGTTGGAGATTTTGCTTGTGTTTTTTTTTGAGTAAACGAGACTGTTTTCACTCAAACCTGTGTCCTGCGCCTGACTCCGCTACGTCTCCAAACCCAGGTCATTACAGTAAGAGAACAACAAGAGCATGTATTTTTGGCACAACTGCAGACAGATACAGGCACTACTCATAAAGCCTAGACGTAGTAGGGAAACTTCAGACATGGTCATAAAGAGAGAGGGCAGGGCACTGGAGATCTGAGGTACAGAGAGGAGTGGAGGAGAGGTGTGTGTGTGTGTGTGTGTGTGTGTGTGTGTGTGTGTGTGTGTGTGTGTGTGTGTGTGTGTGTGTGTGTGTGTGTGTGTGTGTGTGTGCTCTGAAAAAAAGAAAATAATGTGTAGCCATAACACAGCTAAACAAACAAATGGCCTCTGGATGTCATGGACCAGTCGATGGAACATAACACAGTGTCCAAAGAAGGGCCTGAAGTACACAGAATGGTGTCATCTGCTTAGAGGTGGATCAGAGAATCACCAGCAGCAAGAGCGACATCATTGATATATACAGAGAAAAGAGTCAGCCCGAGAATTGAACCCTGTGGCACCCCCATAGAGACTGCCAGAGGTCCGGACAACAGGCCCTCAGATTTGACACACTGAACTCTATCTGAGAAGTAGTTGGTGAACCAGGCAAGGCAGTCATTTGAGAAACCAAGGCTGTTGAGTCTGCCGGTAAGAATGCTGTGATTGACAGAGTCGATAGCCTTGGCCAGGTCGATGAAGATGGCTGCACAGTACTGTCTGTTATCGATGGTGGTTATGATATCATTTAGGACCTTGAGCGTGGCTGAGGTGCACCCATGACCAGCTCAGAAACTAGATTCCATAGCAGAGAAGGTATGGTGGGATTCGAAATGGTCAGTGATCAGTTTGTTCACTTGGCTTTCAAAGACTTTAGAAAGGTAGAGCAGGATGGATATAGGTCTATAACAGTTTGGGTCTAGAGTGTCTCCCCCTTTGAAGAGGGGGATGACCGCGGCAGCTTTCCAATCTTTAGGGATCTCAGACGATAGGAAAGAGAGGTTGAACAGGCTAGTAATAGGGGTTGCAACAATTGCATCGGATCATTTTAGAAAGACAGGATCCAGATTGTCTAGCCCAGCTGATTTGTAGGGGTCCAGATTTTGCAGCTCTTTCAGAACATCAGCTATCTGGATTCGGGTGAAGGAGAAGCAACTGACTGTGTATATTGGTTCTTAACTTCCCTTCCCTAAAAATCATATCGCAGGGGCTATTCGTTACTAATGCAATACTCCACAGGATGTTTTTGAGCTGGTCAAGGACAGTCAAGTCTGGAGTGAACCAAGGGCTATATCTGTTATTAGTTCTACATGTTTTGAACGGGGCATGCTTATTTAAGATGGTGAGGAAAGCACTTTTAAAGAATAACCAGGCATATTCTGCTGACGGGATGAGGTCAATATCCTTCCAGGATACCTGGGCCAGGTCGATTAGAAACGCCTGCTCGCTGAAGTGTTTTAAGGAGCGTTTGACAGTGATGAAGGGCGGTCGTTTGACCGCGGACCCATTATGGATGCAGGCAATGAGGCAGTGATCGCTGAGATCCTGGTTGAAGACAGCAGAGGTGCATTTAGAGGGCAAGTTGGTCAGGATGATATCTATGAGGGTGCCCGTGTTTACGGATTTGGGGTTGTACCTGGTAGGTTCCTTGATAATTTGTGTGAGATTGAGGGCATCTAGTTGAGATTGTAGGAAGGCCGGGGTGTTAAGCATATCCCAGTTTAGGTCAACCTACAGTACGAACTCTGAAGATAAATGGGGGGAAATCAATTCGCATATGGAGCTCAGGGCACAACTGGGGGCTGAGGGGGGTCTATAGCAAGCGGCAACAGTGAGAGAGTTATTTCTGGAAAGGTGATTTTTAGAAGGAGAAGCTCAAACTGTTTGGGCACAGACATAGATAGCATGACAGAACTCTGCAGACTATCTCTGCAGTAGTTTGCGACCCTGACCCCTTTGGCAGTTCTATTTTGGTGGAAAATGTTGTAGTTCGGGATGGAAATTTCAGAATTTCTGGTGGCCTTCCTAAACCAGGATTCAGGCACAGCTAGGACATCAGGGTTGTCGGAGTGTGCTAAAGCAGTGAATAAAACAAATTTAGGGAGGAGGCTTCTGATGTTAACATGCATGAAACCAAGGCTTTTATGGTTACAGAAGTCAACAAATGATATCGTCTGGGGAATAGGTGTGGTACTGGGGTCTACAGGGCCTGGGTTAACCTCTACATCACCAGAGGAGCAGAGGAGGAGTAGGATATGGGTACGGCTAAAGGCTATAACAACTGGTCGTCTAGTGCGTTGGGGACAGAGAATAAAAGGAGCAGATTTCTGGGCGTGGTAGAATAGATTCAAAGCATATTGTACAGACAAGGGTATGGTAGGATGTGAGTAGAGTGGAGGTAAACCTAGGCATTGAGTGACGATGAGAGAGGTTTCGTCTCTGGCGGGACCAGTTAAGCCAGGTGAGGTCTCCACGTGTGGGGCGTGGGACGGATCGGCGGGGCTCCTCGTCGACAACAAAGGGTCCAGTCCAATTGGCAAAAGAGGTATTGTAGCCTAGAATTAGCTTGTATATGGGCCTATCTCGTGGTGCTTGCTTCGGGACAGAGGCGTTAGCTAACAGTAGCCACTCGGTAGCAGCTAGCTAGCTGAGATGATTGGGTGTAATGATCCAGAGTGGCAGGAATCAGGTGATGTGGTAGGGAGAAGCAGTACGGTATGCTCTGGGTTTATATCGCGCAGTGCAGACTGGCATGTATTGTCCGAGCTAAAGCTGGCGGTGTCCGAGCTAAAAGGTGAAGACCGCTAGCCGTGGCTGACAAAGTGACTAACAAAGACTAGTAGCTAGTTTGCTAGCTAGCTCCTGACGGAGGTTCCTGTTATAAGGAATAAAAAGAGCAGATCCTTACCACATTGGGTGAGGCAGGTTGCATGAAAGTATATTTAGTTCATAGATAGAAAGCGAGGTTAAAATGTATACGAGAAAATATTTTAAAAAACGTATATTTACACGGGATAAGACACGGGATATATAGGGTTAGCATATAGGGTTATTTCCTTTTATTAGTCACAAAGCACATTCAAGCATACTGTATAGTAACTGATTACTAATAACTGAGTACATACTGCCATGTTACATCCCTCAGCTAGCTACAAGCCTCAATTAAAAAGCAGTACAGAGAAAACTAAGTAAAGAAAACATAGGGTATTATCATTTACCCGAGAATGAAGCCATGTGCAAATCAGTTTACTTTCTGTCCCATCAGACCAGACTTTACCCTGCTGAGTTCACCTGATAATGGCATCGTACAATATCAAACATTGTAAAGAGAAATAAAAGGTCATCATTGACTCGTTAACATTCCATTGTTTTACTATCAGATGTTTGTGTTCCTTCTCTCTATTTACCTTTGTTGCTTTCAGATGCATGTAAGACATCTGTTTAGGAATGCAATA
Organism: Salmo salar; assembly: GCF_965601325.2. NCBI lineage: Eukaryota > Metazoa > Chordata > Actinopteri > Salmoniformes > Salmonidae > Salmo > Salmo salar. Next base: position 46,595,512 of record NC_138309.1, on the reverse strand, counting down.
AAACTGAAGATGATGAGAGAGAGAGGGAGCAACCTTGATCACTGCACTGTACAACATAGTTTTGTAGTGATAATATGCCAGTATATGAAAGCATTATCCTCTTCCCTCAATGTGATTAAATTAACATCACACATTTCCAAAAAACAGGATAAAATATTTCTTAAACGTACCAATATCCTGACACATTGATTTCTGGTGGATATCATTCTAACGGTTGGGAACAACATGCACCCTCCCACTAACTAGGCCAGTGAGAGGATGAGGAGACCCAGCAGAAGAGGGAGAGAGCTACAAAGTCTTCCCTTAAAATGTTTTGGGTTAATCTGGGAGGGCTTCTCAGACCAGAGTCAGGAAGTCACATTGTGTTATTGTGATAAGTCACACTTTTTGTGAATCACACGTACCCCTTCCACTCATTGTAAACACTTTGCGGAATGGGAACGGCCTCTTGCCAGTTCCTCACTAAGTACATGAAGATGACACTCATAAAATAAAGCATAAAATAAAGAACATAACATTGCTACTTCTACCTTCCTGTGCAATGCACTCTAATTCCTGATCTTCAGCTATATTCATATGTATATTAATATAAGTCAGTGTATTTGATTAGAGTTAATGAGAAATTATAAAGATATTTGGCAAGCATTATTAGTCTACTTTAAGTTTGTAGACATGCTTAAAGTAAATCCTCTTAAGGATCCGCTCCTTTTTTTTCAATTTTCGCCTGAAGTGACATACCCAAAACTAATTGCCTGTAGCTCAGGCCCTGAAACAAGGATAGGCATTTTTGTGGTACCATTTGAAAGGAAACACTTTGAAGTTTGTGGAAATGTGAAAAGAATGTATGAGAATATAACACAATAGATCTGGTAAAAGATAATACAAAGAAAAAAGCAATTGTTATTTAGTATTTTTTTTGTACCATCATCTTTGAAATGCAAGAGAAAGGCCATAATGTATTATTCCAGCCCAGACGCAATTTAGAATTTGGCCACTAGATGGCAGCAGTGTATTTTTATTTATTTAAATGTGTACCTTTATTTAACTAGGCAAGTCAGTTAAGAACAAATTATTATTTATAATGACAGACTAGGAACAGTGCGTTAACTGCCTTGTTCAGGGGCAGAACAACAGATTTTTACCTTGTCAGCTCAGGGACTCGATCTTGCAACCTTTCGGTTATTAGTCCAACACTCTAACCACTAGGTTACCTGTGTTTTAGACTGATTCAATGAACCATTGCATTTATGTTCCAAATGTTGTATAAAGACTGCCCAAAGGTGCCTAATTTGTTTATTAATAACTTTTCATGTTCAAAATTGTGCACTCTCCTCAAACTATAGAATGGTATTATTTCACTGTAATATCTTCTCTAAATTGGACAGTGCAGTTAGATTAACAAGAATTTAAGCTTTCTACCAACATCAGATATGTTTGTCCCGGGAAATTTTCGTGTTTCTTACAACCTCATGCTATTCGCATTAGCCTACGTTAGCTCAACCGTCCCGTGGAAGGGACACCGATCCCAAATATGTTTTTAAGGGATGCTTCTATGGACAACAGGGCAAGCCCTCTCATAAAATGATTCCTCATTCAGGTACCATTATGAATAAACCACAGCATGTTTTGTAGGGCCGGGAATTGCCAGGGATCTCACAATATTATCACGATACTTAGGTGCCAATACGATATGTATTGTGATTCTCACGATTCTATATGTATTGCGATTCAGTACTGTGATTCTATTAAGATTAGATCTTCCAAACATATTGCTGTCCGTATGTCTGCTGCAGAGGGACAAGAGAGAGCATAAATAAACTTGCTGAAAAAAATTCACTCCCTATTTAAAAAGAAAAGATGGAGAACAAGCTAGCACCATCACCAAACATACATGTTCATCACAACAGGTAGCCAGATGTGTTTCAGGCATGATTTTATTTCACTTCTAACAACACTGCTCTAACATTTTATGTATTTGTTGACTATTATCATGACCTACTATAAGGCACCTGGACACACTACACACACTACACACTACACTACACAGTGAAATTACAAACAGAATCTAGAGATAGTTCATGCACCACAAAAGTGTATTGTACATATAAAGTTGTGTATGTCAAGGTTGGCTGGAGAGTGAAGTGGTACACTGAGACAGTTTACTGCCCAGTCAATACTATGAGTAACCATAGGAGGGGGTTAAAGTATTTCTCACTGAGATCTGTAGCCCTCACACATGCACACACCCACACATACACGCACACACACACACACATACACACAGACACAGGCACACACAGACACAGGCACACAAACACACACACAAGCCCAGCCAGTGCGCTCACTTGTGACTGCCTAGTGCCAAGCCCAACCAGTACCCTCACTTGATTGTCAAGTTATTACACACTCACATAGGAAATATTTGATTTCAAAGAAAAATAACAGTTACCGGCAACGGAAAACTCAAAACACCATTAACATACCGGGGCCACAGATGTGCTCAATGGGATTGAGATCTGGGCTCTTCGCTGGCCATGGCAGAACACTGACATTCCTGTCTTGCAGGAAATCATGCACAGAACGAGCAGTATGGCTGGTGGCATTGTCATGCTGGAGGGTCATGTCAGGATGAGCCTGCAGGAAGGGTACCACATGAGGGAGGAGGATGTCTTCCCTGTAATGCACAGCGTTGAGATTGCCAGCAATGACAACATGCTCAGTCTGATGATACTGTGACACACCGCCCCAGACCATGACGGACCCTCCACCTCCAAATGGATCCCGCTCTAGAGTACAGGCCTCGGTGTAACGCTCATTCCTTCGACGATAAACGCAAATCCGACCATCACCACTGGTGAGACAAAACCGCGATTCGTCAGTGAAGAGCACTTTTTGCCAGTCCTATCTGGTCCAGCGATGGTGGGTTAGTGCCCATAGGCGATGTTGTTGCCGGTGATGTCTGGTGAGGACTTGCCTTACAACAGGCCTACAAGCCCTCAGTCCAGCCTCTCTCAGCCTATTGCGGACAGTCTGAGCACTGATGGAGGGATTGTGCGTTCCTGGTGTAACTCCGGCAGCTGTTGTTGCCATCCTGTACCTGTCCCGGAGGTGTGATGTTCGGATGTACCGATCCTGTGCAGGTGTTGTTACACGTGGTCTGCCACTGCGAGGACGATCAGCTGTCCATCCTGTCTCTCTGTAGCGCTGTCTTAGGCGTCTCACAGTACGGACATTGCAATTTATTGCCCTGGCCACATCTGCAATCCTCATGCCTACTTGCAGCATGCCTAAGGCACGTTCACGCAGATGAGCAGGGACCCTGGGCAGCTTTCTTTTGGTGTTTTTCAGAGTCAGTAGAAAGGCCTCTTTAGTGTCCTAAGTTTTCATAATTGTAACCTTAATTGCCTATCGTCTGTAAGTTAGTGTTTTAACGACCGTTCCACAGGTACACGTTCATTAATTATTTATGGTTCATTCAACAAGCATGGGAAACAGTGTTTAAACCCTTTACAATGAAGATCTGTGCAGTTATTTGAATTTTTATGAATAATCTTTGAAAGACAGGGTCCTGAAAAAGGGACGTTTCTTTTCTTGCTGAGTTTATTTATATGTACATATTCTTATTAATTCCTTTACACTTGTGTGTTTAAGGTAGTTGTTGTGAAATTGTTAGATACTAGAAGCACAAGCATTTCGCTACACTCGCATTAACATGTGCTAACCATGTTCTTGTGCTGACGTTGCTTCCAGAGGCAGTTTGGAACTCGGTAGTGAGTGTTGCATCCGAGGACAGACGATTTTTACACAATACACACTTCAGCACTCGGCGGTCCCGTTCTGTGAGCTTGTGTGGCCCACCACTTCGCGGCTGAGACATTATTGCTCCTAGACGTTTCCACTTCACAATAACAGCACTTACATTTGACTAGGGCAGCTCTAGCAGGCAAGAAATTTGACGAACTGACTTGTTGGAAAGGTGGCATCCTATGACAGTGCCATGTTGAATGTCACTGAGCTCTTCAGGAAGGCCACTCTTTGTCTATGGAGATTGCATGGCTGTGTGCACGATTTTATACACCTGTCAGCAACTGGTGGACTGTAGCTGAAATAGCAAAATCCTCTTTTGCGCTGCTGCTACTCTCTGTTTATCAACTATGCATAATAACTTGAACTATATCTACATGTACATATTACCTCAATTAGCCCGACTAACCGGTGCCCCCGCACATTGACTCTGTACCGGTACCACCTGTATATAGTCTCACTACTGTTATTTTCACTGTCATTTTACTGTTTTTTTTATTTCTTTACTTATCTATTGTTTACCTAATACCTATTTTTTCCATAAAAATTGCACTGTTGGTTAGGACTTGTAAGTTAGCATTTCACTGTATCCAGAGCGACTTACAGTAGTTAATGCATGCATTTTTTTTTTTCGCCGCACGTGACAAATAAACATTGGTTTGATATTATTTGAAATCCACTGAGTGTATATATATATATATATATATATATATATATATATATATATATGTGTATATGTGTATCTATATATATAGGCCTGCAATAGTATATATATTGCAAGCCTATATATATAGATATGTAGTGTGTCTATGATGTACCATTTGGAAGTTAAAGTTTCACCGTAGCTGTAGTACCATCCATCCTATGGTCAATATGTCATCAATACAGTACAATGGCTTCTCCCAGGGCTGTCTGGGGTGTTTGGGTTGCTCAGTGGGAACCCTCAGGGCTACTGTGTTGACTGAGACACAGTGTATTATTATGAGTGTAATGATTTTTTGTTCTCACATCCTCCTAACACACAAGTGCCCGTGCACACGCACACACATCAGGCTATTTGTGGGGCCCATCCTGCAGTGTTCCAATGGGATATAACACATCAGGCTGTTTGTGGGGCCCATCCTGCAGTGTTCCAATGGGATATAACACATCAGGCTGTTTGTGGGGCCCATCCTGCAGTGTTCCAATGGGATATAACACATCAGGCTGTTTGTGGGGCCCATCCTGCAGTGTTCCAATGGGATATAACACATCAGGCTGTTTGTGGGGCCCATCCTGCAGTGTTCCAATGGGATATAACACATCAGCTTGTTTGTGGGGTTCATCCTGCAGTGTTCCAATGGGATATAAGACATCAGGCTGTTTGTGGGGCCCATCCTGCAGTGTTCCAATGGGATATAACACATCAGGCTGTTTGTGGGGCCCATCCTGCAGTGTTCCAATGGGATATAACACATCAGGCTGTTTGTGGGGCCCATCCTGCAGTGTTCCAATGGGATATAACACATCAGGCTGTTTGTGGGGACCATCCTGCAGTGTTCGAATGGGATATAACACATCAGGCTGTTTGTGGGGCCCATCCTGCAGTGTTCCTGTGGGACATAACACACTGAGAGCCACAGTGTTACAGAGTAGGGCAGTGAGTGAGAAAGCTGATAATAACCCTCGAGGAAGTCAACAGTGTTTATCTCTCCACTATAATTGCTGGTCCACATCCAAATATGTGGCATTACAAATAGCTGCAAATAGCCTTGTTACTCTTTCCTGGGGAGGTTTGGTGGAGATGGCGGGGGTGGGGGGGGGGGGGGCACTATTGCAGGCCAATGCCAGGCCTAGTTTGAGCCATGTCCACACTCATATACACACACACACACACACACACACACAGGTCTGTGTAAGTAAGGAACACTGATGGTGCTCCTCTGTGACTGGATGGATCCTGTTCATACTGTCATGTTTTGGTGAGTGGCCAAGATTAACAGACTGGAGGCTCTCACTCTACAACAGGATATTGGGTTAGTAATGACCACCGTGGGACCCTCAGAATGACATAAATATGAGGCTTTTTCCCCCACACGTGGTACAGAGAGACCTCATAGAGGCCAGTCCAGTTGTTACGAGTGTTAAACCCTTTGTAGAACCCTGCTGTTAATTAGACAGGCCTGTGATCTACAGAAAACATCTTGGCTGATGAGCTGCTGTTTTAAATGGATCTGTGGATGACGACTCAAACCCAGGGAGAACTCAATGTTGGCAGTGATGATTTTCATTCATTGTGAAGTATGAAAGCAGAACCGGTGAAGGAGGGTTAGGTTTCTTTTCACAGCCTGGGCTAACTTTAAAAGGATTGTGTTGTTCAGCCACTGAAGACTGAAACATGTAGTTGAGGTATTGAGTTGACTAAAATGCTTATGACTTTTTTCTGTTTTTCTATTTCAGTCAGACACAAAAGCACTACATTACACAAAACTCCACCAAAAGCAACACGCATGGCTAACATCAAACTGAGAAATGATTGGATTCCTCTAAAAGCGACCATCACCTTTCAACATGTTCTCCATCCATACTCGAGTACGGTACGTGCCGTTTCTCCTCCTCTCCTTCATCACTTTTCAGACACTGACAGAGTGCCCAGTCACATTAGAGGTTCCACTGGGCTTTAACCCCACAATTACACCTTACCTGGACTATATAAAGGGAATGGCAGCAGTGAGGGCCAGAGTTAGGCCCGCCAAGGTGTTGTGGCCCGCCGAGGGGTCGGCCATGTTGTTTCTGCTAAACTCTGTCTACTGGCCATGTAATCAGGCCACAATTAGGAGTCAATTAGAGCTCAAGAATTCACCCATGAGGTCAGCGAGGAGAATGTTCCTGGACACACACCAGTTTACACTTTTATAAACTATAACAAAGTCTTTCAGACTTGGACGGTGGAGGCAAAGGCAGGGGAGGCAGAGAGGGAGAGAAAGGAGAGAGAAAGAGGGATAGAGCGGCTGAGGGATGGAAAAGGATAGAGAAATGGGGCGGCTGAGGGAGGGAAAGGAAAGAGAAAGGGGGGGAGAAAGGGATAGAGAGAGGGGGATAGAGTGGCTAAGGGAGGGAAAGGGAGAGAGAGAAGGGGATAGAGCGGCTGAGGGAGAGACAATGATAGAGAGAGGGGGATAGAGTGGCTGAGGGAGGGGAAATGGAGAGAGAGAGGGGGATAGAGCGGCTGAGGGAGAGACAATGATAGAGAGAGGAGGATAGAGCGGCTGAGGAAGGGAAAGGAGAGAGAAAGGGGGATAGAGAGGCTGAGGGAGGGAAAGGAGAGAGAAAGGGAGATAGAGTGGCTGAGGGAGAGAAAGGAAAGATAAAGGAGAATAGAGTGTCTGAGGGAGGGAAAGAGAGAGGGGATAGAGCAGCTAAGGGCGGGAAAGGGGGAGAGAGAAAGGGGGATAGAGTGGCTGAGGGAGAGAAAGAGAGAGGGGGATAGGGTGGCTGAGGGAGGGAAAGCGAGAGGGGATAGAGCAGCTGAGGGAGGGAAAGGAGAGAGAGTGAGGGTGATAGAGTGGCTGAGGGAGGGAAAGGAGAGAGAGAGAAAGGGGAATATTCTGCTCTTTGTACCATCTCTTCAACAAGGGGCATATTGAAGGTCATAGGCTTATACTTGCAGAGCGGTGTTCATAAGGGAAGGGGGAGTGCTGTGCAGACGTGGAAGGTGTATACTTCACTGTGTATACTTCACTGTGTATACTTCACTGTGTATACTTCACCGTGTATACTTCACCGTGTATACTTCACCGTGTATACTTCACTGTGTATACTTCACTGCGTATACTTCACCGTGTATACTTAACTGTGTATACTTCACTGTGTATTACTCACTGTGTATTATTCACTTTGTATGCTTCACTGTGTATACTTCACTGTGTATACTTTGTGTATACTTCACTGTCTATACTTCACTGTGTATCCTTCACTGTGTATACTTCACTTTGTATGCAATATGTGTATTCACACACTATAATGATAGTCACATCGATTTGGACTAGGCTAACATGCAGTACTTGGTCTTCAACTAACTCTACACTGTTTCCTGTCTACTCTAACGGTAGGGGGTCTTCCTTCGGTTAAAACGTTGGTGATGTGACATTTCAGGGATGCCAGTGCTGTCCAGTGTCCCGTACCTGACAGATTTCTGTAATTCGCCTAAAGTAAACGTGGGCCTAGTTGTATCTAGAAGTGTACTGTTTGTTTAAAATGGCCACTGCTCTGAGTAATGGTTGGTAATGATTACTCTAATGCCCAGTTGTTTGGGTTATTGTACTAGGGCAGCCTCCAAACAGGCCCACTGGTGTTTATTTGAATTTTCCATTTTATATTGCCACGTGTCATTAGGCTGTTTACAGTTTACCTCGGGTGATTGATGTCTCTCTCTCTCTCTCTCTCTCTCTCTCTCTCTCTCTCTCTCTCTCTCTCTGCCTCTCTCCTCTCTCTCCTCTGCCCAAACTCTCTCTCCCACTCTCCCCCTCCCTCCCCCACCCCCCAAACTCTCCCCAAACTCTCCCTCTCTCCCAAACTCTCCCGCCCCCCCCAAACTCTCCCCAAACTCTCTCTCTTTCCAAACTCTCCCCCAAACTCTCTCTCTCCAAACTCTCCCCCAAACTCTCTCTCTCTCCAAACTCTCCCCAAACTCTCTCTCTCTCCAAACTCTCCCCAAACTCTCTCCAAATTCTCCTCAAACTCTGTCTCTCTCTCCAAACTCTCCCCAAACTATCTCTCTATCCAAACTTTCCCCAAACTCTCTCTCTCTCCAAACTCTCCCCAAACTCTCTCCAAACTCTCTCTCTCCAAACTCTCCTCAAACTCTCCCCTCTCCCAAACTCTCCCCCAAACTCTCCCCCTCTCTCCCCCCAAACTCTCCCCAAACTCTCTCTCTCTCTCCAAACTCAACTACCTCTACTAATGACAGACTCCAAAGACAAACATCCTTTTAATGAACTAATAAGGAATATTCCTGGTAAATTAGAGGGCATATTCCTAGTAAACCTAGAGGGAATATTACTGGTAAACCTAGAAGGAATATTCCTGGTAAACCTAGAGGGAATATTCCTGGTAAACATAGAAATGTGCACTGAATTCTGAAAACTTTCAGGAATTTGTGGAATTAGCTTAACATTAAAATATGTCAAATAATACAATAAGATACTTGTCAAATCAAAACATACAATCGTAAAACATTTTCCTAAATATAACCAATCCAATTAGTGAATATCATAGATAAGTTAAAGCTGTTTAATATGAACAGCATCAAATAATGCAGAAATTGCTAAATACTCTAGTCCACTTGGTGGTGATGACTGTATTATAGATGTGTACGTTATACAGTTCTGTCCCCAATTGGTTTGGTACATTGTGGCAAACAAAGCTCCAAGCTCTAAAAACTATTTCAATAATCGGCAAACCTTTTTTTATGAGATTGGGAAACACCTAAAACACATTTGCTAATTAATATTCATACAAAACCCATTATGTAACATTGACACATCATGTTGTCAACTGTGTGAATGTTCAAAAAACAAGATTCATTACAAAAAGGAGAGGATTGTGCAGAGCAGAGCTGTGGTCAAGTGTGCAACACTCCCAGCAACACACTAATGTGTGATTTCCCACAGGAGACTATGGTTCAATTTCTGCCTCTGCCTTTTGTGTCTGTCTCAATGAAACAAACATACTTATGGTAGAATGGAATTCCACTTTCCATAAAATTAATGAGAGGTTAATTAATTCAGCAAATAAATGAACACTTTGTTGTCAAATAACCTGTTGGTGTTAATAACCGTAGTTGAGAGTGATTGTGTCATATTTCCTCTGAAGAAAAACACTCAGACACTCAAAACCAAGCCCATCATTATCATATTTCCCAGCATGCTTTATTGCAGGTTGATTTTTAGAATTGTTTTTTTCAATATCTGTGTTTTTGTATGAACATTGGTTGATTGATCTTACGCTGTAGAAAGTTAAATAACATACATTTTTCTAAACTAATCCAATCTGTTAGTAGTTGGATTTATTGCACCCGTTACTGAGATAGTTGTTCCAGTTTAACCTCTCTAGGGAAGGTGGGACGATTTAACTGCCAGTGGAATCCTGTGGCGCGTTATTCAAATACCTTAGAAATGCTATTACTTCAATTTATCAAACATACGACTATTTTACACCATTTTAAAGACAAGACTCTCGTTCGTGCGTTCAAGACACTATCCGAAGTGTAAAGAATGGTGATGGGCCCAACGCATTTCGTGACAAAAGAATTCTAAATATTCCATTACCGTACTTCGAAGCATGTCAACCGCTGTTTAAAATCTATTTTTATGCCATTTATCTCGTAAAAAAGCGATAATATTCCGACCGGGAATCTGTGTTTTAGTACAAAAAGAGAGAAAATAAAAACATGGGGTCGCCTCGTGCACGCGCCTCAGTCTCATTGTCCTCTGATAGACCACTTACCAAAGGCGCTAATGTTTTTCAGCCAGGGGCTGCCTCGACATCATTCAGCTTTTTCCCGGGTTCTGAGAGCCTATGGGAGCTGTAGGAAGTGTCACGTTACAGCAAAGATCCTAAATTTTCAATAAAAAGAGTCAAGAAGCCCAAGGAATGGTCAGAGAGGGCACTTCCTGTACAGAATCTTCTCAGGTTTTTGCCTGCCATATGAGTTCTGTTATACTCACAGACACCATTCAAACAGTTTTAGAAACTTTAGGGTGTTTTCTATCCAAAGCCAATAATTATATGCATATTCTAGTTTCTGGGCAGCAGTAATAACCAGATTAAATCGGGTACGTTTTTTATCCGGCCATGTAAATACTGCCCCCTAGCCCTAACAGGTTAAGTGGTTTAGGTAGTCTCGTTTGATCAAGGTCCTGAACCTTGGCAGTCATTCTAAATGCAGGTTGCAGGTGATTAAAAGTTCCAGTTGTTGGAACTCTGGTTGGAATCCAATAGGAATTACATATACCTTCGCAAGACAGCATATATCCTGTTGGGGATAGGGGGCAGTATTGACACGGCTGGATAAAAAACGTACCCGATTTAATCTGGTTACTACTCCTGCCCAGTAACTAGAATATGCATATAATTATTGGCTTTGGATAGAAAACACCCTAAAGTTTCTAAAACTGTTTGAATGGTGTCTGTGAGTATAACAGAACTCCTATGGCAGGCCAAAACCTGAGAAGATTTCAAGCAGGAAGTGGCCTGTCTGAGAAGTAGTGTTTCATCTTGGCTCTTTTTATTGAAGACTCAGGATCTGTGCAATAACGTGACACTTCCTACGTCTTCCATAGGGTCTCAGAGCCCGGGAAAACGTTGAACGATATCGAGGCAGGCTCTAGCTGAAACACTTTATCGCTTTTGGCAAGTGGCCACTCAGAGTAATATGGGCTTAGGCGCGTGCCCGCTTCGACCGAATGCTTTGTTTTCCTTTGTCTGTTTATCTCAACGCAGATTCCCGGTCGGAATATTATCGCTTTTTTATGAGAAAAATGGAATAAAAATTGATTTTAAACAGCGGTTGACATACTTCGAAGTACGGTAATGGAATATTTAGAATTTTTTTGTCACGAATTGCGCCATGCTCGTCACCCTTATTTAGCCTTTAGGATAGTGTCTAGAACGCACGAACAAAATGCCGCTGTTTGGATATAACGATGGATTATTTTGGACCAAACCAACATTTGTTATTGAAGTAGAAGTCCTGGGAGTGCATTCTGACGAAGACAACAAAGGTAAGAACATTTTTCTTATAGTAAATCTGACTTTGATGAGTGCTAAACCTGCTGGGTGTCTAAATAGCTAGCCCTGTGATGCCGGGCTATCTACTGAGAATATTGCAAAATGTGCTTTCACCGAAAAGCTATTTTAAAATCGGACATATCGAGTGCATAGAGGAGTTCTGTATCTATAATTCTTAAAATAATTGTTATGCTTTTTGTGAACGTTTATCGTGAGTAATTTAGTAAATTCACCGGCAGTGTTCAGTGGGAATGCTAGTCACATGCTAGTCACATGCTAATGTAAAAAGCTGGTTTTTGATATAAATATGAACTTGATTGAACAAAACATGCATGTATTGTATAACATAATGTCCTAGGGTTGTCATCTGATGAAGATCATCAAAGGTTAGTGCTACATTTAGCTGTGGTTTGGGTTTATGTGACATTATATGCTAGCTTGAAAAATGGGTGTCTGATTATTTCTGGCTCGGTACTCTGCTGACATAATCTAATGTTTTGCTTTCATTGTAAAGCCTTTTTGAAATCGGACAGTGTGGTTAGATTAACGAGAGTCTTATCTTTAAAATGGTGTAAAATAGTCATATTTTTGAAAAATTGAAGTAATAGCATATCAAAGGATTTGAATAACGCGCCACAGGATTCAACTGGCTGTTGAGTAGGTGGGACGCAAGCGTCCCACCTAGCCCATAGAGGTTAAAATACATTTTTATGCCATTTTTCTCGTAAAAAAGCTTGCGTCCCACCTAGCCCATAGAGGATAACAAAGTTCTGTACAGTGAGGGAAAAAAGTATTTGATCCCCTGCTGATTTTGTACGTTTGCCCACTGACAAAGAAATGATCAGTCTATGATTTTAATGGTAGGTTTATTTGAACAGTGAGAGACAGAATAACAACCAAAAAATCCAGAAAAGCGCATGTCAAAAATGTTATAAATTGATTTGCATTTTAATGAGGGAAATAAGTATTTGACCCCCTCTCAATCAGAAAGATTTCTGGCTCCCAGGTGTCTTTTATACTGGTAACGAGCTGAGATTAGGAGCACAATCTTAAAGGGAGTGCTCCTAATCTCAGCTTGTTTCCTGTATAAAAGACACCTGTCCACAGAAGCAATCAATCAATCAGATTCCAAACTCTCCACCATGGCCAAGACCAAAGAGCTCTCCAAGGATGTCAGGGACAAGATTGTAGACCTACACAAGGCTGGAATGGGCTACAAGACCATCGCCAAGCAGCTTGGTGAGAAGGTGACAACAGTTGGTGTGATTATTCGCAAATGGAAGAAACACAAAAGAACTGTCAATCTCCCTCGGCCTGGGGCTCCATGCAAGATCTCACCTCGTGGAGTTGCAATGATCATGAGAACGGTGAGGAATCAGCCCAGAACTCCACGGGAGGATCTTGTCAATGATCTCAAGGCAGCTGGGACCATAGTCACCAAGAAAACAATTGGTAACACACTACACCGTGAAGGACTGAAATCCTGCAGTGCCCGCAAGGTCCCCCTGCTCAGGAAAGCACATATACATGCCTGTCTGAAGTTTGCCAATGAACATCTGAATGATTCAGAGGACAACTGGGTGAAAGTGTTGTGGTCAGATGAGACCAAAATGGAGCTCTTTGGCAGCAACTCAACTCGCTGTGTTTGGAGGAGGAGGAATGCTGCCTATGACCCCAAGAACACCATCCCCACCGTCAAACACGGTGGTAGAAACATTATGCTTTGGGGGTGTTTTTCTGCTAAGGGGACAGGACAACTTCACCGCATCAAATGGACGATGGACGGGGCCATGTACCGTCAAATCATGGGTGAGAACAACCTTCCCTCAGCCAGGGCATTGAAAATGGGTCGTGGATGGGTATTCCAGCATGACAATGACCCAAAACACACGGCCAAGGCAACAAAGGAGTGGCTCAAGAAGAACCACATTAAGGTCCTGGAGTGGCCTAGCCAGTCTCCAGACCTTAATCCTATAGAAAATCTGTGTAGGGAGTTGAAGGTTCGAGTTGCCAAACGTCAGCCTCGAAACCTTAATGACTTGGAGAAGATCTGCAAAGAGGAGTGAGACAAAATCCCTCCTGAGATGTGTGCAAATCTGGTGGCCAACTACAAGAAACGTCTGACCTCTGTGATTGCCAACAAGGGTTTTGCCACCAAGTACTAAGTCATGTTTTGCAGAGAGGGTCAAATACTTATTTCCCTCATTAAAATGCAAATCAACTTATAACATTTTTGGCATGCGTTTTTCTGGATTTTTTTGTTGTTATTCTGTCTCTCACTGTTCAAGTAAACCTACCATTACAATTATAGAATGATCATTTCTTTGTCAGTGGGCAAATGTACAAAATCAGCAGGGGATCAGATACTTTTTTCCCTCACTGTATGTTAACCTCTGCTGTACCAAACCAAATGGTAGGTTTATGTTAACCTCCGCTGTACCAAACCAAATGGTAGGTTTATGTTAACCTCCGCTGTACCAAACCAAATGGTAGGTCTATGTTAACCTCCGCTGTACCAAACCAAATGGTAGGTTTATGTTAACCTCCACTGTACCAAACCAAATGGTAGCCTAGAAGAAAGGGGAAATAATGTGAGAGTTGAGATAAATTCAAGAGATGATTCGGACAGCAAAACGAACATGATGGTATTGTTACGGAGGCGCAGTGATAATTCAGATGGTACTGTTAGCAGGCATAGGTGTGCCTGTGTTGGTGAATACAGCACGGCTTTGACCGCTGCTCGTTAGTATGACTAATACATTGTATTCATCTTAATCGTAAAATTATATGAGTCTGAGAAAAAATATGTTCATCAAAGAATTATGAAAAATGTGAAGAACTAAAAGAATGTAAAGGATAATGTCAAATATCAAAAGCCTTAGCTATGTTATGACTCCTATAAACCTGGATAGTGTTAGAGAGACATCCATTATTCCAGCAGCATTGTGCAGCACCGTGCTCCATCAGCTATGGAACTACTGAAGTGAAGACCTTTGTAGAGGACTGAAAACAAATAATACATTGATTCTTCTGTAAGCTGTGCAACCTAGCTTGACTGTGTTGAGATGTCCCAGTAGATTTAGAAACAACAGCGGTGTTTATGTTGGCTAGGAAGGGATATGTTTCATACTCCTTTGACTTAATAAAGTCACTGACTACATGATGTTTAGACACCTGGGAGAAGGCTGAGAGAAGAATTTCAATTTTATTTGTCACTGTTTGTCATAAACCTTTAAATACATGTATACACACACGCCTGTTAAGTTACGGCCTTAGACTCACTCCATCATAGCTTTTAAAGTTAGTTGCGGCAATTTTTATTCCTTTATGAGGAACTGTTTGTTGAAAATATACCATTCAACATTTCTCAAATGGTTCCCCTTTTCTCTGAAATGCTCTGTTTTCAGCCTCCCAAACCAATGCACCGTAAAGTTAACATATTTCACACATTATAGAACAAACATATGTTTCATATATGATGTCAGCCAATACACTAACATTTTATTCTTACATGTGATTTGCAGGGTGAAATCTGTTAATCACCACACTGATGAACCGTGGAAAGAAAACACAGTAACGTGTAGCAGAACAAACAAATTACACGTTAAACAACTAGAGACGTTGAAAGGAAGTTGATTATAAAGTTAATAAAATGTAATCTCGTGCCTTAGCGTGTGAACACTTTCCAAACCCTTGATACATGTTTTGTTTTTATTGAATAAACCGCCTGTGTGACCAAGTCATAAGTACATGTAAGGCATTTTCTATTGAGCAGCTTGAACGCATCACTCCCTGACATAAGATAGTTGTTATGTGCCTTCGTCACATTATAAACACATTTTGGAGGAGTCAGGTGGTTTCTGACTGGGGTAATTCAATACAGGATTAATATAGTTCAATAAAGACGACCATGGCAGCATTTGGGATCTATTGCCTCGTTCCTTAAGGGGGGGAACAAGTCAAATTGCATCTGATTCAATGGGAGACAGACACAAAAAACAAAGACTCCACCAAACAGGACAGATAATTTAGCCCATCTCCTTTCAACATTTTTGATGTTTATTATGTTGATATGGAAAGAAGGGAACTTCTCAGGCATTTTCTAAGCTCTTCGTGCCAATATTTCTAGCATAGTCTTAGCTCTGTGATAAGAATCACCACATAGTGAAGCAGCATCCTTGCATCTGTATGTAATTACTGGGATGTAGTCTGTGGGAGGCAGCGTAGTTCAGTCACAGTTGGAGGACAGTAATACCTATAGTGTTCCAAACCCAAAGAGTCCCTCTGAATGGTTCTAATAATATTGAAGAGCATGTTTTGCAACTCTTTTACTTTTTCTCAAATGTTGTACAGTTAGACTTCCCTACTTGTAGGGGCGGCGGGTAGCCTAGTGGTTAGAGCGTTGGGCCAGTAACCGTAAGGTTGCTAGATTGAATCCCCGAGCTGGCAAGGTAAAAATCCCCTGAACAAGGCAGTTAACCCACTGTTCCTAGGCCGTCATTGTAAATAAGAATCTGTTCTTAACTGACTTGCCTAGTTAAATAAAAGGTTAAATAAAAAATTTAAATAAATAAAAATTGTAGCCCACCAAGACATGTCTGATCAATACCCCTATAAGGGCCTTCACCTAAGCATCCAGGCTTGTATAAAACAGACATTTGGCCACCATTGCTGGTTGCTGTTCAATGCCTTATTCAAGTACATCAGATTACAGATAAATGTAACTATGTGGCTCGATGCCACATTTCTGAACAACATTTACATTTCATAAGACTATATGGTTCCCCTTGGAGCATTCAGCCAAATACTCTGTAAAGGAATTTGTCAGTAGATGTTATTTCTTGCTTTCATATTTTTTACGGAAAATCGACCTATTCCACCTCTACACAAAAGGCATTGTCTTTATCCACAGTGATAGGAATGTACGTAATCAATTGTTAATAAAGATTTTAGGACTGAATGGGGCTTCGAGGCAACCCATATCTCTGGCTTCTCTGGCCTTCCATACATCCCTTTGTGAACAGACAGGCACTAATATGAGCATGTTTTCAGTTTGCACTGGATAAGGTATGATATATCTGGATGTGAATTATCATGCTTGTTTTGACATTATATGCTGGGTCGGGTTCAGCATACCAACAGTTTTTTGTTACGATTGGATAACATCACCCTCTCAGCTCAGACCTCCAGCGCACTCACTCAAAACGGCTAAAACTGAGGTAATATCTGGGTCGGGGCCAGATAGACCGACCGGGGGAGAACAGCAATACAGAATCAGGTCTAAATTTAGACAATTATTAGATTGTTAGGTAGACCTGGTAACAGTTCCATCAATCAATGGTGGTTTAGTTCATATTTTTTTCATGAATTAAATCATATTTTGCACAGTTGTAATAGAGGTAGAAAAAACCTTGAACCGAACATTTGTCTTCTTAACAGCTGAGTCTTTGGAGCAGAGGAATGACACGCGAGGTAGCCCGGACGCCAGTCTGTTTTTGCTTTGGCTTTACCCCCTTTTGTCTTCAGCCTTGATCGTCTGCCTAGCGATTTGACGAATGCAGGAGGAACAGTCAGGCACTTAGGCTACATGAATGATTAAAAACATTCAAGGTGAAACGCACCATCAAAATGATACGGCAGCACACTAGCTACACCTCAGACTGTTTTGATGCTTTAGTATTGACCTGAGCTTTACTGTTCCAGTTTCCTGTGATTACCAGACAGACTTGAACATATTTTTATTTATTTAGCCTTTATTTAACTAGGCAAGTCAGTTAAGAACAAATTCTTATTTTCAATGACAGCCTAGGAACAGTGGGTATACTGCCTTGTTCAGAGGCAGAACAATATTTTTACCTTGTCAGCTTGGGGATTTGATCTAGCAACCTTTCAGTTACTAGTCCAATGCTCTAACCACTAGGATACCTGCCGCCCTTATTGCTCCTCTTCTCTACAGAGTATCAGATGAGCTAACTTGTAGGCATCCCACAGAGCTCCTAACCTGCCACGGCTCTAACAAGCTCCCCTTTTCCCCAGAGACCAGGCTGTCTGTCAAAAAACAAACCACCCCCCGGAGATAGTCTATTTTACATACTTCTAGTTTCCTGTTATATATTCCTTTCAAATCACAGTACGACATTTAAGTCTGAACATTTTGCACATCAATATGAGGTAATACCACTTTTACATTTTAATCATTTTAGCAGACATTTTTATCCAGAGCAACTCGGGTTAAGTGCCTTGTTCAAGGGCACGTTGATAGATTTTTCTACCAAGTCGGCTCGGGGATTCGAACTAGTGGCTTTTCGGTTACTGGCCCAATGTGCTTAACCACAAGTCTACCTGCCGCCCTAAACTGTACTCTTGATAAAAGTGTGTAACATATGGTGTTACATCATGTATACTGCCCTCAATTAACTGCTATTAAATATATATATATATATATGTATCAATGAAATAACTGGTATCAAATCAATACGATGTGTTATTTGTTGTTAATGTCTGAACATCTGTAGTCTATCAACCTGTTCTGTCGATACTGAGATAAATGTAGAGTGTGGAACAGACATTAAGGTTTAGTCAATACTGTGGGAGAGATATGTACTGTACACTCTTAGAAAAAAGGCTGCTATCTAGAACCAAAAAGGTTATTCGGCTGTCCTCATAGGGATCCCTTTGAAAAACCCATTTTGGTTCCTGGTGGAACCCTTTTTGGTTCCATGTAGAACCCTTTACACAGAGAGTTCTACATGGAACCCAAAAGAGTTGTACCTGGAACCAAAAAGGGTTACACCTGGAACCAAAAAGGGTTACACCTGAAACCAAAAAGGGTTCCCCTACGGGACATGCACAGAACCCTTCTGAAACCCTTTTTTTTAAGGGTGTGGCGTATGGGGCAGTGTGGACCAGACATTAAGGTCTAGCCTAATATCTGACATAAATATCTATTCATGTTCATCACATTCATTAATGTGTTTTTGTTGCGAAATAAAACACATTGCATTCCATGCCCCCCCCCCCCCTCCCCAGTCTGCTTTCATATGGTAAATAAAAATAAATGACATGAAATACAAGTCAATCCTTTTCCCTGCAAAAACATTTAGAGTTTGTGATGGAAGTCTCTCACTCTGGAGCAACCCATCATCATCACAGGCTACTAAGACCTTTTTGTAGTACTTTATGTACTTGTCCTCAGTGGTGTAGACTATGGGTCTCATCGTATGGGAACTCTGCTGTCCTCAAGGCCTCCATGGTCCTAACTTGAGATAAGCCAATGGAACGAAGGTTGACATTTATTTTCATGAATCTTGCACTGGAGACCAAACTGAGCCATTTCCCCTAGATGGGCCAGCTGCAAAATTGGCTATATTGTAAAAATTCATGACATTTGTTTTTGCTTTTTGATCTTAATTTAAGGTTAGGTTTAGGCATTAGGGTTAGTAGTGCGGTTAAGGTTTGGGTTTAAAATGAAGAAAAATTAGAAGAATTTCAAATATATTTTGATTTGTTTAACACTTTTTGGTTTACAACATGATTCCATATGTGTTATTTTATAGTTTTGATGTCTTCACTATTTTTCTACAATGTAGAAAATAGTACAAATAAAGATAAACCCTTGAATGAGTAGGTGTGTCCAAACGCTTAACGGGTGCTGTATAAATCATTAGTATGAATAAACTCAAAACATCAGAATAGTTTGTCTAAGTGTTGTATTGTTTCTGTCTTGTATCTTTGTACCAAAGTACAAAGAACTCATTAATTACCTGTCATCTTAGCTGATTTTCTAGAAATCACTTCTATACGATTACCTCGCCAATCTCTCAAACTGAGCTCCGTGATAAGGCCCCGGATCCGGTCGGGCAAACAACAACATTTTCATGAATATAAATAGACTCACAGTTAGTATCAGAACAGGGCTGTAGCAGTACGACACTTCAGTACTATCTGAACCTGGGGAAGGCCGAGTGACGACATCCCTACACTCGGTCAGGATTACCCTCCTTTACTGCAACAGTTCTTCTGCTGAACGATCACACTGTACTGTACTGTCTTTTCTTCTAGCCTTGCATCTGGGGAGCAGGGTGGGGGGTCAATATGTCAAGTTACTCCATGTTAGTGAGTGAATTTAAATGGAATTCAATTCAAATCATGACTTGAAGTAAAAGTGTATTAACTATCTGAAATTAAATACAATTAAATGCAGTATATTGTTCAAGTCAATTCATGGATTGAATTGAACAATCCAATATGCCACTTTTTCAGTTCTCCTAAATTGAGATGGACCGCCTGGGCTCAATTCGTGGTATGTAGAGTATGTTGACCCTCTTGGGGTGATACATCCGGGGTGATACGTCTGGGATGATACGGCTGTATCTATCACAACAGTCTAGTTATCAGGAAACAAGGTAAGACCCAAGTGCAGACAGGGTGAAGTAACAATGTTTATTATAACACCAGGGGCAGGCAACCGACAGGTCAAGGCAGGCAGGCTCAGGGAGAGGCAGAGTTCAGTAACCCAGAGGTGGAGCAAAGGTAGAGGACGGCAGGCAGGCTCAGGGACAGGCAGAGTTCAGTAACCCAGAGGTGGAGCAAAGGTAGTGGACGGCAGGCAGGGTCAGGGACAGGCAGAACAAAGGTACAGGATGGCAGGCAGGCTCAGGGACGGGCAGAGTGGTCAGGGGGGCAGGTACAAGTTCAGGACAGGCAAGGGTCAAAAACCAGGAGGACGAGAAAAACACAGGAGCTGACAGGACGAACGCAGGTAAGCTTGACAAACAAGACGAACTGGCACAGACAGACAGGTGTAAATACACAGGGGATAATGGGGAAGATGGGCGACACCTGGAGGGGGGTGGAGACAAGCACAAGGACAGGTGAAACAGATCAAGGCGTGACACTAGTAGAGTAATTATTATAAAATAATACAAAAGAACAGAGTTTTAACATAAATATCATCCATATATTTACATGTATATGTTCTTGTTCCATTCCTTTACTTAGATTTGTGTGTACTAAGTAGTTGTTGTGGAATTGTTAGATTACTTGTTAGATATTGCTGCACTGTCGGAACTAGAAGCACAAGCATTTCTGCTAACCACGTGTATGTGACTGATAAAATTTGATTTGAAATATCATGAAATAAAAAGACTCGTAACCTAGCTGTCCGTTACTTGACTCGCTCATTATCAAAAGCTTGTAGAAGTTTGTTGATTGACTCCTAATTTAGTAATCAATGTGTGACGACAGAGGATGAAGATGTTTCACTGAAGTATGCTGTTTGATACAGGGTTCTAAGATGTTTCACTAAAATATGCTGTGTGATACAATGTTCTAAGATTTTTCTCTAAAGTATTCTGTGTGATACAGGGATCTTAGATGTTTCACTGAAGTATGCTATGTGATAGAGGGTTATAAGATGTTTCACTAAAGTATGCTGTGTGATACAGGGTTCTAAGATGTTTCACTAAAGTATGCTGTGTGATACAGGGTTCTAAGATTTTTCATTAAAGTATGTCGTGTGATACAGGGTTATAAGATTTTTCATTCAAGTATGCTGTGTGATACAGGGTTATACGATTTTTCACTAAAGTATGTCGTGTGATACAGGCTTCTAAGATTTTTCACTAAAGTATGTTGTGTGATACAGGGTTATAAGATTTTTCATTAAGATATGCTGTGTGATACAGGGTTCTAAGATTTTTCATTAAAGTATGTCGTGTGATACAGGGTTATAAGATTTTTCAGTAAAGTATGCTGTGTGATACAGGGTTCAAAGGCTGGTGTATTAAGATTTGTAACTGTAGGCTTTGGATGGGTAACCTAAGAAGATAGTAATAGCCCCTGCAGATGCTAGGGTGATAATGCAAAGTTGAACCACATTTTTTTCTTTAAACATTGAAACAACAGTAGGGGAAAGAGCACCACTGTCCACCCCACCATTGTTCTTTTTGTTTTGTTGACGGAGCAGAGGTGAGGACTATTCTATCCAGTGGCGACCCCTCATTCAGGGCAGTTGGGGCAGAGCCCCACATCTTTAGCAAAACAATTATAATACAAAATAAATAAAACATTTTTGGGGGGCTTGCCTGTTTTGCATGTTATTTTGGCTTTAATACGTGTCACATATCAGTTTGCAAACAATGTAAAAAAATATATATATCATTGAGTTAGTTAAGATACATACAAACATGGACTTTTTTGTTTGTTTTCTTGAGTGAGGCAGCTCCAAAATGCAGGTGTTTCAGCCTAGCTCAGTGCTTTCTGTGGTGGTGGGGCAAGCCAGCAGAAAATACGGAGCATTGCACCATGATTGGCTCAGTGTTCTGTCAATCAAGGGGAAACTACATCACCGCAAAGTCTAAGGGGAGACCTCAAAAATGTAGAGCCCTTTGGGTATTAACATAGAGATACATTAGGAGTGCCCATCCAAGAAGTGCTCAAGGTCATTGGCCACAGATACAATTAGATCAAATCACGCTATATCTACCATAGCTTTCATTGGACTGATCATGTCAACATCATGTCAATTTTCCAAATCTTAGCTAGCAGTCATCATCATGAATCAAGTCAACAATCTACTGGCAAATCCTTTTTAATCCTTGTCATATGAAGATAAATAATGAAGATAAATTATAGATAAAACGTATCGGTGCTCATCAGCTATTAGACATAAACATTACACAACAAGTTGGAAATCGCAAATTCAACAACGAGTGGTTTGGAAGGATGTGAGCACAACAAGGTGAGACCAAAAATGTCTTGCATGCTGCTGAATAAATGATGTAATATGCCAGGGAGATATGTATACTGTAGCTAAGAAAGTAATACTAAGTGTATGTTGTGTAGTAAGCTGTTAGTAGCCCATGTGTCTCACTCTAATAATTTGAGTGCGAGAGAGGCATAGAGGAAGAGAGAGAGAGAGAGAGAGAGAGAGGAAGAGAGAGAGAGAGGGATAGAGGAGGAGAGAGAGAGGGATTGAGGAAGAAAGAGAGAGAGGAAGAGAGAGAGAGGCAGAGGAAGAGAGAGAGAGAGGAAGAGAGAGCGAGAGAGCGAGGGATAGAGGAAGAGAGAGAGAGGGGAAGAGAGAGAGAGAGAGAGAGGAAAGTTTGGAACTGTTTGTAAATATTGCATGTCGGTTTAGAATTTAGAGGGAGCAAGTGAGTAAGTGACAGAGAGTGAGAGAACAAGAACGAGAGAAAGAACGAGAACGAGGAGAAGAAGGAGAGGAGAGCAAGAGCGAATACATGGCACGTTGAATAAATATCAAAATGGAAGCACTTGAGTGCTGTTTCAGAACAATGACAGCGTTGCCGTTGCTGCGAGTCTCACTGTGACACATTGTGTTTAGATCTATCCTGGCACACACAGTTAACTTCAGGGATGCTTGCACTGTGACGTCAACCAATGTTCAAAATAAGATTATAAATCAAAAGTGTAGCGAGTGGTGAAGACTCGTAGACGTTTTGGCTGGGGTGAGCGGGGCGAACAGCGGAGAGGGGGTCTGGGTTTAATGAGACCTAGTGTGTGTGTGTGTGTGTGTGTGTAAGTGTATGTGTGTGTGTGTGTGTGTGTGTGTGTGTGTGTGTGTGTGTGTGTGTGTGTGTGTGTGTGTGTGTGTGTGTGTGTGTGTGTGTCCGACGAGGCCCAGTCAGATCAGAAAGCAGACGGTTGGGTTGCTTATAGAAGGAGGTATGCAACGTCTGTTCAGAAGGAAGGTATCTGCTGGGCCCTAATTACAAACAACTAGCCAAACTCACTGCAATGGCTGGAGATTGAGAGAGATCTGTGTGTTATGGAGCTTGGCTGGTGGCTCGGCTGGCTGACAGAGAGAGGCAGGCAGGCTGGTAGGGTGCACCTCGGGGCATCTCTGTCCGTTAAGACTCTCCTGGGTCTGTCTGTGTTAGTGTGGGTTTCACAGACAGAATTGAAGTCGGGAAGGCCACCTGCCTAGTTGGAACACACAGAGAGATGTACACACACACACACACACACACACACACACACGCACACGCACACGCACACGCACACACAAAGACTACATAGCCTACATAGAAACACACTTGTCAGGTCAAATCTGTAAATTCCAAATGTCAACTTCTTTCATGTGTTAGTGCTTGCCCTATTGCCACCCAGAAACATGACATCATACAGGGGTCTGGTCAGGCAGTACTGTAGCTCCTCATTGGTTTCTACTCTTTCACCACTCATCATTACTAATGCTGTTATTATGATCAATCTTTATTCCTAACCAAACAAGAGCTGAAACTGCCACGCCACTAAGCCAGACAAGGTTTGAATCATGTCTACAGCTCTACACTACAGGGGAAGTTGACCTGAAAATGGCACTATATATTCCCCAGTGATTGTCTCCAAGTCAGGCTATAGAACTTCAGTCAGGCTATAGAACTTCAGTCAGGCTATAGAACTTCAGTCAGGCTAAAGAACTTCAGTCAGACTATAGAACTTCAGTCAGGCTATAGAACTTCAGTCAGGCTATAGAACTTCAGTCAGGCAATAGAACTTCAGTCAGGCTATAGAACTTCTTGGCGCTGCGATCCAGACATAAAATATCCTAGCTTTCAAGTCAATCTAATTCTGTGGTCAAATCATGACATGGAAGAGCTCCTCATTGACTTGGCATCAGAACTCTGAACATCTGCTGGCCAGGGCACTGCATCCAAGGTTGTAATATTTGAACAAGGTAATGAGGTTCCACGTCAATATTTCTCAGAATGTAGATGAAAAATATAATGTGAAGAAGGTATTATTACTGTACAGGTTCGTTGCTATGGTATACTATTGTCACGTCCTGACCAGCAGATGGAGCTGTTGTTGTAGTTTTGGGGTCAGGACGTGGCAGTCTTGTGTGTGTGATTGTTCTGTGTTGGTCTTGTGACTCCTGATCAGGAACAGCTGGGGATCGTTGTTCCTGATTGGGAGTCATATATGTAGGAGTATGTTTGTCACTTGGTTTTGTGGGTAGTTGTTTTTGCACTGCGTGTTGTGTGCATGCAGAACTGTAGCTGTTGTCACTTTGTTTGTATTGTTAAGTGGATGCTCTACTCCTTTATTTTAATTAAAGATGAGTATTCACATACCTGCTGCGCCTTGGTCCATTTCTACAGAAGACAGCCGTTACAGAACTACCCACCAAAGGACCAAGCAGCAGAAGAGGAGGAAGCCACAGGAGAAGAAAATGGAAGAATGGACCTGGCAGGACGAAAGAAAATTCTGGGCGGACAAGTTAAGGGAGCTAAGGGAACCCGAGAGGCAGCCCCAAGATTTTTTTTGGGGGGGGCACACGGGTAGTTTGGCCAGGCCAGGGAAGAGCCGTAAGCCAGCTACCCGTGACTACAGGGAGGTGCGTACGAGGTGGAGGGCGCCATGTTACGCTGAGGTGCGCACCATCTCGCCTATACGGACGCACAGCCCACTTCGCCCAGTACCAGCGCCCCGCAGGTGCCAGGGCAAGGGGAGCATCGAGCCGGAAGGAGTGATGCCAACCCTGCACTCAAGACCGCCAGTGCGCCCTTTCGGTCCGGTGTTTCCCGCTAGACACACTAGCATGGAGGTGCGTGTCTCCAGGCTGGTACGTCCAATACCTGCCCCACGCATCAGGAGTCAACAGTCGTCATCAGAGCTGCCCGCCAGTCAACAGTCACCAGAGCTGCCCGCCAGTCAACAGTCACCAGAGTTGCCCGCCAGTCAACAGTCTTCAGAGCTGCCCGCCAGTCAACAGTCGTCGGAGCTGCCCGCCAGTCAACAGTCGTCGGAGCTGCCCGCCAGTCAACAGTCGTCGGAGCTGCCCGCCAGTCAACAGTCGTCGGAGCTGCCCGCCAGTCAACAGTCGTCGGAGCTGCCCGCCAGTCAACAGTCGTCGGAGCTGCCCGCCAGTCAACAGTCGTCGGAGCTGCCCGCCAGTCAACAGTCGTCAGAGCTGCCCGCCAGTCAACAGTCGCCGGAGTGGCCGGACTGCGCTGAACTGCCGGAGTGGCCGGACTGCGCTGAACTGCCGGAGTGGCCGGACTGCGCTGAACTGCCGGAGTGGCCGGACTGCGCTGAACTGCCGGAGTGGCCGGACTGCACTGAACTGCCGGAGTGGCCGGACTGCGCTGAACTGCCGGAGTGGCCGGACTGCGCTGAACTGCCGGAGAGGCCGGACTGCCCTGAACTGCCGGAGTGGCCGGACTGCCCTGAACTGCCGGAGTGGCCGGACTGCCCTGAACTGCCGGAGTGGCCGGACTGCCCTGAACTGCCGGAGTGGCCGGACTGCCCTGAACTGCCGGAGTGGCCGGACTGCCCTGAACTGCCGGAGTGGCCGGACTGCCCTGAACTGCCGGAGTGGCCGGACTGCCCTGAACTGCCGGCGTGGCCGGACTGCCCTGAACTGCCGGCGTGGCCGGACTGCCCTGAACTGCCGGAGTGGCCGGACTGCCCTGTTCTGCCGGAGTGGCCGGACTGCCCTGTTCTGCCGGAGTGGCCGGACTGCCCTGTTCTGCCGGAGTGGCCGGACTGCCCTGTTCTGCCGGAGTGGCCGGACTGCCCTGTTCTGCCGGAGTGGCCGGACTGCCCTGTTCTGCCGGAGTGGCCGGACTGCCCTGTTCTGCCAGAGTGGCCGGACTGCCCGGTTCTGCCAGAGGTGCCCGCCTGCCCTGATCTGCCAGGGTGCCCGGCCTGTCAGGATCAGCCCGAGTGGTCCTCCTGCCCTCCGGTCCAGCCCGAGTGGTCCTCCTGCCCTCCGGTCCAGCCCGAGTGGTCCTCCTGCCCTCCGGTCCAGCCCGAGTGGTCCTCCTGCCCTCCGGTCCAGCCCGAGTGGCCCGCATGCCTTCCGGCCCAGCCCGAGTGGCCCGCATGCCTTCCGGCCCAGCCCGAGTGGCCCGCATGCCTTCCGGCCCAGCCCGAGTGGCCCGCATGCCTTCCGGCCCAGCCCGAGTGGCCCGCATGCCTTCCGGCCCAGCCCGAGTGGCCCGCATGCCTTCCGGGCCAGCCCGAGTGGCCCGCATGCCTTCCGGCCCTGCCCGAGTGGCCCGCATGCCTTCCGGCCCAGCCCGAGTGGCCCGCATGCCTTCCGGCCCAGCCCGAGGGGCCCTCCTGCTCTCCGGCCCAGCCCGAGGGGCCCTCCTGCTCTCCGGCCCAGCCCGAGGGGCCCTCCTGCTCCCCGGCCCGGCCCGAGGGGCCCTCCTGCTCCCCGGCCCGGCCCGAGGGGCCCTCCTGCTCCCCGGCCCGGCCCGAGGGGCCCTCCTGCTCCCCGGCCCGGCCCGAGGGGCCCTCCTGCCCCCCGGCCCGGCCCGAGGGGCCCTCCTGTCCTCCGGCCCGGCTCGAGGGGTCCGTCTGCCTGGCGCAGCTATCGGCTCCACCGAAGTGGGCGACGCCGAGGGTGGAGCAGGGTCCACGTCCTGCACCGGAGCCACCTCCAGGATAGGTGGGTTGGGGAGGGAGGGTGTAGCACAGTGCCGTCGTTGACGGCAGCCACCCTCCCTTCCCTCCCTTATTGTTTAGGGGTTATTGTTTATGGGTTTTGTTGGGGATTTTGTTTGTTGGTGTTTTTTCGTTGTTAGGTGCATTCCGGGGTCTGCACCTTGAGGGGGGGGGTACTGTCACGTCCTGACCAGCAGATGGAGCTGTTGTTGTAGTTTTGGGGTCAGGACGTGGCAGTCTTGTGTGTGTGATTGTTCTGTGTTGGTCTTGTGACTCCTGATCAGGAACAGCTGGGGATCGTTGTTCCTGATTGGGAGTCATATATGTAGGAGTATGTTTGTCACTTGGTTTTGTGGGTAGTTGTTTTTGCACTGCGTGTTGTGTGCCTGCAGAACTGTAGCTGTTGTCACTTTGTTTGTATTGTTAAGTGGATGCTCTACTCCTTTATTTTAATTAAAGATGAGTATTCACATACCTGCTGCGCCTTGGTCCATTTCTACAGAAGACAGCCGTTACAACTATACAGTACGACAGTGTTACTGTTAAAAAATATCTTTACATTTCAATTATCAGGCTAAATTTCACCAAGGATATTAAAACCTCTTACATCTAGACGTTCCGCTAGCAGAACACCACTCCAATATCCAATGATAAGGCGTGGCGCGAAATACAAACTCTTCGAAAATCAGAAAACTTCCATTTTTAAAACATATGACTATTTTACACCATTTTAAAGACAAGACTCTCCTTTATCTAACCACACTGTCCGATTTCAAAAAGGCTTTACAACGAAAGCAAAACATTAGATTATGTCAGCAGAGTACCCAGCCAGAAATAATCAGACACCCATTTTTCAAGCTAGCATATAATGTCACAAAAACCAAAACCACAGCTAAATGCAGCACTAACCTTTGATGATCTTCATCAGATGACACTCCTAGGACATTATGTTATACAATACATGCATGTTTTGTTCAATCAAGTACATATTTACATCAAAAAACAGCTTTTTACATTAGCATGTGACGTTCAGAACTAGCATTCCCACCGAACACTTCCGGTGAATTTACTAAATTACTCACGATAAACGTTCACAAAAAACATAACAATTATTTTAAGAATTATAGATACAGAACTCCTTTATGCAATCGCGGTGTCCAATTTTAAAATAGCGTTTTCGGTGAAAGCACACTTTGCAATATTCTGAGTAGATAGCTCGCCATCACGGGCTAGCTAATTTGACACCCACCAAGTTTGTTACTCACCAACCTCAGATTTACTATAAGAAAAATTGGGTTACCTTTGCTGTTCTTCGTCAGAATGCACTCCCAGGACTTCTACTTCAACAACAAATGTTGGTTTGGTTCCAAATAATCCATAGTTATATCCAAATAGCGGCGTTTTGTTTGTGTGTTCAAGACACTATCCGAAGGGTGACGAAGGGTGACGCGCGGACGCGTATCGTGACAAAAAAATGCAAAATATTCCATTACCGTACTTCGAAGCATGTCAAACGCTGTTTAAAATCAATTCTTATGCGATTTTTCTCGTAAAAAAAGCGATAATATTCCGACCGGGAGACGTCCTTTCCGTTCAAAGACTCAAAATCTAAAATGGACTCTTCACGTGCACGCGCACACCCGTCTCATTGTTCTCAGATCGACCACTTACCAAATGCGCTACTGTTTTTCAGCCATGGACAGCAGAGTCACCATTCAACGTTCTGGCGCCTTCTGAGAGCCTATGGGAGCCTTAGAAATTTTCACGTTACAGCAGAGATCCTTTGTTTTGGTTAGAGATGACAAAGAAGGCCAAGAAATGGTCAGACAGGGTACTTCCAGTACAGAATCTTCTCAGGTTTTGGCCTGCCATTTGGGGTCTGTTATGCTCACAGACACCATTCAAACAGTTTTAGAAACTTTGGAGTGTTTTCTATCCAAAGCTAATAATTATATGCATATTCTAGTTTCTGGGCAGGAGTAATAACCAGATTAAATCGGGTACGTTTTTTATCCGGCCGTGAAAATACTGCCCCCTATCCATAACAAGTTAATTACTGTAGAGAGAAAATGGAAGAAGGGAAAGATGTTCTGAGGGAGGGAAAAGGGAGTGTTGAAAGACTGTGAAGACATGGGGTGTCCCAGGCCATCATCGTAAATAAGGATGTTTTCTTAATTGACTCGCCTGGATAAATAAAGGTTAAATAAAGGTTAAATGAAGGTTAAATTAAGGGTAGGTAAGGTTAAATGAAGGTTAAATGAAGATTAAATAAAGGTTAAATGAAGGTTAAATTACGGGTAGGTAAGGTTAAATGAAGGTTAAATGAAGATTAAATAAATGTTAAATGAAGGTTAAATTACGGGTAGGTAAGGTTAAATGAAGGTTAAATGAAGGTAAAATTACGGTTATGTAATGCTTAGGCGTAGTAGAGGAGGAATCAGACGCAGGAAGCAGCGATACGGGTGATGGCTTTTAATGAGCGACACAGCAAAAACACCTGCCACCCCAAATAGCGAACTCAGCGCACACAAAAATCAAAGTGCCCCAAAAACAGGGGACAAAACACAGTGAGTGTAAACCCACGCACTAGCGCTAAATACAATACAGCGTGTAACAAAGCAACCAACAGAGAAACAATCCCGCACAAAGAGCAGGCGGGTCAACTAGCTAATATAGCCCCGCTAATCAACCCAACTAAGGACAGGTGCAAACAATAACAGAAAGGGGAAAACAAAAAGGAATCAGTGGCAGTTAGTAGGCCGGTGACGACGACCGCCGAGCACCACCCGAGCAGGAGGGGGCGCCACCTTCGTTGGGAGTCGTGACAGGGTAGGTAAGGTTAAATTAAGGTTAAATGAAGATTAAATAAAGGGTAAATTAACGGTAGGTAAGGTTAAATGAAGGTTAAATGAATGTTAAATAAAGGTTAATAGCTGTTGCTTATTTGAGTCTGAAAAGAAGATACAAATCAATGTATTTTTCAACAAAACATTTAACTTTTGGATACTACTGTACAGACTCACAATTCTACCTGAAAGTAATACCAGCGACTGAGTCTGGTTAAGCTAGTGAGTTAACTGTTGAGGAAATGTCAGACTCAGATCTCGAATGGTCAACACTGCCACAATCCACAATCCAAAGGCTCAGTTAATGTATATAGGCCTTCTGTTGCAGTATGTCATACCACATATCACTGTCAGACTGTTGTGGGGGGTGTGTGTGTGTGTGTGTGTGTGTGTGTGTGTGTGTGTGTGTGTGTGTGTATGTGTGTGTGTGTGTGTGTGTGTGTGTGTGTGTGTGTGTGTGGCACCGGAAGTTATTTTAGCTACAGGCTTTTAAAGGCTCAGTCTCACTTTAAATACTCTAGGACATCATATAGCTAAAGAGAGAGAGAGAGAGGTACTTTAACTATTTGCACATCATTATAACACTGCACATAGCCGTAATATGACATTTGAATTTGTATTCTTTTGAAACTTGTGAGTGTAATGTTTACTGTTCATTTTCTATTGTTTATTTCACTTTTGTTTATTATGTATTTCACTTGCTTTGGCAATGTAAATAATGTTTCCCATTCCAATAAAGCCCATTGAATTGAATTGAGACAGAGCGCGAGAGAGAGCCAAAGAGAGAAAGAGAGTGAGTGAGCAAGAAATAGAGACAGAGGGAGAGAGAGAACGAGAGAGAAACAAGAGAGAGAGAAAGGGAGAGAGAGAGAGAAATAGAGACAGAGGGAGAGAGAGAACAAGAGAGAAACAAGAGAGAGAGAGAGTGAGAGAGAGAGAGGGAGGAGGGAAACAGTCCACTTTGAGATGGTGATTAATTGTACATCATGGTGATTAATTGTACTGTAACTGCAGAGCGCAGTTTTAAGAGTGGAGAATTAAGATTCACTATGAAAAACGACAGAACTCCTGACCTTCATCACAATCACGTAACACAAACTATGAGAGTAGGGGTTGTTAGAAGTAAGTCCAATCCCACTGTTGCAGTCTGAGGGATTGTGGGGAGCTTTGTAAATGAGACTAAATCAATTTACTCTCTGTTATTTAAAATACACTCCTATCTGGAACGAAGAGAGAAGGGCAAGAAACCAAGTCCTGTAAAAAACAACACATTTCTAAATGTTAACATTTATTCACTCTGGACTTTTGCATGGAGGAGAACTGCTCTTCAATCATAAAAAAATATATATATATATGAGTAGTTTGCTGTAGATTGAGAACGATTAAGAACGGTGCTGTGGGTAGTTTGCTACAGATTGAGAATGATTGAGAACGGTTCTGTGGGTAGTTAGCTGCAGATTGAGTGTGATTGGGAACGGTTCTGTGGGTAGTTTGCTACAGATTGAGTGTGATTGGGAACGGTGCTGTGGGTAGTTAGCTACAGATTGAGAATGATTGGGAACAGTTCTGTGGGTAGTTAGCTGCAGATTGAGTGTGATTGGGAATGGTTCTGTGGGTAGTTTAATGCAGATTGAGAATGATTGAGAACAGTTCTGTGGGTAGTTTGCTGCAGATTGAGTGTGATTGGGAATGGTTCTGTGGGTAGTTTAATGCAGATTGAGTGTGATTGGGAACGGTTCTGTGGGTAGTTAGCTGCAGATTCAGGGTGATTGAGAACAGTTCTGTGGGTAGTTAGCTGCAGATTGAGAATGGTTCTGTGGGTAGTTAGCTGCAGATTGAGAACGGTACTGTGGGTAGTTAGCTGCAGATTGAGAATGGTTCTGTGGGTAGTTAGCTGCAGATTGAGTATGATTGAGAACGGTTCTGTGGGTAGTTAGCTGCAGATTGAGTATGATTGAGAATGGTTCTGTGGGTAGTTAGCTGCAGATTGAGTATGATTGAGAACGGTTCTGTGGGTAGTTATCTGCAGATTGAGAACGGTTCTGTGGGTAGTTATCTGCAGATTGAGTATGATTGAGAACGGTTCTGTGGGTAGTTATCTGCAGATTGAGAACGGTTGTGTGGGTAGTTAGCTGCAGATTGAGTATGATTGAGAACGGTTGTGTGGGTAGTTAGCTGCAGATTGAGAATGGTTCTGTAGGAAATTAGCTGCAGATTAAGAATGGTTCTGTGGGTAGTTATCTGCAGATTGAGTATGATTGAGAATGGTTCTGTGGGTAGTTAGCTGCAGATTGAGAATGGTTCTGTGGGTGGTTAGCTGCAGATTGAGTATGATTGAGAACGGTTCTGTGGGTATTTAGCTGCAGATTGAGTATGATTGAGAACGGTTCTGTGGGTAGTTATCTGCAGATTGAGAACGGTTCTGTGGGTAGTTATCTGCAGATTGAGAACGGTTGTGTGGGTAGTTAGCTGCAGATTGAGTATGATTGAGAACGGTTCTGTGGGTAGTTAGCTGCAGATTGAGTATGATTGAGAACGGTTCTGTGGGTAGTTATCTGCAGATTGAGAACGGTTCTGTGGGTAGTTGCTGCAGATTGAGAATTTAGCTGCAGATTGAGTATGATTGAGAACGGTTCTGTGGGTAGTTAGCTGCAGATTGAGTATGATTGAGAACAGTTCTGTGGGTAGTTGGCTGCAGATTGAGAATGTTTCTGTGGGTAGTTATCTGCAGATTGAGAATGGTTCTCTGGGTAGTTAACTGCAGATTGAGAATGGTTCTGTGGGTAGTTAGCTGCAGATTGCAAATGGTTCTGTGGGTAGTTAGCTGCAGATTAAGAATGGTTCTGTGGGTAGTTATCTGCAGATTGAGTATGATTGAGAATGGTTCTGTGGGTAGTTAGCTGCAGATTGAGAATGGTTCTGTGGGTAGTTATCTGCAGATTGAGAACGGTTCTGTGGGTTGTTATCTGCAGATTGAGAATGGTTCTCTGGGTAGTTAGCTGCAGATTGAGAATGGTTCTGTGGGTAGTTAGCTGCAGATTGAGTATGATTGAGAACGGTTCTGTGGGTAGTTAGCTGCCGATTGAGTATGATTGAGAACGGTTCTGTGGGTAGTTGGTTGCAGATTGAGAATGGTTCTGTGGGTAGTTATCTGCAGATTGAGAATGGTTCTCTGGGTAGTTAGCTGCAGATTGAGAATGGTTCTGTGGGTAGTTAGCTGCAGATTGAGTATGATTGAGAATGGTTCTGGCTGCTCTCTCTTTTCTTTTTCTTTGAGGAAAAGAATGAGATACAAAACACATTCTCTTGACGAAAAGCATCCAACAGAAACACAGCAAACCAAAATAGAAGCAGCTATTTCTGCTGTTATTTTAAGAAAAAGTGACATGCTCTATATTAAATTACAACATCATAAGGTCATTCTGAACTCTTATGTCTGCCTTCTAGCCTCCAGCCTATGACTCATGAGAAGTATGCAGTGACGTCAGTCCATACTACTCACCCCTAGTACCGATAAAGCATTGATATTCAACTAGCTTGTTCATTGACCATTGATTGGATTTGACCAATCAAGAGGATAACTCACTTACCGTCACTTAGTCTACATACCTCAGGAGGTTGGGGAGGACGGGCTCGTGGTAATGGCTGGAGCGGAATAGGTGGAATGGTATCAAATACATCAAACCCATGGTTTCCATGGGTTTGATGGCATTCCGCTCACACTGTTCCAGACATTATTATGAGCCATCCTCCCCTCAGGAGCCTCCACTGCTACATATCAATCTGCTTCTTGTTTGAACAGAGGGTTTGATATATTATATTACCTACAGGTAATTCTCTACAGCGATTATCTGTGGAATAAGATTTACAGTTAATGAGTTGACTTCGATTACACTTGTTTTATGTTGCCCATCGGGGCAAAATTGGAATTTAAAAGCTTTGATGGACAAGCTTCAGTCATAATATTGGTTGTACAGTGCCTTCAGAAAGTAAAAAAATGTGATGGTGTTACAGCCTTGATTCAAAATGTATTAAATGTTAAAAAAAATATATCAACTATCTGCACACAATACAGAGTGAATGACAGAGTGAAAACATGTTTTTAGAAATTGCTGTACATTTATTGAAAATAAATACAGAAATATCTCATTTACATACTGTAAGTATTCAACCCCCTGAGCCAATACATTTTAGAATCACCTTTGGCAGCGATTACAACTGTGAGTCTTTCTAGGTAAGTCTCTAAGAGCTGTGAGTCTTTCTGGGTACGTCTCTAAGAGCTGTGAGTCTTTCTAGGTACGTCTCTAAGAGCTGTGAGTCTTTCTGGGTACGTCTCTAAGAGCTGTGAGTCTTTCTGGGTACGTCTCTAAGAGCTGTGAGTCTTTCTGGGTACGTCTCTAAGAGCTGTGAGTCTTTCTAGGTACGTCTCTAAGAGCTGTGAGTCTTTCTGGGTACGTCTCTAAGAGCTGTGAGTCTTTCTGGGTACGTCTCTAAGAGCTGTGAGTCTTTCTGGGTACGTCTCTAAGAGCTGTGAGTCTTTCTAGGTACGTCTCTAAGAGCTGTGAGTCTTTCTGGGTACGTCTCTAAGAGCTGTGAGTCTTTCTGGGTACGTCTCTAAGAGCTGTGAGTCTTTCTGGGTACGTCTCTAAGAGCTGTGAGTCTTTCTGGGTACGTCTCTAAGAGCTGTGAGTCTTTCTGGGTACGTCTCTAAGAGCTGTGAGTCTTTTTAGGTACGTCTCTTAGAGCATTGCACACCCGGATTGTACGATATTTGCACATTATTCTTAAAATGATTCTTCAAGCTCTTTCAAGTTGGTTGTTGATCATTGCTAGACAGCTATTTTCATGTCTTGCCATAGATTTCCATGCCGATTTAAGTCAAAACTGTAACTAGGCCACTCAGGAATATTCAATGTCATCTTGGTAAGCAACACCAGTGTAGATATGGCCTTGTGTTTTAGGTTATTGTCCTGCTGAATTTGGCTTACGGTGTCTGTTGGAAAGCAGAATGAAGCAGGTTTTCCTCAAGGATTTTTATTGTGCTTAGCTCTATTCAATATATTGTTTTATCCTAAAAAACTCCCTAAAAACTACAATGTTGTTGATCCATCCTCAGTTTTCTCCTATCACAGCCATTAAACTATCTGTTTTAAAGACACCATTTGCCTCATGGTGAAATCCCTCTTCAGCAACTGAGTTAGGAAGGAGACCTGTATGTTTGTAGTGACTGGGTGTATTGATAAACCATCCAAAGTGTAATTAATAACTTCACCATGCTCAAAGGGGTATTCAATGACTGCTTTTTTATTTTTACCCATCTACCAATAGGTGCCCTTCTTTGCTAGGCCTTGGAAAACCTCCCTTGTCTTTGTGGTTGAATCTGTGCTTGAAATTCACTACTCAACTGAGGGTTCTTACAGATAATTGTATGTGTGGGGTACAGAGATGTGGTAGTCATGAAAAAAATCATGTTAAACACAATTATTGCACATAGAGTGAGTCCATGCAAGATGCCCTTGTTGTCGCCCCTGGAAGACACCCCGGGAAGATGCCCCCTGGTGACACCCCTTGACCTTTTCCACACCTTGTTGTGTTACAGCCTGACACATTTTTTTTTTGAGTTTGTGTCAATAGGCTATACCCCCCATTATGTCAAAATGGAATTGTGTTTTAAGAATTTTTTACTAGTTAATTAAAAATGAAAAGCTGAAATGTCTTGAGTCAATAAGTGTTTATGAGTCCGCCAGATCAGAGACAGTAGGTAAGTGCGTGAAATGGACAATTTTCCTGTCCTGTTAAGCATTCAAAATGTAAGGAGTACTTTTGGGCGTCAGGGAAAATGTATTGAGTAAAACGTACATTAATGTCTTAAGTAAAACGTACATTAATGTCTTAAAGAATGTAGTGGAGTAAAAGTTGTAAAAAACATAGAGTAAAGTACAGATACCCCCCAAAAACTACTAAAGTAGTTCTTTAAAGTATTTTTACACCACTGGCTGCCACCACAATCCTATTTTCATCGGTCTGAAGATTGAATGACTCGGCTTCACTCCGACACTCGGCTCGGCTGTTTCTGTAAGCGTCGAGCAGTTGAACCGCTTCGAAATCGAAACACCTTCAAGGACTTTTGAATTAAGTAAAATGGCAGTGTCGCTTCACTTCCGACAGCTCCTATAACATACAACAGAGAGGTATCCCTCTTACCATCAGGTTCCTACAGGTATTTTTTTGTTTTTATACAAAAGTTACAGCTTTATCAGAAATATTCAATGGAATGCGTAATGAAACAAACGTGTACCTGTGCGAGTGAAGAGCAGTGTGTAGGCAGTGAATTCTCAGCGAAATGTGATCTCTGCTGCAGTTTAACGAGTTCGCTTATTATTAATGTAACGTTTTAATTCACGTTCAGAATATGAAATACGACTCAAGTGGGTGCAATTCTGGCATCTCACATCAATTGAGAAAGACAAAGTCATAGAGCAGCGCTATTCTATACTGTCTGACCCATAGAGATCGGTCTGACTTGTGTTGTTGTAGTGTGAGGTAATGTTATTATAGCATGTCTCTTTGAAAGTATCCCTGGAGAACAGATGATTTGAGAGAGTACATTGAATTGTTAGCTGATTTGCCTGTGAAAGAACAAGGCATATTGTGGCTATAGTGGACAGTCAAAATAGTATAACTGCTTTAAAAGAACAGTTGGGCCACTACATCAGTGGCATCATGGCAAACTTGGTTCATTAAATGTCAGAATAACGTTTTTGTGTGGCAAGGGATCTGCTCTACACCTGCGATGTTGTCACCAGGTACTGGGACTGGGTATGACAGTAGTCAGTCAAATTAAAGTAGGCACATGTGTGAAGGCTTTCAAATGTTATTCAGCTCTCCTCTTTAGGTCATTACTGAAAAGGAAATTGGACATAAAGCTGTTGGATAACCATATTTCTGAGTTGTGAGTTATGGAACAAGGCTACAGTAGTGAGCTAAATTCAAACAAATGAATGCAATTACTGATGATTTAAAGCAGCTGCTTGATTTCCGCGCAAGAACAGAACAGAGTTAGAAGCTAGTGGAGACTGAGGGATCTACATGTGTTTGTCTGTAGGTTGTTTGCGACACACTCACAGATTATTTTGAATCAGACGCAAATTACTTATTTGAAATTAATGATTTTTTGTTTTGTTTAATAAAGGTGTGTCCACCATCACGCATTCATGTCCATTACACGATTTTATTTAACACGAATTTCAATTTGTTGTTTCTATGTTAAAGCTAGACTAAGGGTAAGGGTTAGCTAACATGCTAGCTAAGTAGTTAAAAAGTACTGTAGTAAATAGTTGCAAGGCTGGCTGAAATGTTAGTTGTCCATCATGGGATTCGAACATGCAACATTTTGGTTGCTTGGCCTCTGCGTAATACGCGCAACCGTTCTGCCCGACAAACCTCCCTCCTATAGTTTCTGTATTAATGACGTCCTGCCTTTATCTGAATTTAAATGCACTGTCTAAAAATTGTGTGGTGGACATGTCATTTTTTTATGTGTGTCGTTTTCATGAATTTCGCATTAAATCATTTGTTTATTTCACGATCATTTGTAATAGTGGGTTGTGAACCTAGAGGCGACGTGTTTGTTAGGTCTGTATGTTTGCCATAGGCATCATATAGGTGTACTTTATTGATGTATAATTGTATATATGTTGATGTATGTACTGTGCATGTTTGATGTAGTATGTGTGTGGTTTATACTACATGATATTTAGCTGTTACTGTGTGACATGTTAGGTGTTAATGATTACAAATGTTTATGTACACCCACACACTGTAGATGCCTACAGTATTTGGCTGAGATGCTAATTTTGTACTGTAGCCTAGAGAACAACATGCAGTTCCATGTTCTTTTGCGTTTTTCTTTCGTTGAATCATGATCCACGTGTTTACTGTGACATCAGCAAGGGTGTTTATAGGATATCTTGGCTCTCTAGGTCCACACAGTGTTCATGTACAACCCACCTCTTGCTCTTATCACCTGTTTATTGTCTCTGAGTACACTGAATCAATTAATCTGTAATATATCCAGTCATGTCCTGGATCAACTTTAATTTCAAAACATTTGGATTGAATTATCATGGGGATATGATATCCAAACAAACTGCTTTCTTCTGCTAGGAACATGATTGCACCATGCAATGTGAGCTAACCCAACGCGTTCAGATGTTTTCATATCTTAAAAAGTAGAAGTAGTTAACTTGCTATTATGGGAAAAACACAATTTAGAACAATGACAGTTATTTATTTTTTATTTTTTTTGCTTTGGAAGTGTCCTGGACTTGTTCAAACAGCCTTCTTTACGGCCCATGGGTATTGTTCTGTAATCAGATTTAGAATCCGTTTCAAGGATTACATGCTGGGTAATTCCACACTAACAGAATTACACTGAGACTCAGATTTCTCACTGTAAAATGTATGCCAAACCAAAAACCATTGATTGATTTTTAAAAGTTTAAACAAACCATACAGCTCTATGCACGAGGACTACTTGGAACAATTTACACAGAATTACTCTTTGCATCTGCACAGTTCTTCCAGTAAATGTGTTTTTTTGTGAACTTTTCAGTGTAAATGTCCTTCCGAGTTTATACGAACACGTTTTTCCAAAAACTCTGTGCCGAATTAAGATTAAAAGATGCCTGCAGAAAGAATGGGGTGTCTGTACACTGTAACATTACTGCAGAATTGTAGCGGGTTTCCAAACACGTTAGTTCTATTAGCTATGCTGTCTATGATGTTACGCTGTGTGTAGCAGTTTGACTTGGAACGGTTTTTTTCTCGCCTGGTCATATACTGCTGATGTGTTGTGCATTTTGAAGTCGATTCTGTCCAAAAAAGTTTCTTAAACGGAACAAAACAGGAATAAACGTACCTGAATTTGTCCAATGGACTAATGATTACACCCTATATCAGCTAGATGCAGGCAAGAGTGTACAAGGCGGTATTGAATGTCACTGTCTGTCACCTCAAATTTGTCTCTCGACCTGTGTGCATCTACATTGTAAACTTTAATTTGAAGGCTAGGTTGTAGCAACCTCATGATGGGTATAGGGAAAATATGAATATCATGTAGTAGCCTAAACCTATCAATGTTACATTGAACTGGGTGTATGGAATATGAATGACCAGCTTCACCTGGAATGCTTTTCCAACAGTCTTGAAGGAGTTCCCACATATGCTGAGCACTTGTTGGCCGCTTTACCTTCACTCAGCAGTCCAACTCATCCCAAACCATCCCAATTGGTTTGAGTTCGTGTGATTGTGGAGGACAGGTCATCTGATGCAACTCTCGTTCTTGGTCAAATAGCCCTTACACAGCCTGGAGATGTGTTGGGTCATTGTCCTGTTGAAAAACAATGATAGTCCCACTAAGCTCAGATGGGATGCCGTATCGCTGCAAAATGCTGTAATAGCCATGCTGGTTAAGTGTGCCTTGAATTCTAAATAAATCACTGACAGTGTCACCAGTAAAGCACCATCACGCCTCCTTCTCCATGCTTCACGGTGGGAACCACACATGCAGAGATCATCCGTTCACCTACTCTGCGTCTCACAAAGACACAGCGGTTGGAACCAAAAATCTCAAATTTGGACCAAAGCACAGATTTCCACCGGTCTAATTGCTTGTGTTTCTTGGCCCAAGCAAGTCTCTTCTTCTTATTGGTGTCCATTAGTAGTGGTGTCTGCAGCAATTTGACCATGAAGGCCTGATTCATGCAGTCTCTTCTGAAAAGTTGATGTGTCTGTTACTTGAACTCTGTGAACCATTTATTTGGACTGTAATCTGAGGTGCAGTTAACTCTAATGAACTTATCCTCTGCAGCAGAGGTAACTCTGGGTCTTCCTTTCCTGTGGCGGTCCTCATGAGAGCCAGTTTCATCATAGCACTTGATGGTTTTTGCGACTGCACTTGAAGAAACGTTCAACATTCTTGAAATGTTCCATATTGACTGACCTTCGTGTCTTAAAGTAATGATGGACTCTCATTTGTCTTTGCTTATTTGAGCTGTTCTTGCCATAATATGGACTTAGCCCTATTTGGTAAAAGACCATCTTCTGTATACCAGCCCTACCTTGTCACAACACATCTGATTGGCTAAAACGCATTAAGAAGGAAAGAAATTCCACAAATTAACTTTTAACAAGGCACACCTGTTAAGTGAAAGGCATTCCAGGTGACTACCTCATAAAGCTGGTTGAGAGAGTGCCAAGCTGTCAAGGCATAGGGTGGCTACTTTGAAGAATCTCAAATATAGCACACCTTTTGTTTCGAATGATTCCATGTGTATTATTTCATAGATTTGATGTCTTCACTATTATTCTACAATGTAGAAAATAGTAAAAATGAAAACTCTGGAATGAGTAGGTGTTTCCAAACTGTTGACTGGTACTGTATATAGGGTTAGAATATAAACAAATATAGGTACAACGTGTATGTATATTAGTGCTTTCAGGAAGTATTAATACCCCTTGACTTATTCCACATGTTGTCGTGTTACAGTCTAAATTCAAAATGTATGAAATATTTATAAAGATTGCACCCATCTGCACATAATATCGCATAATAACAAAGTGAAACATGTTTTTAGAAATGTTTGCACATATCTCATTTCCAAAAGTATTCACACCCCTGTGTAAACATGTTAGAATCACCTTTGGCAGCAATTACAGCTGTGAGTCTTTCTGGGTTAGTCTCTGAGGTTTTCACACCTGGATTGCACAATGTTTGCACATTATTCTTTAAAAAAGAATTGTCAAGTTGGTTGTTGATCTTAGCTAGAGAGCCATGTTCAAGTCTTGCCATAGATTTTCAAGCTGATATAAGTAAAAACTGTAACTAGGCTACATGGGTAGGGAGGGCGATTTTATATAGAATTAATTCAAATGTATGTTTTAGCTCAATGTTCCAAAAGCCTGGATTGCAAGAATCTAGTTCTAAAGGGTATTTTTTTGTTTTTTTTCTGTCCCAACTGCCAAATTTTAGAACAAAGCAGACTACTGAAATGGGACTATCAATGAACATGATTGTGGAATATTAATGCTGTCGCGCCTACCACGTACCGCTAGCAGCATTTTAGCCACAGACTGTTATATGCTAGCTGTCTAGTCTGTTTTTTATAAATGTGCAATGAGCATAAAATATGCATTTATAAAAGGAATTGGCACCTCATTCTGAGAAATTAGTGTCTTTATATCCAGATAGCTTGTTCACTTTGTTTTGATGTTACTATGTTGTTCAAACAGTTGTAGACGGACATGAGGGTGTGTTCATAGCAGTTCAACTGTTCTACCTTTGTTAGCGAGAAATAGATCCAAGTAATCTAGAAAGATGGCTACTCAGTAGCACGTGGGCTTGTGCTTGAGAG
Source organism: Salmo salar (assembly GCF_965601325.2). Lineage (NCBI taxonomy): Eukaryota > Metazoa > Chordata > Actinopteri > Salmoniformes > Salmonidae > Salmo > Salmo salar. The sequence continues at coordinate 46,554,261 of NC_138309.1, read as the reverse complement.
ATTGTCTATGAGACCTGTGTTAATTGTCTATAACGCCTGCTACAAGAAGTTGGTCATTATCAGTGGATGTGCATTGTACATGATTCTGGTTACATTTTAAACAAAAGGGGCATTTTCATAGACAGACTTGAAAGCCAGACAAGTGATTGTATCAAAAAAGCAGGTTAAACTGTTCTAATATAAAATAATTAAATTATTAGTGTGTCTTTATGGTTATGTCCTGAAATCATTTGATTATTCCTGACTGCTTGACATGCAGTGTGTTGACCTTTTTAATTGTCCAATAAACCTTAATTAGATAACATTAAAAACATTGAGCTATATGGTGAATCGCCCATAAGTAAAAAATAAATAAATATATAATAATAATTGAAATATGATTTTTAGGCCATATCGCACTCAGGAACATTCAATGTCATCTTGGTAAGCAACTCCAGTGTAGATTTGGCCTGTTTTAGGTTATTGTCCTGCTGAAAGGTGAAATTTGTCTTCCAGTGTCTGTTGGAAAGCAGACAACCTGGTTTTCCTCTAGGATTTTGCCTGTCCTAAAAAACAACCTTAGTCTTGACTGATGGAAAGCATACCCATAACTTGATGCAGCAGCCACCACCATGCTTGAAAATATGAAGAGTGGTACTTAGTAATTAATGTGTTGGATTGGATATGCCCCAGACAATTTTTTTATCTACCAATAGGTGCCCTTTGCTAGGCATTGGAAAACCTCCCTGGTCTTTGTGGTTGAATCTGTGTTTGAAACGCACTGCTCGACTGAGGTTTCTTACAGATAATTGTATGTGTGGGGTACAGAGATGAGGTAGTCATAAAAAAAATTATGTTAATCATTATTATTGCACACAGAGTGTGTCCATGCAACTTGTTAAGCACATTTTTACCCCTGAACTTATTAAGGCTTGCCATAATAAAAGGGTTGAATACTTATTGACTCGACATTTCAGCTTTTCATTTTTTTTATTCATTTGTTAACATTTTTTAAATAATTCCACTTTGACATTTTTGGGTATTGTGTGTCGGCCAGTGACACAATCTGAATTGAATCCATTTTTAATTCAGGCTAACAATAAAATGTGGAAAAAGTCAGGGGGTGTGAATACTTTCTGAAGGCACTGTATGCCTCATCATAAAATAATATGTTTAAAAAGTTATATATAAAGAGAATGTGTTTTAACGGAATTACAAGGCAATGTTTCTTAAAATTACAGAAGGGAAATCCTTCTCAAACTATATACAGTGCATTTGGAAAGCATTCAGACCCCTTGACTCTTTCCACATTTTGTTACGTTACAGCCTTATTCTAAAATGGATTTAATAAAACAATTTCCTCATCAATCTACACACAATACCCAATAATGACAAAGCAAAAACTGGTTTTACATTTTTATTGCAAAAAAATAAACAAATACCTTATTTACCTAAGTATTCAGACCCTTTGCTATGAGACTCGAAATTGATCTCAGGTGCATCCTGTTTTCATTGATCATCCTTGAGATGTGTCTACAACCTGATTGGAGTCCACCTGTGCTAAATTCAATTGATTGGACATGATTTGGATAGGCATACACCTGTCTATAAGGTCCCACAGTTGACAGTGCATGTCAGAGCTAAAACCAAGCCTTGAGGTCGAAGGAATTGTCAGTAGAGCTCCAAGACAGGATTGTGTCGATGCACAGATCTGGGGAAGGGTACCAAAAAATGTCTGCAGCATTGAAGGTTCCCAAGAACACAGTGGCCTCCATCATTCTTAAATGGAAGAAGTTTGGAACCACCAACTACTACTGTAGAGCTGGCCGCCTGGCCAAACTGATCAACAGGGTGAGAAGGGCCTTGGTCAGGGAGGTTACCAGGAACCTGATGGTCACTCTTACAGACCTCCGGAGTTCCTCTGTGGAGATGGGAGAACCTTCCAGAAGGACAACCATCTCTGCAGCACTCCACCAATCAGACCTGTATAGTAGTGGCCAGACGAAGTCACTCCTCAGTAAAAGGCACATGACAGTCCGCTTGGAGTTTTCCAAAAGGCACATGAAGACGCTCAGACCATAAGAAACAAGATTCTCTGGTCTGATAAAACCAAGATTGGACACTTTGGCCTGAATGCCAAGCGTCACGTCTGGAGGAAATCTGGCACCATCCCTACGGTGAAGCATGGTGGTGGAAGCATTATGCTGTGGGGATGTTTTTCAGCGGCAGGGACTGGGAGACTAGTCAGAATCGAGGCAAAGAGACCTCTGGAGAGATCTGAAAATAGCTGTGCAGTGGATGCTCCCAACCTGACAGAGCTTAAGAGGATCTGCAGAGAAAAATGGGAGAAACTCCCCAAATACAGTTGTACCAAGTTTGTAGCGTCATACCCAAGAAGACTCAAGGCTGTAATCACTGGCAAAGGTGCTTCAACAAAGTACTGAGAGAGGGGTCTGAATACTTATGTAAATGTAATATTTTAGTTTTATATTTTTAATGCATTTGCTAAAATGTCTAAAACCTGTTTTTGTTTTGTCATTATGAGGTATTGTGTGTAGATTGATGAGGGGAAAATACAATTTAATCCGTTTTAGAATAAGGCTGTAACTTAACAAAATGCGGAAAAGGTCAAGAGATCTGAAAACTTTCCGAATGCACTGTATGTGTTGATATTATTTGGCAGGGGTCTTTAAAAACAAATGTATTTCTAAAACCTACACATGCTATTCTACACATTTTGCCATGAGGCTGAGAAATTGTTTTGCTATTTTTAAAGCTACTGTAATTTCCTGCAATTCTACAAATTTTGCCATGAGGCAGAGAGGAAAATTTGATTTTTGTATAGCTAATCTCATGCTGTTGTACACATTTTGCCATGAGACTCAGAGAGAATTCTAAATATTTTAAGCAAACTAAAGCAAAAAATGTAGGTGTGTTGGCTGATAAAGTCACTAGATTAAGAGCTGTGTTTGCTAAATGAACAAATGAAGTCACTGGCAAGTGGTGGTCCTGTCTATCTCTGGTGTCAGCTGGTAACAGCCGAGCTGTAGTGGAGAGGATGTGTGTGTGTTGCTCTGTCTGATTTCGACAGTCTTCTCCTCCTGGGGTTTGTCTTTGATTTCATACAAATTCCTCTCAACTGAAGTAACAATATCATTGCGCTTCATGTGTTCCTCTCTCAAATCCAGCAGAGCCCAAAGAGAGGCTCGATTTAGGCTGAATATCACTGGGAGAGGTAAGCCATTAGGGCCTGGAGTCATTTCTATATTGGATATACTTGGGAGCGGGACATGGCTTTTGTTAACTTCAATGTTCCCTATCTGTGCCCCAGATAAAAGCAGCTTTGGATGGAGGAGAAGTCACATCGCAGACGTTTTATTTGCAGACAGATCATTTAAATGAAGTGAATGCCGTTTCAGTCTTTGAGGCTTAGGCTGAGTGCTTCACTAGTGTTTCATAGGGCTCTCTCTCTGTCGTCACACAGCGTCTCTAGATCATCATATTGGAGACATAGCTGGATATATATATATATATAATATTAAACAAGAATGACTCAGACTGCTACTGTCAATTTTATTAAAACATGCAGGAGGTCTCTGTTGGTGGAGGAGGAGCTAAGATCTGAAAAATGTACACAGTAGTGTCTTTTCACAGCAGTGTGACTGGCACGCAAGGTTATTCACACAGTCACTGCTATGAGTATCACCACACCTCACATTTTCACCCTACATCCCATTTTATGTTCTAATTTGTCAATAGGCCTAACTTTCCTGGCAGATAAGTTCCATGTATTCATTTAAGTTAGCCAAAGCCCTGCCATTCTGTCCAAAAGTTGCTATTCTCCTGAGTAAGGCCTGTTCCCACTCTGGTTTCCATGGCATCCAGCTCCTTTTAACATCCTCTGATAACTGTCTCTCGTTGGCTTCTGTCAGAGACACTCTGATAACTGTCTCTCGTTGGCTTCTGTCAGAGACACTCTGATCCATTTAACACTTGCCCCTCCTTTAGACATCCACTGTCCAGTTGGATAGAGAGTAACGGGCTAGCAAATAGGCTGTAGGCCTATCTTGGGAAGCATAGAAGTAATGTCCGACCATCAATATGAAAATAGTAATAATGTTTCAATTAGAATATACATATATTGACGACTATTTTAGTTCACAACTTCATTGTCTTTTACGTTTGTGCCTTGAACTAATGTTTACACTACAGGAAACGGGGGGGGGGGGGGGGGGACGCCCCCATCCACATCGATGGGACTACAGTGGGTCGGGTCGAGAGCTTCAAGTTCCTCGGTGTCCAAATCACTAAGGACTTCAAATGGTCCACACACACGTGCACAGTTGTAAAGAAGGCGCAACAGTGCCTCTTCCCCCTCAGGAAGTTGGAAAAGTTTGGCGTGGGCCCTCAAATCCGCAAAGTTCTAAAGCTGTACCATTGAGAGCATCTTGACTGGCTACATCACTGCTTGGTATGGCAGAAGCACCGCCCTCGACCACATGGCACTACAGAGGGGGGTGAGAATAGCCCACTAAGACCGAGCTCCCTGACATTCAGGACCTCTATATCAGGCAGTGTGAAAGGAAGGCCCAGAAAATCATTAAAGACTTCAGCCACCCAAGTCATAGACTGTTCTCTCTGCTTCCACATGGCAAGCAGTACCGGTGCATCAAAGTCTGATACCAACAGGCTCCTGAACAGATTGTATCTCCATGCTATAAGACTGCGAAATAGCTAACTTAATAGCTAACAAAATGTCAACACCGACTGAGTTGACCCTTGTATTTTATTTATTTTCAGTACAGGTTCTACACACATGGACACCACTCAAATACAATCATAATTTACACTGCTGCTACTATGTTTATCATATATCCTGATGCCTAGTCACCTTACCCCTATAGATATATACCTCTTGTCACTCCAGTATCCCTGCACATTGTAAATATGGTACTGGAACTGAGCCTTTATATCGCTTACTTACTTCTCCTGTTCTTCTTATGTCTTATCTTTATTTCTTGTGTGTTTTGGTTCTACCTTATGTTATTCTTTGTATTATACTGAACAAAAATATAAACACATCATGCAACAATTTCAAAGATTTTACTGAGTTACAGTTCATATAAGGATAATGAGTCCATTTAAATAAATTCATTTGGCCCTAATCTATGAATTCCACATGACTGGGAAAACAGATATTCATCTGTTGGTCACAGATACCTTAACAAAAAAATGGTAGGGGCGTGGATCAGAAAACCAGTCAGTATCTGCTGTGACCACCATTTGCCTCATGCAGTGCGACACAACTCATTCGCATACAGTTAATCAGGCTGTTGATTGTGGCCTGTGGAATGTTGTCCCACTGGAACACTGTCATACACGTCGATCCAGAGCATCCCAAACATGCTCAATGGGTGACAAGTCTGGTGAGTATGTAGGACATGGAAGAACTAGGCCATTTTCAGCTTCCAGGAATTGTGGACAGATCCTTGCGACATGGGGACATGCATTATCATGCTGAAAGAGGAAGTAATGGCGGCAGATGAATGGGACATTAATGGGCCTCAGGATCTTGTCACTGTATCTCTGTGCATTCAAATTGCCATTGATAAACCACTCGCCCACACATTGTCCCTAGCTTATGCCTGCCCATACCATAACTCCACCGCCACCATGGGGCACTCTGTTCACAACGTTGTCATCGGCAAACCACTCGCCCACACGACGCCATACACATGGTCTGCAGTTGTGAGGCCGGTTGGACGTACTGCCAAATGATCTAAAACGACGGAGGTGGTTTATGGTAGAGAAATTAACATTACATTCTATGGCAACACCAGACTACTATGTAAATTACTTATTAAATGTATTCACTTAGCCTATGTTATACACGTTCACAGTAGCAGGACGGTTCTGTGGCCATAGAAAACAGCTAAATTGCATTACTGAGTGTAGATGAAGACAGGAACCACTACAATTGCACCAATTTACTGTCGGTTTCAAACACATTCACATATCTACTCCCTCCTTCTCCTCAGCAGCAGCCATCTCTGAGGTCAACTGAAGTCTCTCCTGTACCAAAGAGTTGTAAACGAGACTGCCATCGCTCCAGGTCCAGAACCGACCTCACTGGGGTGCTCGGGTAGAGGAAGACATCCTGATGATTGGAGCCCCAGCAGTCCAAGAGCCTTCGCTAAAGCAGAGAGACCAGAAGACCACAGCCTGAACCAACCCTTTGTCTTTCAAACCTAATTAAACTTTAAATATCTTAAGAAAAAATAGACCGCGTTCATCTGAAAAAGAGAGGGAGGGGGAGGAACAAGCATCAGACTCTGGTCTGACTGGAAGACACCCATACACAGTCAGCCTGCCCCGTTGTCCTCGGATGGAGACCCTGGCTGGATCCAGACTCAGCTGCAACATTACAGGTATGTCTTAATGATGTTTTAGGGTTACGATCGGTTTATTTCCAGTCATAATACACACTAAAGTAGATGGTCGAGGGTTGTCTTTCATAATTCTCTAGGTGAGATCGGCATAGTTATTTGGTGTGTAATTAACATTTTTCATATAAAAATGATTAATATTACAATATTTATAGCAGAAGCTTATTACCTAATATGGATATAAACTTTAATTGAAAATGTGGTATTTTGATAAGGGGGATGAAACATTTTAAAATAAGCTTCAAAAGCCCACAAAGTAGAGACATAGGCTCCTGCCAGGTTCAGCAACATCTTTACAAACTTTTAATATGTTTATTATGCTACTTTGTGCAAAATGGTTTAAGTTGTCATTATGGAATGTTGCAGGTTGCAGCTGAATTTGGTTATTATTTTGGCGTTTTTTTGTCACAAGGTTTTAAAGGGGTTTGAGTTGATGAGAAATAATCCAAGTTTGGGCTGAGATGTTAGAATATTTCACCATTCCCTTGGTTAGTTCCAGCTTCCATTGACCCATACATTGATAAACTGTAAACTGCTCCAAATATAAGACATTTGACGGCTTTATGTTGGTGCCGTCAGTCTCTACCCTTCTCTTTCGTAGCGGATCAACTACCTCGGGCTGAACTGCAGTAAGCCCAACCAGTCACAGTACATGTGGTCAATGCCAGCTGCATGGTATTGCACTTCATAATGAGTTTTGCTGTATTTTATGTCTCTGAATATGTAAATTACATCTATCAGAAATCCTAGATGGATTCATGTGGTTATGTTGTGTCAAATCTGCTCTTAGGTTGTCTTCCATCACTCCCCATACCAAATACTTAGGGTATTTAAACTCAACATAAACATCTTACCGATAGATGTAGAATTGTGGGTATGATGGCGCTGACAGAGTGGGCTGCTTCGCTTCTAGTTCACAAGCATTTTGCTACACCTGCAATAACATCTGCTAAACATGTATGTGACAAAGAAAATTTGATTGGATTTATTCTGCCATTCATGTGAATGTTGTCACGTTTCACCAAAGCTGTTTGACCCCAGTGTTCAGCATCAATAAACATTGTCCACAAAGCTGATAAGATCTCTGGAGTAAACCTGACAAAATAACTGTGGAAATAAATATAGCTTTATTGGGCTTATCCAGATCTAGCCACTGATCATCAAGACCTATAAAAAGGCACAACAGGGAGATTGGCCATAAAACCAGATAGAGTGAACCATCTAGACCATAATGATGGTTCTATATTACACACATACACTACATCCCAGTAATTACAAACAGATGCTAGGATGCTGCTTCACTGTGTGGTGATTCCTATCACAGGGCTAACACTATGCTAGAAATATTGGCACGAACAGCTTAGAAGATACCTTGACGAATTGAGGCTGTTCTGAGAGCAAAAGCGGCTGCAACTCAATATTAGGAAGGTGTTCCTTCCTATACTCAGTGTATGAAGATTGGGATTCTTAATATTTGTGTGATTACGAACCGTCAGTTAATCAAGTTTTTTTTTAAATCGCTTTTGAGGCCTCATCGTAAAAGTGCATTCTGTTATCCACTAATGGTTGTGGTTGTTTTTTTACTGCTTTATTGGACAGTAAACTCAGGCTTCATATCTCTTTCAAATCCTCAGAGATTTGTGTAAAGTACATGCTACGTTACACTTGTGAACAAATGATGTCAGCAACAAGATACCATTAAGCTGTTAAATGTTTATAGCACCTCTTAAGGATTCATCTTTGAAATAGTTTTTTTCTCTTTGAGCGAACAATGTTTCCTTTTATAAAAACAAATGTTTACCCTTTCTAATGCCATAGAACTAAACAGACAATTTGAACTGGGTTGTAAGTGACTAAAAGCATATTTGGCGTTATGATTAAATGGCTCTTGTCTATACATTTCTAATAATGTAAGACTGAGTAGAGAGATGTGATATCTACAGATGAAAATTTGCTTTGTTGCTAACTCTGGCACTTTGGCGTTGATTCATGTGCGCTGTCCCTGTTAAATGTATGTTATTCTTTCACTCTGATACAGTTGTGTTCTAAAATAATTGGCTGTGGAATGTATCCAGTGGTGTAAAAATACTTTAAAGTACAACTTTAGTTGTTTTTTTCCTGTACTTTAGTATTCATATTTTTGACATTTACTTTTACTCCAATATATTCCTAAAGAAAATAATGTACTTTTTATTTTAAAATGTAATGTACATTTTCCCTGACACCCAAAAGTACATTTCAAATGGTCCAATTCATGCACGTATCAAGAGAACATCCCAGGTCATCCCTACTACCTCAGATCTGGTCAACTCACTAAACACAAAGGCTTCATTTGTAAATAATGTTGGAGTGTGCCCCTGGCTATCCGTAAATAAATACAATTTCTGGTTTGCTTAATATAAGGAATGTAAAATGGTTCATACTTCTGATACTTCAAGTAAAGATTCACCCATTTTTGAATATTATATTGTTTTTGTGGAACTCTGAGTGATGTTCTATCCATTCCATAGGTCATTTCATGTTTTCATCTGTATCTGAGTTATTGGCGTTCAAGCAGGCAGAGATCCGTCCGGTATGACGTAGCACTGTGATAAAGTCTCTCACTACACTGGAAGTTAATAGGAATACGACTTTTAGCCCGTGAAAACATCTATCATACATTTCAGATTCCAGTACTAGCCGATGTCATAACGCGTTAGGTTGTCTTCTCTTGAATGAGCCATTGATCATTTTTTTGCGATATTCCAACCTTGAGAAATGTGTAGTTTAACAGAGGGTCTAGCACATTTTTCCTATTTGTCTGCCTCTGTAGTCCAGGGTGCATTGCATGGTACCGTTGTGAATGTCAGACTCCACTCTGTGAGGCACATCAATCTGTCAGGTTGAACATGGTGAGATTGTAGACTCCTAAATTGATAGTGCAGTTTGTTTAGGTGATTCTACAGCTAACTAGCTACTTTACATGCTGATATTTATTTTGGTATTATTGTGTGTAGCTACGTTTGCTTGCTAGCTAGCTACTAGCTAGCCAGCCAGCTCATAGAGAGAGCATTGCGGGTTTTGTAGTTGACTTAAGCTGCAACAGATTTCCACACAAATTTTTGACATGTTGCTAACAACCGTATTAGAAGGACAAAATTAAACATTTGGTCACAAAAATATTGTTCTCAGATCTTAGTGTTATGTAACACTGTAAATAAAGGAATGAGTGGTTTTGGGTGGATTTTGACTTATAAGTAATTATATTATAGCAATTACATTTTAAACTTTTATACTTTTTATACTTTTAAACTTTTGCTGAGGTAGTATTTTATTGGGTGACTTTCACTTTAACTTGAGTCATTTTCTATTAAGGTACCTTTACTTTTACTCAAGTATGACAGTTGTGTAATTTTCCACCACTGAATGTACCTAAACATCTGGTCAAATTAAATGGACAACATCACCACTATCAGATGTAAATATTTAGTTGAAAGAATGCTTTAAAATCAACACTACTTAGTGTTTATAGTGGAAATATAATCCTGAATTTACATGACGACGCACACCGTCCACACAACTTAATAGACATTTCCAAACTATTTTTTGTTGTTGTTGTATGTTTGTTGTATTGATCTACTACAGCATTGGCATATGTTGGAATCTAACTGATAACTTTGTTTAAAAACAAATCTCCACCTTGTCAGTAGGTTGTTATTCTGAGTGATTGGACTAGTGTTGTATTGCAAAATTCTCCCTGTAAGAACGCAGTGAGCTTTACACATCACCCAGATGTTTTCAATCAATATTTGTTGACACGAAGAACCATTAGATTACTAATCACATTTGCATAAACATTTCAAAATTTTCTTATTTACCTCGCATGTTTTCTAAATTAGTTTTCGTACCGAGTTTACATACGGTGGCCCTGAAGTACAAACATGTATAGAACTTAAGTACTACGGGACCTACCAGCCACACACAGAAAACATCAACAGCTTCCAGCCCTAAACAGCCTGCATTCCCCACCAGTGACCTACTCTCAACAGAAGTAAACAAATGTCTATATGAGCTGTGGTGTGAGGGGCTCATCTGTTTGTTGGACAGCCCAGTCCCAAGTAAACAAACAATACAATTGGCTTAGTTAATGTGGGGTTCCCCATGTTTTCTTCCTTCCAGCGTTAAACTCCCTTACAGTTTACATGGAGGAAATACTAATGTCTTGGCTATTTACTTTGCTGTTAGTGTGTAGTTACTTGACAGAGATCAATAAGGGCTTGCTTGAGAAAGCTTGGCAGTTTTATGGCAAGCATACAGTACCAGTCAAAAATTCCAAGGTTTTTCTATATTTGTACTATTTTCTACATTGTAGAATAATGGGGAAGACATCAACTATGAAATAACAGATGTGGAATCATGTACTAACCCCCAAAAAGGGAACAAATATTTTAGATTCTTCAAAGTAGCCAGCCTTTGCCTTGATGACAGCTTTGCACACTCTTGGCATTCTCTCAACCAGCTTCCAACCGCCGTGTCTTGCAAAGACACGGCGGTTGGAACCCAAAATCTCAAATTTGGACTTTCCACCGGTCTAATGTCCATTGCTCGTGCTTCTTGGCCCAAGCAAGTATCTTATTGGTGTCCTTTAGTAGTGGTTTCTTTGCAGCAATTCGACTATGAAGGCCTGATTCACACAGTCTTTTCTGAACAGTTGATGTTGAGATGTGTCTGTTACTTGAACTCTGAGAAGCATTTATTTAGGCTACAATCTGAGGTGCAGTTAACTCGAATGAACATGTCCTCTGCAGCAGAGGTAACTCTGGGTCTTCCTTTCCTGTGGCGATCCTCATGAAAGCCAGTTTCATCATAGCGCTTGATGGTTTTTGTGACTGCACTTGAAACTTTCAGTTCTTGAAATTTTCCGGATTGATGACCTTCATGTCTTAAAGTAATGATTGACTGTCATTTCGCTTTGCTTATTTGAGTTGTTCTTGCCATAATATAGACTTGGTCTTTAACCAAATAGGGCTATCTTCTGTATACCACCTGTCACAGTCGTCTTCGTCTTCAGAAGAAATAGAAAAGTCCTCATCAGAAAAAGTAGACCAATACGCAGCTGAGGTCGTGTTCATCTTTGAGTTTAATTAATCGATCACTTGAACACTATACAAAAACAATAAACAACGACAGTGCAACAGTTTTGCAGGCTATACAAAAGCGCAGTGCAATAACAATCTCCCACAAAAGACAAACACAAACACACCCTCATATATGGGACTCTCAATCAAAGGCAAATAGACAACACCTGCCTTCAATTGAGAGTCCCAACCCCAATGAACCCAAACATAGAAACAGACACACTAGACTAAACATAGAATACATGAAAATCAAACAGTGCCCAAAAACCCCGGAATACCTAAATCAACTGCACTACAACAAACACACCACCCCTAACCACATAAAACAAATACCCTCTGCCACGTCCTGACCAAACTACAATACCAATTAACCCTTATACTGGCCAGGACGTGACACCACCCCTACCTTGTCACAATACAACTGATTGGCTCAAACGCATTAAGAAGGAAATAAATTCCACAAATGAACTTTTAACAAGGCACACCTGTTAATTGAAATGCATTCCATGTGACTACCTCATGAAGCTGGTTGAGAGAATGCCAATAGTGTGCAAAGCTGTCAAGGCAAAGGGTGCCTTCTTTTGAAGAATCTCAAATATAACACATATTTTTTGTCTTTTGTTTTGAATAGATATCTACTTTTAGACTTAGACTTTGAGACCTACAAAGTCATAGTCATCTGTTGTCTGCAATACCAGATGTTTGTAGCGCTTTGCGGGAAATGTCCTATGTCTACTCTGTATTATATGAACCGTTATATGATGTCTTATTGTTGTTAGACGAGAGAGGGAGGGAGTGGGGAAAGAAAGTAGAGGGAGAGAGTGGGGAAAGAAAGTAGAGGGAGGGAGTGGGGAGAGAAAGTAGAGGAGGGAGAGAGCAATGGAAGCTTAAGAGAAATAAAGGGGGGGAGTGAGACATGGAAGTTGGGAGTTGGACATGGTCCAGGTCCTTGTCTGCCTGCTGTCTGGGCTCCACCTCTGTGTTGTCAGCCAGGATAGGTGAATATGCTCCATCTGCTCAGAGAGAGAGATGGATTGGTCATATGGTCACACACAGGAGTCGTCTCACTATGGAAACAATGTAATAACAAACTATCATAGAAAGCAACTGTTATTCTCTATAATATTTGGTTGTATATTTGAAATTTTCTTTTAGTGAAAATGCCACAATCGTTCATTTATCCCCTAATAGAAATTAGGTAAAACTGATTTAAGTTTCCATGCACTATAAGAGGTTAAAGTCCCCGGCCACTAGGAGCGCCACCTCTGGATGAGCGTTTTCCTGTTTGCTTGTGGCGGAATACAGCTCATCATTTAGTGCCAGGCTCGGTCTGTGGTGCTATGTAGAAAGCTACGAAAAATACAGATGAAAACTCTCTAGGTAGATAGTGTGGTCTCCAGTTTATCATGAGATACTTTACCTCAGACGAGCAAAACCCTGAGACTTCCTTAGATATCGTTCACCAGCTATTGTTTACAAATATGCATAACCCCCGCCCCGTGTCTTACCAGAGGCTGCTGTTCTGTCCTGCCGATAGAGTATATAACCCGCCAGCTGTATGTTCTTAATGTCCTTGTTCAGCCACAACTCATGAAACATAAGATATTGCAATTTTTTATGTCCCGTTGGTAGGATATACGTGCTTTCAGTTCGCCCCATTTATTTTCCAGTACTTGAACGTTAGCTAGCAGAACGAAAGGCAAGGGAAGATTAGCCACTCGTCTCTTGATCCTCATAAGGCATCCTGATCTCTTTCCGCAAAACCTACATTTCCATTTCCAGCGAATCACGGGGATCTGGGCCTGGTCGGGTGTCTGTAGTATATCCCTCGCGTCCAACTCATTGAAGAACTCCATCCAATTTGAGTTGAGTAATCCCAGTTCTGATGTCCAGATGCTCTTTTCGGTCATAAGAGACAGTAGCAGCAACATCATGTACAAAACAAGTTAGGAATAACGCGAAAAAAAATATTTAAAAATAGCATGGTTGGTTAAGAGCCGATAAGATGGCAGCCATCCCCTCCCACACCATCTTCAAATGGCCGTCCTAATTTCTATCAGCATGTTAAATGTGCAACCAGAGGGAAAAAAATTGTAGACCACCTTTACTCCACACACAGAGATGCGTACAAAGCTCTCCCTCGCCCTCCATTTGGCAAATCTGACCATAAATCTATCCTCCTGATTCCTGCTTATAAGCAAAAATGAAAGCAGAAAGCACCAGTGACTCGATCTACAAAAAAAGTGGTCATGTGAAGCAGATGCTAAACTACAGGACAGTTTTGCTAGCGCAGTCTGGAATATGTTCCAGGATTCTTTCGATGGCATTGAGGAGTACACCACATCTGTCACTGACTTTATTAATAAGTGCATCGAGGACATCGTCCCCACAGTGACTGTACGTACATACCCCAACCAGAAGCCATGGATTACAGGCAACATTCGCACTGAACTAAAGGGTAGAGCTGCTGCTTTCAAGGAGCGGGACTCTAACCCAGAAGCTTATAAGTCCTGCTATGCCCTCCAAAGAACCATCAAACAGGCAAAGCGTCAATACAGGATCAAATTGTACTACACCAGCTCCGACACTCATCGGATGTGGTAGGGCTTGCAAACTATTACAGACTACAAAGGGAAGCACAGCTGAGAGCTGCTCAGTGACACAAGCCTAACAGACGAGCTAAATAACGTCTATGCTCACTTTGAGACAAGTAAAACTGAAACATGCATGAGAGCATCAGCTGTTCTGGACGACTTGTGATCATGCTTTCCGCAGCCGATGTGAGTAAGACCTTTTAAACAGGTCAACATTCACAAGGCCGCTTAGCCTGACGGATTACCAGGACGTGTGTACTCCGAGCATGCACTGACCAACTGGCAAGTGTCTTCACTGGCATTTTCAACCTCTACCTGTCTGAGTCTGTAATACCAACATGTTTCAAGCAGACCACCATAGTCCCTGTGCCCAAGAACACTAAGGTAACCTGCCTAAATGACTATCGAAATTATGCAATCTCTATTGCACTCCACACTGCCCTTTCCCACCCGGACAAAAGGAACACCTATATGAGAATTCTTTTCATTGACTACAGTTCAGCGTTCAACACCATAGTGTTTAATCCTAAACTAAGGACCTTAGGACTAAACATCTCCCTCTGCAACTGGATCCTGGACTTCCTGACGGGCTGCCCCCAGGTGGTAAGGGTAGATGACAACACGTCCGCCATGCTGATCCTCAACACTGGGGCCCCTTAGGGGTGCGTGCTCAGTCCCCTCCTGTACTCCCTGTTTAGTCATGATTGCACGGCCAGGCATGACTCCAACACCATCCATTAAGTTTTCTGATGACACAACAGTGGTAGGCCTGATCACCGACAACGATGAGACAGCCTATAGGGAGGAGGACAGAGACCTGACCGTGTGGTGCTTGGACAACAACCTCTCCCTCAATGTGATCAATACAAAGGAGATGATTGTGGACTACAGGAAAAGGAGGACAGTGCACACCCCCTTTCTCATTGACGAGGCTGTAGTGGAGCAGGTTGAGAGCTTCAAGTTCCTTGGCATCCACATCACCAACAAACTATAATTTTCCAAACACACCAGGACAGTCGTGAAGAGGGCACGAGAAAACCTGTTCCCCCCCCAGGAGACTGAAAAGATTTGGCATGGGTCCGCAGATCCTCAAAAGGTTTTACTGCTACACCATTGAGAGCATCCTGCATCACTGCCTGGTATGGCAACTGCTTGGCCTCTTACCGCAAGGCACTGTACAGAAACCCAGCCTAAAACCCCAAACAGCAAACAATGCAGATGTAGAAGCATGGTGGCTTGGAAAAGCTCCCTAGAAAGGCCGGAACCTGGGAAGAAACCTAGAGGAACCAGGCTATGAGGGGTGGCCAGTCCTCTTCTGGCTGTGCCAGGTGAAGATTATAACAGAACATGGCCAAGATGTTCAAACGTTCATAGATGACCAGCAGGGTCAGATGATAATAATAATCACAGTGGTTGTAGAGGGTGCAACAGGTCAGCACCTCAGGAGTAAATGTCAGTTGACTTTTCATAGCCGATCATTCAGTGTTTGAGACAGCAGGTGCGGTAGAGAACGAGTCCAAAGCATCATGGTCTGGGACAAGGTAGCACGTCCGGCGAACAGGTCAGGGTTCCATAGCCACAGGCAGAACAGTTGAAACTGGAGCAGCAGTATGACCAGGTGAACTGGGGACAGCAAGGAGTCCTCAGGCCAGGTAGTCCTGAGGCATGGTCCTAGGGCTCAGGTCCTCAGAGAGAAAGATATTACTTAAATTCACACAGGACACGGGATGAGACAGGAGAAATACTCCATATAAAACAGACTGACCCTAGCCCCCCGACACATTAACTATTGCAGCATAAATACTGGAGGTTGAGACATGAGGGGTCGGGAGACACTGTGGCCTGTCCGATGATACCCCCAGACAGGGCCAAACAGGCAGGATATAACCCCACCCACTTTGCCAAAGCACAGCCCCCACACCACTGGAGGGATATCTTCAACCACCAACCTACTACCCTGAGACAAAGCTGAGTATAGCCCACAAAGATCTCCCCCACGGCACAAACCCGAGGGGGGTGCCAACCCGGACAGGAAGATCACGTCAATGACTCAACCCACTCAAGTGACGCACCCCTCCTAGGGACGGCATGGAAGAGCACCAGTAAGCCAGGGACTCAGCCCCCGTAATAGGGTTAGAGGCAGAGAATCCCAGAGGAGAGAGGGGAACCAGCCAGGCAGAGACAGCAAGGGAGGTTCGTCACTCCAGTTCCTTTTCGTTTACCTTCACACCCCTGGGCCAGACTACACTCAATCATAGGACCTACTGAAGAGGTGAGTCTTCAATTAAGACGGCATCTCTCACGTGAATAAGCAGACCATTCCATAAAAATGGAGCTCTATAGGAGAAAGCTCTGCCTCCAGCTGTTTGCTTGGACAGTAAGGACAGTAAGGAGGCCTGCGTCTTGTGATCATAGCGTACGTGTAGGTATGTACAGCAGGACCAAATCGGAAAGGTAGGTAGGAGCAAGCCCATGTAATGCTTTGTAGATTAGCAGTAAAACCTTGAAAGCCCTAGACTTAACAGGAAGCCAGTGTACAGAGGCTAGCACTGGAGTATTATGATCAAATATTTTGGTTCTAGTCAAGATTCTAGCAGCCGTGTTTAGCACTAACTGAAGTTTTATTTTGTGCTTTATCCAGGTAGCCGGGAAGTAGAGCATTGCAATAGTCTAATCTAGAAGTGACAAAAGCATGGATACATTTTTCTGCATCATTTTTGGACAAAGTTTCTGAATTTTGCAATGTTACGAAGATGGAAAAAAGGGCCCGGAGTAACGCCGAGGTCCTTTAGTTTTATTTGTGATGACTGTACAACCGTCAAGATTAATTGTCAGATCCAACAGAAGCTCACTTTGTTTCTTGGGACCCATAACTAGCATCTCGGTTTTGTCCGAGTTTAAAAGTAAAACATTTGCTGCCTTCTACTTCCTTATGTCTGAAACACAGCATTCCAGGGAGGGCAATTTAGGGGCTTCACCATGTTTCATTGAAATATACAGCTGTGTATCGTCCTCATAGCAGTGAAACTTAACATTTGTTTCCAAATGACATCACCACGAGGTAAAATATATTGTGAAAACAATAGTGGTCGTAAAACGTAACCTTGAGGAACACGGAAATTTACAGTTGATTTGTCAGAAGACAAACCATCCACAGAGACAAACTGATATCTTTCCGACAGATCTAAACCAGGCCAGAACTTGTTCGTGTAGACCAATTTGGGTTTCCAATCTCTCCAAAAGAATGTGGTGATCGATCGTATCAGAAGCAGCACTAAGGTCTAGGAGCACGAGGACAGATGCAGAGCCTTGGTCTGACGCCATTAAAAGGTAATTTACTACCTTCACGAGTGCCGTCTCAGTGCTATGATGGGGTCTAAAACCAGACTGAAGGGTTTCGTATACATTGTTTGTCTTCAGGAAGGCTGCGCAACAGCTTTTTCTCACATTTTTGAGATGGATGAGAGATTCAATATAGGCCGTTTTTTAAATTTATTTTTTATTTTTTATTAATATTGTTTTTAATATATATATATATTTTCTGGGTCAAGGTTTGGCTTTTTCAATACAGGCTGCAGTTTATTATATTCATCATAGGAGGGCCAAGCATGGGAAGCAGCTCTTTCAGTAGTTTAGTTGGAATAGGGTCCAGTATGCAGCTTGAAGGTTTAGAGGCCAAGACGGTTTTCATCAATGTGTCAAGAGATATAGGGTTGAAAAACTTGAATGTCTTCCTTGATCCTAGGTCCTGGCAGTGTTGTGCAGACTCAGGACAACTGAGCTTTGGAGAAATTCGCAGCTTTAAAGAGGAGTCCGTAATTTGCTTTCTAATGATCATGATCTTTTCGTCAAAGAAGTTCATGAATTTATCACTGCTGAAGTGAAAGCCATCCTCTCTTTGGGAATGCTGCTTTTTAGTTAGCTTAGCTATAGTATCAAAGTTACATTTTGGATTATTCTTATTCTCCTCAATTAAGTTGGAAAAATATGATGATCGAGCAGCTGTGAGGACTCTTCGAAACTGCACGGTACTGTCTTTCCAAGCTAGTCGGAAGACTTCCAGTTTGGTGTAGCGCCATTTCCGTTCCAATTTTCTGGAAGCTTGCTTCAGGGCTCAGGTATTTTCTGTATACCAGGGAGCTAGTTTCTTATGACAAATGTTTTTAGGGCTACGACTGCATCTAGGGTATTACGCAAGGTTGATTTTAGTTCCTCATTTAGGTGGTTAACCTTTTTTTGTACTCTGACGTCCTTGGGTAGGTGGAAGGAGTCTGGAAGGGCATCTAGGAATCTTTGGGTTGTCCAAGAATTTATAGTACAGCTTTTGATGATCCTTGGTTGGGGTCTGAGCAGATTATTTGTTGTGATTGCAAACATAATAAAATGGTGGTCCGATAGTGAGGATTATGAGAAAAAACATTAAGGGTCCAGAGAAGGACCGTGGCAGTGAGTAGGTCCGGAGACATGTTGGACAAAACCCACTGAGTCGATGATGGCTCCAAGAGCCTTTTGGAATGGGTCTGTGGACTTTTCCATGTGAATATTAAAGTCACCAAAAATTTTAATATGATCTGCCATGACTACAAGGTCCGATGGGAACTCAGTGAGGAGTGCTGTATACGGCCCAGGAGGCCTCTAAACAGTAGCTGTAAAAAGTGATTGAGTAGGCTGCGTAGATTTCATGACTAGAAGCTCAAAAGATGAAAATGCAGTCTTTGTTTTGTAAATTGATATTTGCTATCCTGAATGTTAGCAACACCTCCGCCTTTGCGGGATGCCCGAGGGATATGGTCACTGGTGTAACCAGGACGTGAGGCCTTATTTAACACAGTAAATTCATCAGGCTTAAGCCATGTTTCAGTCAGGCCAATCACATCAATATTATGTTCAGTGATTAGTTCACTGACTTTAACTGCCTTGGAGGTGAAGAATCTAACATTTAAGTAGCCCTATTTTGAGATGTGAGATTTCACAATCTCTTTCCATAATGACAGGAATGGAGGAGGTCTTTATTCCAGTGAGATTGCTAAGGCGAAAACCGCCATGTTTAGTTTTGCCCATGTTGGCCCAACCTAGATTGAGGCACAGACACAGTCTCAATGGGGATAGCTGAAC
This sequence comes from Salmo salar, assembly GCF_965601325.2. NCBI lineage: Eukaryota > Metazoa > Chordata > Actinopteri > Salmoniformes > Salmonidae > Salmo > Salmo salar. Next base: position 46,535,010 of record NC_138309.1, on the reverse strand, counting down.
TGACTACACTGACTATGCTAGTGGCAGACTCCACTAAGCTGGCAGGGTGGCTATCAGCCTGCTGCCTGGCCTGCACCCTATCTCATTGTGGAGCTAGAGGAGTTTGAGCCCTGTCTATGTTCATAGATAAGATGAGAGCAGAGCTAATAGTGGGAGGCTTCGGTGTCTCAGACTCCGTAACGGGTGGAGGAGAGACCAGAGAAGACTGACTCGTTGCTTAATGGGGAGAACCGGTTGAAAGTTTCTGTCGGCTGAATGAGCGACACCGGTTGAGCATTCCTACAGCAGTTCCTTCCAGAAGCCATGAGACAATTATCCAGCTGCGGGGACTGTGCGAGGGGATTTATACTACTATCTGTACTTATTGGTGGCACAGACGCTGTTTCATCCTTTCCTACACTTAAATTACCCTTGTCTAACGATTGCGTCTGAAGCTGGGCTTGCAACATGGCTATCCTCGCCATAAGGTGATCGTTCTCCTGTATATTGTGAGAAGCTTCGGCTGGTGGAGGTCTTGTAGAACCATGTCCAGATAAATCGTCCGCAGTGAAAAAGTTTAATGAAAAACGTTGAGCGAGGCGAAAAATATAAAACGGTAATTAAAAAGAAAAAAAAGTTGTGACCGGAAATTACGATAATGTATTGGAAGGAACAATAAGACTCCTGAACAGCTAATCAAATGGCTACCCAGAACATCTCTTAATAATACTTTTTTATATGCACAACTGTCACTACCTTCTAGACAACCATCACACAAGAGTCATCCTTGTCTCACATCAGATCTCACATTCAGACCGACTCAAGGGTTCAGGCTAAACAAATGTTGTGGAACAAAGAGATTTAATTGTCTTCCCTCCCCCCTACCTCGCTCCACCTGAGTCATCTCACCCCTGTAGGAGCCCTGGGGCCTTTAGTACTTTAGTTCCCCATTCCAATGCCGACCACTCGGATTAATGGCTGTTTTGGCAACAAATGAGATCATGGCTAATTTGGCTGTGCTGATGTTTCCTGCTGAATGCTACCTGGTTCCATTGTGGCTGGTGTCGTGGCTGGCTGCTTCCAGCTCAGGCTGGTAATTGAGCAGCTGTTTAGTGACACCGGTCGTGAACCGTGCAGTGGTAGGGAAGTTAGAGGAGGAACCTCAACCTGTCATTGGATAGAAGAAGAATGTGGATTTTCTGCATTTTGAATGTTTAAGTGTATAATCCTATGGTTTGACGCACCATTTACCCTGAGATTGCTTTAGTTAAGATGTTAGCCAAGTTGTGTTTTGGGTGGCAGTGTTGGCTGAGTAGAAGGCTAGGCAGACCCAGGGGCTGTAAAGGCCTGTTCTGGACTTGGCTCTGAGTTTCCTCAAAGCTGTGTCAGGATCAATAGAACCTAGAATAGAACAAGTTAGAATCTGGTTGCGCCATTATAATCTAAGAGTTCCATTAGCATCAAACGTCTGCTGTGTTTACTGTAATCATGTGTAATAGAGGAGGTCTTAGCGGTGCCCTGGCAGTGCTCCTTGGTGGGTAACCAAAGCCTCACCCTGGCTGACCAAAACACTCGCAAAGATCAAAACAAGCAGCCTGTAAAAGTCCAAAGGAAAGCTGTCATGAATGGGTACTAGGATGGATGAGGGGACATGGATAATGTTATGGATATCACACCATTTTAAGGAGCACTTGAGATGGACAATGGGATGTCACCTTTTCAGTAACTAGTACCCTAGACCCACTCCAATTCGCGTACCGCCAGATCTACAGATGACTCAATCTCAATCGCACTTCACACTGCCCTTTCCCACCTGGACAAAAGGAACACCTATGTGAGAATGCTGTTCATTGACTACAGCTCAGCGTTCAACACCATAGTACCCACGAAGCTCATCAGGTGGTAAGGGTAGACAACAACACGTCTGCCACGCTGATCCTCAACACTGGGTCCCCTCAGGGGTGTGTACTTAGTCCCCTCCTGTACTCTCGGTTCACTGTGTGGCCAACACGACTCCAACGCCATCATTAAGTTTGCTGACGACACAGCAGTGGTAGGCTTGATCACCGACAACGATGAGACAGCCTATAGGGAGGAGGTCAGAGACCTGGCAGTGTGGTGCCAGGACAACAACCTCTCTCTCAATGTGAGCAAGACAAAAGAGCTGATCTTGGACTACAGGAAAAGGTAGGCTGAACAGGCCCCCATTAACATCGACAGGGCTATAGTGGAGCGGTGTCCACATCACCAACGAACTATCATGGTCCAAAACACACCAAGACAATCATGAAGAGGGTACGACAACACTTTTTCCCCCTCAGGAGACTGAAAATATTTGGCATTGGTCCCCAGATCCTCAAAACGTTCTACAGCTGCACCATCGAGAGCATCCTGACCGGTTGCATTACCGCCTGGTATGGCAACTGCTCGGCATCTGACCGTAAGGGTAGTGGGTAAGGCCCAGTTTCCTGCCATCCAGGACCTATAGTGGCAAGAAAAAGTATGTGAACCCTTTGGAATTACCTGGATTTCTGCATAAATTTGTCATAAAATTTGATCTGATCTTCATCTAAATCACAACAACAGACAAACAGTCTGCTTAAACTAATAACTCACAAATTATTGTATTTTTCTTGCCTATATTGAATACATAATTTAAACATTCACAGTGTAGGTTAGAAAATGTATGTGAACCCCTAGGCTAATGACTCCTCCAAAAGCTAATTGGAGTCAGGAATCAGCTAACCTGGAGTGCAATCATTGAGATTGGAGATGTTGGTTACAGCTGCCCTGCCCTTTAAAAAACACTCACAAAATTTGAGTTTGCTACTCACAAGAAGTATTGCCTGACGTGAACCAATATCTCAGAAGACCTAAGATTAAGAATTGTTGACTTGCATAAAGCTGGAAAGGATTACAAAAGTATCTCTAAACGCCTTTGATGTTCATCAGTCCACGGGTAGACAAATTGTCTATAAATGGAGAAAGTTCAGCACAGTTGATACTCTCCCTAGGAGTGGCCGTCCTGCAAAGATGACTGCAAGATCACAGGTCAGAATGCTCAATGAGGTTAAGAAGATTCCTAGAGTGTCAGCTAAAGACTTAAAGAAATCTCTGGAACATGCTAACATTTCTGTTGACGAGTCTACGATACGTAAAATACTAAACAAGAATGGTGTTCATGGGAGGACACCACGGAAGACGCCACTGCTCTCCAAAAAAACCCATTGCTGCACGTCTGAAGTTCGCAAAATAGCATCTGGATGTTCCACAGCGCTACTGGCAAAATATTCTGTGGACAGATTAAACTAAAGTTGTTTGGAAGTAACACACAACACTATGTGTGGAGGAAAAAAAGGCACAGCACACCAACATCAAAACCTCATCCCAACTGTGAAGTATGTTGAAGGGAGCATCATGGTTTGGAGCTGCTTTGCTGCCTCAGGGCCTGGACAGCTTGCTATCATCGATGGAAACATGTTTATCAAGACATTTTGCAGGAGAATGTATGGTTATCTGTCTGCCAATTGAAGCTCAACAGAAGTTGGTTGATGCAACAGGACAAAGACCCAAAACACAGAAGTAAATCAACAACAGGATGGCTTCAACAGAAGAAAATACGCCTTCTGGAGTGGCCCAGTCAGAGTCCTGACCTCAACCCGATTGAGATGCTGTGGCATGACCTCGAGAGTGTTTCACACCAGACATCCCAAGAATATTGCTGAACTGAAACAGTTTTGTAAAGAGGAATGGTCCAAAATTCCTCCTGACCGTTGTGCAAATCTGATCCGCAACTACAAAAAACGTTTGGTTGAGGTTATTGCTGCCAAAGGAGTGTTAACCAGTTATTAAAACCAAGGGTTCACATACTTTTCCCACCCTGCACTGTGAATGTTTACACGGTGTGTTCAATAAAGACATGAAAACATATAATTGTTTTTGTCTTATTAGATACGATCAAATTTTATGATCAATTTATGCAGAAGTCTAGGTAATTCAAAAGAGTTCACATACTTTTTCTTGCCACTGTATATACTAGGCAGTGTCAGAGGAAAGCCCCAAAAATTGTCAGACTCCAGTTACCCAAGTCATAGAATATTCTCTGCTACCGCACGGCAAGTGGTACCGGAGTGCCAAGTCTAGGATTAAAAGGCTCCTTAACAGCTTCTACCCCCAAGCCATAAGACTGTTGAACAATTTAATCAAATGGCCACCGGACTATTTACAATGACAACCCACCCCTCCATTTGTTTTGAACAGTGCTGCTACTCGCTGTTTATTATCTATGCATAGTCACTTCACCCTTACTTACATGTAAAAATTACCTCGACTAACCTGTACTCCCGCACATTGACTCGGTATCGGTACCCACTGTATATAGCCTCGTTATTTTGTGTTATTTTTTACTTTAGTTTATTTGGTAAATATTTTCTTTAACTCTTCTTCAACTGCGTTGTTGGTTAAGGGCTTGTAAGTAAGCATTTCACGGTAAGGTCTACACTTGTTGTATTAGGCACGTGACAAATCAAGTTTTGATTTGTTCATCTCATGAATACATTAGTATAATATTCAGTAAGAGATAAGTCCTGAGGTTTGTCCCTGATTTCATTGGCAGACTGTTTTATCCAAATACACTACATGGCCAAAAGTTCATTCCAAAATCATGGGCATTAATATGGAATTGGTCCCCCCTTTGCTGCTGTAACAGCCTCCACTCTTCTGGGAAGGCTTTCCACTAGATGTTGGAAGATTGCTGGGGCTCGAGCATTAGTGTGGTCAGGCACTGGTGGTAGGCGATTAGGCCTGGCTCGCAGTCGGTGTTCCAATACATCCCAAAGGTTTTCGAAGGGGTTGAGGTCAGGGCTCTGTGCAGGCCAGTCAAGTTCTTCCACACCGATCTCGACAAACCATTTCTGTATGAACCTCGCTTTGTTCACGGGGGAATTGTCATGCAGAAACAGGAAAGGACCTTCCCCAAACTGTTGCCATAAAGTTGGAAGCACAGAATTGTCAAGAATGTCATTGTATGGAACTAAGGGGCCTAGCCCGAACCATGAAAAACAGCCTCAGACCTCCTCCACCAAACTTTACAGTTGTCACTATGCATTCAGGCAGGTCGCGTTCTCATGGCATCCGCCAAACCCAAATTCATCCATCGGACTGCCAGATGGTGAAGCATGATTCATCACTCCAGAGAACGCATTTTCACTGCTCCAGAGTCCAATGGCAGCGAACTTTACACCGCTCAAGCCGACGCTTGGCATTGAGCATGATGAACTTAGGCTTGTGTGTGGCTGCTCGGCCATGGAAACCCATTTCATGAAGCTACCGAAGAACAGTTATTGTGCTGACGTTGCTTCCAGAGGCAGTTTGGAACTCGGTAGTGAGTGTTGCAACCGAGGACAGACGAGTTTTACACAATACACACTTCAGCACTCGGCGGTCCCATTCTGTGAGCTTGTGTGGCCCACCACTTCGCGGCTGAGCCGTTGTTGCTCCTAGATGTTTCCACTTCACAATAACAGCACTTACAGTTGACCGGGGCAGCTCTAGTAGGGCAGAAATTTGACCAACTGACTTGCTGGAAAGGTGGCATCCTAATGACGATGCCACGTTGAAAGTCACTGAGCTCTTCAGTAAGGCCATTCTACTGCCAATGTTTGTCTATGGAGATTGCATGGCTGTGTGCTTGATTTTATACACCTGTCAGCAACTGTGGGCTGTAGCTGAAATAGCAGAATCCACTAATTTGAAGGCGTGTCCTCATACTTTTGGCCTTGTAGTGTACATGCTGTTATCAGTGTGGTGGAGAAAATTGGCATTGCTCTACCTTGCCGTCATTTCCCACTAAACTGTTTAATGGAGGTCTTATCACATGGGAAAGAGTATAGTGGATGATAGCAGGCCATGGTGGCCAGGACGTTTTTATGTGATTTGACCCGTCGTAATCTGATGCAATTTAAACTGAATATATTGTATGTTATGTTTTATCTTCTCAACGGAAGGTGAATTGAACCTAGTTACTCATGTCTTTATTTGTATTTATTTGTATTTATTTAACCTTTATTTAACTAGGCCAGTCGGTTAAGAACACATTCTTATTTACAATGACGGCCTACACCGGCCAAACCTGGACGACGCTGGGCCAATTGTACGCCACCCTATGGGACTCCCACGGTTGGTTGTGATACTTCCTGGAATCGAACCAGGGTGTCTGTAGTGACGTCTCTAGCACTGAGATGCAGTGCCTTAGACCGCCATGCCACTCGGGAGCCCTATTGTCCACCAATACAAAAGTATTCTCTGTGTGTGTGTGTGTTTCAGGAATGAGAAAATGTGAGAAATACATTCATCAGAAAATAGACATATTGAAATGACGCTGAATGTTGATCAGATCACCTTTTTATTTTTACATGTACTTAGTTATATGGTGTTACTAGCGATAGACATCTGGAGACAGAATATATATATTATATAAAAAATAGATTCGAATTTTTGTCGCAATCCAAAAGTTAACAAACAATCCATTAAACACATGAATAGCAACCAAACACTGTGGCTGATCTCTTTTTCTCTCTGTCTCTCTCTGTGTCTCTGTCACCCTCAATTTCAATTTAAGGGGCTTTATTTGCATGGGAAACACATGTTTACATTGCTAAAGCTAGTGAAATAAACAATAAAAGATTTACAATAAACATTACCCTCAAAGTTCCTAAAGAATAAAAACATTTCAAATGTCATATCATGGCTATATACAGTGTTGTAATGATATGCAAATCAAGTACAAAAGGGAAAAATCAATTAACATATAGGTTGTTTTTATGATGGTGTTTGTTCTTTACTGGTTGCCCTTGTGGCAACAGGTCACAAATCTTGCTGCACTGTGGTATTTCATCCAATAGATATGGGAGTTTATCAAAATTGGATTTGTTTTTGAATTTGTGGGTCTGTGGAATCTGAGGGAAATATGTGTCAATGATATGGTCATACATTTGGCAGGAAGTTAGGAAGCGCAGCTCAGTTTCCAGTTTTTGTGGGCAGTGTGCACATAGACTGTCTTCTCTTAAGAGCCAGGTCTTCCTTTGGCTGCCTTTCTCAATAGCAAGGCTATGCTCACTGAGTCTGTACATAGTCAAAACATTCCTTAATTTTGGGTCAGTCACAGTGGTCAGGTATTCTGTATTCTGAGATTTACTGTCAGGGCCCAGGTCTGACAGAATCTGTACAGAAGATCTAGGTGCTGCTGTTGGCCCTACTTGGTTTGGGACAGAAGCACCAGATCATCAGCAAACATTTACATCATTAATCATCAAACAGTAGACATTTGACTTCAGATTCTAGTAGGGTGAGGCCAGGTGCTGCAGACTGTTCAAGTGCCCTCGCCAATTCGTTGATATATATGTTGAAGAGGGTGGGGCTTAAGCTTCATCCCTGTCTCACCCTCCCACCCTGTGGAAAGAAAGCAGTGTGTTTTTTGCCAATTTCAACCGCACACCTGTTTGTGTACATAGATTTTAGAATGTCGTGTTTTTCCCCCAACACCACTATCCATTAATTTGAATAGCAGACCCTCATGCCAAATTGAGGCATCCCGCTTTTTTGAAATCAGCAAAACATGAGAAGACATTTTGCCTTTCTTTTGGTTTGATTGTTTGTCAATTAGTGTGTGTAGGGTGAATATGTGGTCTATCGTACGGTAATTTGGTAAGAAGCCAATTTGACATTTGCACAGAACATTGTTTTCACTGAGGAAATGTACAAGTCTGCTGTTAATGATAATGCAGAGGATTTTCCCAAGGTTGCTGTCTCTCTGTCTCTCTCTCTCTCTCTCTCTCGCTGACTCTGTCTCGCATCTGCTGACTTTTCTTTTCTTCAATTCTCTGGAGAGTCATAAAAGAAGATACATGCTGACAGGCTCTTATCTCTGTCTGCCAGTGCAATAAAACAGTTAAATAACCAGAGTAGGGTGTGTGCGTAGTTCATGTCTACTTCCATGTCTGTGTGTCTGTGGAGCTGTCGCTACTCACTTTCAAATGTTTCGTGGAGCACCAACTAAAAGCAAATAAGTTCAATAGACAGTAGGATTTTATCCTTCTGAAGCTGTCAGAAAACTGGCAGAATTTTTCTGTGTTGTATATTAGTTGAGTCTTTGGAACCACCAGGTTGCATAATGAACAGAAACACTAGGTCTGGATCTCTCAAATCAAGCCTTAGTCCAACAGCTGGACAGTGGCCATGACATGGCTCCGCCTCCCACTGTCTGCTCGGTAAAATCAGTGTTGTTGGCGAAGCCGCGGATTGACGTTCATTGTGCGAACATTCTTCTTATTCTTGTGAATTTACGGGCGGACCTGCTGTTTTTACATGGATGTTGACTTGGCAGCTTGTTGCCTCAGCAACCGTCTGTCACCATATGATTAAAAGTCTCTGGACTGATCTCATTCACTGTCTGTTGTAAACTAACCATCCACAGTACAGTAACAATATGATTGGTTCAGATCTCTGAAATCCAATAAAAATCCCTTGGAAGGATTCACCTTGATGATGATGATGATGCATCCAACAGAATGCTCTAAATATCACTGTACTAAATGAACAATCTAAACGTGTTTGTGACAGGTGTGAAGGCACAAAGCTGTGGCATGAATCAATGTGGGCGGGGAGTGTCAAGCTACTACCTGTGAACAGGTAAGGTCTTGTTTCAAATAAAGACAACAGTAATGTTTTCACCCGAATAACTGGAAGCCTCTTGCATTGTATGAATGTTTACTTGAGCCAAAAAAAACATATTCTACTGGTGTTATGTACTGAATATTGCGGTCTGTGAGAGAGTATAAGTATATGCTTGTATATGTCTGTGTTTATCTGTCTGTGTGTGAGTTAGTGTTACACGGTATACTAATATTCATTCATAAAAACAGTCAGTGATCTGAGACAGACATGAGTCCATGGGTTCAAATCCAGCCTGATTACAAACATTACAAATACACATCCCCATCCCCCCCCCCCCCCCCCCCCCCATCAGTCAGAGATATTTGTCCCCGAGTGGAAAAAAAGCTACAGTGGAATATGAACGTTTTTTTGTCTATGTGTATTTGTCCCGTTTGTGTGGGTGTGTGTTCATGCATTCACATGTCTGTGTGGGTGCATGCGTTTGTCCCGTGTGAAAGCCAGTGGGCAGAATATGAATTGCCCTCCTCTCTCTCACTGTTTCATAACTTTAAGTCCTTATGGACCAGATCCAGTGCTCTTCATATTAAACCATTAGGTATTTTCCACAACATACATTTTATGTTCCCATTGCATACAGTATGTGTAGGGAATTTTTTATTTCAAGTGTTTTTTCTTCTTAACACCAATACTTTTTTGTGTAATGGAGGTTTTTTTTTTACCAAAGAATGGAGTTGCTTGAGAATGTGACACCCTGCATTCGGAAAGTATTCAGACCCCTTGACTTTTAACACGTTTTGTTAAGTTACAGCATTATTTTCTAAAGTTGATAAAACAAATCATCAATCTACAAGCCCCATAATGACAAAGCAAAAACAGGTTTTATTTTTTGGATTGGAGTCCACCTGTGGTAAATTAAATTGAATGCACATGATTTGGAAAGGCACACACCTGTCTATATAAGGTCCCACAGTTGACAGTGCATGTCAGAGCAAAAACCAAGCCATGAGATTGAAGGAATTATCCATAGAGCTCCGAGACATGATTATGTCAAGGAACAGATCTGGTGAAGGGTACCAAAAAATGTCTGCAGCATTGAAGGTCCCCAAGAACACAGTGGCCTCCATCATTCTTAAATCGAAGAAGTTTAGAACCACCAAGACTACTACTGTCGAGCTGGCCAAACTGATCAATCGGGGGAGAAGGGCCTTGGTCAGGGAGGTTACCAGGAACCTGATGGTCACTCTTACAGAGCTCAAGAGTTCCTCTGTGGAGATGGGAGAACCTTCCAGAAGGACAACCATCTCTGCAGCACTCCACCAATCAGGCCTGTATAGTAGTGGCCAGACAGAAGACACTCCTCAGTAAAAGGCACATGACAGCCCGCTTGGAGTCTTTTTTTTTCTCAGACCATAAGAAACAAGATTCTCTGGTCTGATGAAACCAAGATTGGTCAGGAGGAAACCAGGCACCATCTCTACGGTGAAGCATGGTTGTGGCCGCATCATCCTGTGGGGATGTTTTTCAGCGGGAGGGACTGGGAGACTAGTGAGGATCGAGGGAAAGATGAACGGAGTGAAGTACAGAGAGATCCGTGATGAAAACCTGCTCAGGACCTCAGACTGGGGCAGAAGTTCACCTCCTAACTGGACAACGACCCTAAGCACACAGCCAAGACAACGCAGGAGTGGCTTCAGGACAAGTGTCAATGTCCTTGAGGGGCCCAGCCAGAGCCCGGGCTTGAACCCGATCGAACATCTCTGGAGAGACCTGAAAATAGCTGTGCAGGGACGCTACCCTTCCAGCCTGACAGAGCTTGAGAGGATCTGCAGAGCAGAATGGGAGAAACTCCCCAAATACAGGTGTGCCAAGCTTGTAGCGTCATACCCAAGAAGACTTGAGGTTATAATCTCTGCCAAAGGATCTTCAACAAAGTACTGAATAAAGGGTCTGAATACTTATGTAAATTTGATATTTATTTGAAAAAACTTGCAAAAATGTCTAAACCTGTTTTTGCTTCGTCATTATGGATTATTATGTGTAGATTGATGAGGAATAAAACATTTAAAACATCTATTTTAGAATAAGTCTGTAACAAAATGTGTAAAAAGTCAAGGGGTCTGAATACTTTATGAATGCACTGTATGTCAGTATGATATAACAGCATACTCGTAGTATACAGTTGGGTTTTGCTAGTTGTATGACATTTACAGAGTTGTGATTTCTCTTGTCTGTCACAGACAAGACATGAAGCCTTGTCCAGGTCACAGCTTGGAGGTAGCAGCCTTATTTTATAAAAGCTCGGCCTCATGAGGCTTACATCATCTAACTAGCTGCGTTCAAACAGCCCTCTGCTTTTCTTACATCTGTTTTTATTTGCATTTGTTGTGAAGATGCTTTGTTGTTAAGGTCAGACTGCATGCATTATGAAGTACACACACACACACACACACACACACACACACACACACACACATACACGTACACACACGTGGCTGCCATATCTCCTGAGTTTATCTACATGTGTGTATTGTGTGTCTATAATAGCCTGGGTTTTGGAGCAATAACACAAAAATAAATCTATAACTAGTGTTATTGGGGGATCATGGCTTCCATCAAAGCCTCTCCAGGAAGTCGAGGGGTTAATGTGATGTCCTGAAAGGGGATTAGCCCGTATGCCACATCTTTTAGGTCAAAGGTCACCACAGAGTTCAATCTGCCACATCTCGTTGTAGTTGCCAGAGCTGTGAACGGAGCTTTCGGAGCACACTACAGCTGTAATGGTCCAACATCTTCATCTTGAGATGTCTATCAATAATAAGACATTCTTGAGAACATTGAGTGCTCAATGCAGATGCATCCAGCCATCTTAGTATCAATTACTTTTCATACACACTGAGAAGAGGAAAGCTTGAAAACATTAAAGGTTGTGTCTGATCATTGTGAAATATCTTAATATATTAATGGTAAAGAGAAGTGCTTTATTGTTTTGTGAATTCATTTTTTCCCCCAAGGTTCATAAAAACGTCAGCAATGCTTGTCAGAACTGTCCTCGGCTTGATGAGAGCTTTACTGAGAGAGTTACTGTAAAAAGGCTTTTCTGGTTGAGTTGTGATTCTTAACTGAGATGTTGGATAGATATTGACTTGTTTACCATTCCAGAAGTGCATATAAATAGGAATAATTTGTGGCCTTGCATGGAGAACGGGTCTTTATTTAGGATAAATGATTAAAGCCTAGACATTTTTATCACATATGAGCTATAGCCTACCAGTCAAACACCTGCTCAGAGAGTAGCTATAATTATGGCTGGGCGATTATGGTCAAAATATCAGATCACATAATGTTTTTTTTTTTTTAACGCTATTTCATGGTATTTGATGTTTCTGACTAATAAAAAGTTCAACATTTGCTTTATGGGTAGTGAGTGCATGATAATTCTAAGTGGTTTTAATGGGATTTCTCCATTCTAATTTGCTTTATACTGTTCAACCAAACTTCAACCAAAACTACAAAGAGGACAAAACGTACAGTGACGTAGTCCTATTTGTAAAACATTACAAAGGAATCCAAATCGTACTCTGCTACTCAACCAATGGTTTCCAGTTGAAGAGTTGTTAGTTCACTTCCAGCATTTTAATCAATTTCTTCATTTCCTGCACTAATTTGTTATAATTTACACACAGTGACACTTTGTTTTTGTCTTAGTATGCCCATATTTCATCCCCAAAAACTTTTTCCTTGACATAATTATTCTCCTCTTTGACTGTGCATTTTTGGCTTCAATTGCAGTTCTTATTAGGGGTAGTTGGCCGATTTCCAGAGGTCTCTATTTGGTAAGCTTGCCCTCCCGAAGTTGTTGACTTGTTATGTTTAGTAGTTGTGATTGCAAGTTAGCTAGCAGTTTCTTACTGCCGATAAAACATTACAATACCTTTAGGAAAGGTAAATTCAAAATCCAAACCAGTCCTTGAATGAATAAATATATAGTGTTTTACGGTCTACCGTCCAGCTCTAGCTATAATGCATGTAGTTATGATGGAACCTAAAGACCGTAAAATGTACTGGTTCATCTCCTGTCTTTGACATGGTGATCTATGGAAAAGATACAAGATATATGATGTAGATCCTCATAAACATGTGTTACAGCAGGGTAAAGATCAGGTGGAAGAGGATAGCTTTGTACTGTACAACACCTGTACAGTTGAATGAGGGTTCTCTCCGTAAATAACCCCTAGAGGGGGAGTCATTGTTCAGAAGAAGAGAGAACAGGAAGTCGGAGCACAGAAAACCTGGAGTCTGTGAAGTCTATAAGGTACTTTTAACAGTCATAGGTTAAGCGAGGACTGGTCATCTCACAATTGATTGTGTGAACAGTTGTTTAATCAGTTTGTCTCTGTTTAGAGAAAGTGCTGGACTATATTTAGAATCACATGCAGATGTGCAGTAAAGCGGTATGTGATGTCACCTCGTGACCTTTGACATGTGGGGTAGGAATGGCTCACTTCATGACCTCTAACCTTCAGCATTTGACGTTGTCGCTAGAACCCTCACTTAACTGGACCACATAGATGAGAGGGTTTCCACAGTCTCACACGGTCTCCTCTTGTTTCTGTTTATCCACTGTTTTTATGGATAATCTATGTTCATTTTTCAACTTTCCCCTTTAAAGTGACAAGCTTTTAGGTACAGATAGCAACAGTTTAAAGGCAGTGCTTTGTCATTAAAGAAGCAATCTGGCACAAAATCTGTCAATCCCCCCCCCCCCCTCTTTTTTTATCTGTTCCGTCTCTGGATGATCTTGGTGCATGTGGGGTGTCTGGGCTATACCCTGCCCACCCACGAGGCACTCCGGGCGGGGAGAATCTGAGGCTATTGTCTCCCCTCTGGATCTCTGAGCATTCTCCATGTAAACAGCCTCCCTACAGGGCCAGAGACATGGAAAACTGACTGTTATTATTACAGCAGATGACAGACATTCACCTCTGAAGAACTTCACATTTAGATTGCTCTCTCACTGTCATTTATCTCTCTCTCCTCCCTTTGACTCTCTCGTACCATGTTCAATTATTGGAGGATTATGAATAACTTTTCAGCAGTGGAAAAAGCGAGTCATGGCCAAAACCGAGTCATCGCCATTTAACGAGAGTGCAGCCTGAGAAGACAGGGAAAGGTGTACCGGTCGCTCTCAGTGTGTGTGTGCTGCGCTCCGGTTCAACGGATGCTCTACTGTCGCTACAGCAACCGGACAGTTGACTAATTTCCATAGAATCTCCTCCAGCCAATCACACATTTTGGAGGTTTATTTTGAGTTGTCAGTTTAATGGAGATGCTCAAAGTCTTTTGGAGATCTGTTTCCTTATAATAAACGGTTGTTGCACTGTGTGTTGTGTAAATGTTATTGCTGTAGCTAGCAGTGTGTTTGCCTTGGCGATAACGGGTAGTCTATTGGCTTTATCCTCCTTCGCTTCTAATCTTACTGGTTTATTCCTCCTCTCTCATTGGGAATCTTAAGACAAAGCCACAGCGCGGTCCTTCCTCATAGGGGCCTCCAGCGATGCAAACATACACTACCACTTAGAAATGTCCTTGTTTTTGAAAGAAAAGCTCATTTTTGTCCATTTAAAATACCATGAAATTGATGATCAGAAATAGTGTAGACATTGTTAATGTAAAAAATATTCACCTTTATTTAACCAGGTAGTTGAGAACAAGTTCTCATTTACAACTGCGACCTGGCCAAGAGAAAGAAAAGCAGTGCGACACAAACAACAACACAGAGTTACACATGGAATAAACAAACATACCGTCTACATAGGCGTACAGAGGCCCATTATCAGCAACCATCACTCCTGTGTTACAATGGCACGTTGTGTTAGCTAATCCAAGTTTATCATTATCATTAAAAGGCTAATTGATCATCAGAAAATCCTTTTGCAATTATGTTAGCACAGCTGAAAACTGTTCTGATTTAAAGAAGCAATAAAACTGTCCGCCTTTAGACTAGTGGAGTATCTGGAGCATCAGCATTTGTGGGTTCGATTTCAGGCTCAAAATGGCCAGAAACAAATAACTTTCTTCTGAAACTCGTCAGTCTATTCTTGTTCTGAGAAATGAATGCTATTCCATGCGAGATATTGCCAAGAAACTGAAGACCTCGTACAATGATGTGTACTACTCCCTTCACAGAACAGCGCAAACTCGCTCTAACCAGAATAGAAAGAGGAGTGGGAGGCCCCGGTGCACAACTGAGCAAGAGGACAAGTACATTAGTGTCTTTTTTGAGAAACAGATGCCTCGCATGTCCTCAACTGGCAGCTTCATTAAATAGTACCCGCAAAACACCAGTCTCAACGTCAACAGTGAAGAGGCGACTCCGGGATGCTGGCCTTCTAGGCAGAGTTCCTCTGTCCAGTGTCTGTTATTTTGCACATCTTAATCTTTTATTTTTATTGGCCGGTCTGAGATATGGCTTTTTCTTTGCAACTCAGCCTAGAAGGCCAGCATCCCGGAGTCGCCTCTTCACTGTTTACGTTGAGACTGGTGTTTTGTGGGTACTATTTAACATATATGCAAAAGGGGTTTCTAAGGATCAATTAGCCTTTTGAAATGATACACTTGGATTAGCTAATACAACGTGCCATTGGAACACAGGAGTGATGGTTGCTGATGATGGGCCTCTGTACGCCTATGTAGATATTCCATTAAAAGTCTGCCGTTCCCAGCTACAATAGTCATTTACAACAGTAACAATGTCTACACAGTATTTCTGATCAATTTGATGTTATTTTAATAGAACCAAAAAATTTGCTTTTCTTTCAAAAACAAGGACATTTCTAAGTGACCCCGAACTTTTGAACAGCAGTGTATACACACACACACTCCCCCACCCAGACTTTCACCTCCTCTGTTTTACCACCGTATTTACCCACCAAAAATGAATCAAATCAAATAAAATGTTATTAGTCACATGCGCCGAATACAACAGGTGTAGACCTTACAGTGAAATGCTACTTACGAGCCCCTAACCAACAATGCAGTTTAAAAAAATACGGATAAGAAATAAATTAACAAGTAATTAATTAAAGAGCAGCAGTAAAATAACAATAGAGAGACTATATACGGGGGGTACCAGTACAGAGTCAATGTGCGGGGGCACCGGTTAGTTGAGGTAATATGTACATGTAGGTAGTTATTAAAGGGACTATGCATAGATGATAACAACAGAGAGCAGCAGCGGTGTAGTATTTAATGTATTCTCTATAATTTCTCCTGTTCAGATGTTAACAGAGAGTTTGACGTGGTTCCCATGACAGAGGTCTCTCCAGTGCGGTATGCGTTCCCTGCCACTGTTCTTTATTTTAGGCCCAAAGCTCATGGGAAAGCTATTTCTGTCCTCTCAGACTCAGAAAACAGCTAGGGCCCGTGGTTTATTAACAGGTGTAATGTAATGTGCCCAAGGCCCAGATATAACCCATTTA
This sequence comes from Salmo salar, assembly GCF_965601325.2. Classification (NCBI taxonomy): domain Eukaryota; kingdom Metazoa; phylum Chordata; class Actinopteri; order Salmoniformes; family Salmonidae; genus Salmo; species Salmo salar. The sequence continues at coordinate 46,518,880 of NC_138309.1, read as the reverse complement.
CCAAACATACTGGGAATAAATAGACTATTTGGAGGGGAAAGTTATGGATGTTATAGATTTGAAGTTTGAGCAATGACTGCACAGACTGTGTAAATGTAGAAAAGCTGCACATGCGCAGAAAATTAGGATGTTTTGCTGTCGGAAAGAGGCTTCCAGAGAATTCATGAAATGCAGCCCCTCCGTAATTTGAACATGAGTTGGTGTTTTTCTATCGTTGTTATGATACAATGAAGCATACTGTACCATCCATCACATGTAAGTACTGTATAAAAACACGTTGTGGGATGGGGACCTAAAAGGCTGTGGGAATCAGATCACGATCAAATCACTAGTGACTTTTTGTATACATTGTTACCATGGCAACACTGCCAGATGTACTCGGGACATAAAGTACACATGCAATATATAGACTGAAGGCAATTTCTCATAACTTCAAGCCTTTGGCGTGTTACCAGATAATTCCCCGCAGTCGCAGCATTGTACATACAAAGCTGGTGATCTTAGGTTTCTGAACATGTATTTTCATATCGCTGATAACGTATTGCAGAATATAGCACTGTTACATTAATCATGCTTGAGAACCGCAGTCAAGTAAAATCAAGCTGCATAGGTCGGTCCCACAGAGAAGCTTGGTTTGCAGGATGACATATAACGCCTTATACATTACAAGACATACAGTAAAGAGACAATACTGAAAGTCAAGGTTTCTGATGCTCTTGGATCCCTGGTCCACGTGAGCGGATGGATGTGTGGCTGGTTTGCCCAAGCATTCTAGCCCTAGCATTTTATCACTGGCATTCAGGCCTTGGCATTTTGGCAGTGTCCCCATTCTGTGGGTCGGTCTGGGTCTCAGTGTCCCTATCCTGTGGGTTGGTCGGGGTCTGTGTCCCCATCCTGGATGGCTCTGGGTCTCAGTGTCCCCATCCTGTGGGTCGGTCTGGGTCTGTGTCCCCATCCTGGATCGGTCTGGGTCTCAGTGTCCCTCAGGACCTCCAGAGAATGCTGGTCCGCCTTGTTTCCCATATGATGGTCCTCAAACAGACCCAAACAGACACGGCCACGGGTTCAACATAGCAGCCAGCAGCTAGTCAGAGGTCTCCCACTGTCTCTGCAGCTGCTGAGTACATCAGGGTCCTTTTAACTATAGGCTGGCTGGATGAAATCCACACGCATACACTCACACACACATACACACAGTCGGTCGAGGGGATTTCCTCTCAGTCCAGTCCAGCAACCCTTGTCTGTGACCAACAGGAGTTTAAAAAACTCTCCAAGCCAAACCTTCGTACCATAACCGCTAACCGCTACACAGCCTACATTGTTACCATATTAACTAACGTCAATATCAACATAGCTATTAGAACTAACGCGTTAGTAAACCTACAATCCATGTGTACAACCACGCAGTACAGTGTACAGCAAGCAGCTTAGCAGTCATACCGGCGGGCCCCGGTGGCAATAAATTAATAAAACTGACAGTTTACCTTAACATAAATAGCATTCCTGTCTGTTTGAGTCAGGTTGTTGCGTAGGCTAAATTAGCTGCATTAGCTAAGTAAGTGAAAGGTAAACTAAAAAGAAGAAAGAAATACAAAGAAATATAGCTCTCTTTCTCTGCTGCCTCTCCTTAATTTTTTGATAAATATTTATTTTCAAAACTGTTAAACTATTCTCTTTCTCTCTGTTTGAGTCAACTACTCAGAGGTGGGACCAAAGTCATAAGCAATTCTCAAGTCACAAAGTCGAGTCCGAAGAAGAACGGGTCCAGTCTAGAGTCAAGTCCAAGTCCTGCATTCTAAGAGCAAGTCGAGTAATTTCTTTTCTCCAAGTCAAGTAAAAAAAAAAATCTATACCGGTTCAACCACAAATCTTTGTCTCTTTATTGAGACTAGAGTACAGATAACGCTTTTCATTTTTATTATGTAAATGCTGTCTTAAGGGCATGAAATCAACAGGAGGCAGGTTGACATGCTCAGAGTGTAGATTCAGTTACAGGGCCAATGGTGAAAGTGCCACACCTAAAAAAAAAAAAAGTTTATTTACCGAATATATTCTCTGTATCAGGCTTAACCTATCTGAATGGACACAGGTAGAGGGCAAGACAGCACAGCCTCCCCTTGAGAAACCAAATGGAATCTGTCTAACAGATCAACAGGTACATATAAGCACTTGGCCCCTCCCAGGACCATACAATTACCCAATTGGCAATTACAACCAATAAACTGGTTCTACAATGTAAAAGGCAATTTCCACATTCATTGTTACATTGGTACATTTTTATTAAAACTGAATGATTATGAATGATATTTCATCACCATTCATACATGGAACAATGATTTGTATCTTATTCAACATACTATTATTATTAATTTTCAAGCAATTTTGGCATACCAAAAGACCAGTTGGCCTGTGCTAGTATTTGTTGCTTGATGTGCCATTGATGGTGAGCTTGCAAAGTAAACAGTTCATATTCTTGATCACCAAAATTTTTGGAGCCAGATATTTATTTATTATGGCAATCCGCTCCCCCAACAAATTCACGTTTGCAATGCACCCGATCTGTCTTGATTGACAGTTTGCTGGTCCAATCGGAGGGCCGAGTGTGCTTTTCAATAACCAATCTGTTGCACTTTTTATTGCAAGGGCGATGCTGCGGCTACTGCCTCTGGCTGCGTGGAGAGTAATCCACAGAGACTCTGTGCCTGTGCCACAAAATTAGTGACAAAAGTAAAAAACCTGGCCAGATAACTTTGAAATTATCAGTCTCAAGTCAAAGTTGAGTCCCGTGTCTTGAGGGTCCAAGTCAAGTCGCAAGTTATACAATTTCTGACTTGAGTCAGACTGCAGTACTGCAGTGCTAGCTGGTAGCTTACGCTTTCAGTATTAGATTCATTCTCTCATCCTTTGATTGGATGGAGAACAAGTCAGTTCATGCTGCAAGAGCTCTGGAGGACATCCTTCAGAAGTAATCATAATTACTGTGTAAGTCTATGGAAGGGGGTGAGACCCATGAGCCTCCTAGATTTTGCATTGAAGTCAGGGTACCTAGAGGAGGACGCAAAATAGCCGTCCTCCGGCATCACCATAGTGCTACTCTAGAGGGTGCTGTTGAGGCTACTGTAGACCATTACAAAACAGTGTTTTTTAATCAGTTATTTGGTGATGTGAATATATTTTGTATAGATTTGTCTAAAAATGATAACTTTAATCTTTAACTATTTAAATGTTTCTGAAATGCACTGAGTAGGATGCTCTTCCTCTTCCGAGGAGCCTCCACTGGTTGTAAATGTTCTGAGAGTGGTAATTGACGCTTCCGGTTTGTGCTGTTCATTTTTGATAGTTTTCAAAACCTGTGAAGTTGTCCAGTGAAAGCAGATATGCAATTTATTGACATCACAATACTGTACAGACTTGGATACACATTATCTCGAATGCTAATCAATAAAAACGTATGTAAAATTCTCTGCTCTGTTTCATAAGGAATTGTCGGAGGCGATCTCATATTGTTACGTCAAGAAAATGTTGAGAATAAAGGCGCTAACAGTATATGACAGCATTCTCCGTTTCCTCCTTGACTATTGCAAAATGTGTCATCTTATTAGATCAATCATTTTCTTTGTATTTCTTTTTTTTCTGGGTCTTTCTTTAGTGTAGTAATACATCCTATCTTCATAAAAAAGTGTGGTTTTCTCTTGCTCTAAGACAATTAAAGACCTTACGGATATTGTTGATATGAGACTTGATGAATGATTACTGTTGTCCTTTTATACCGTTATTAATATGAAATTGTCACCAATTATTAGACCACTAAAGACTCGCAATGGCCGCTAGTCCACCCATTATGCCTTCATTGACTTGAATGGGGACACCTGTTCTATTCAATCTGTTTCTATGGTAGCATGGTTATTTGACTGACCAATAACCGTCATCCAAAATTCCATGACTGTCACAGTGGTTTTCATGGGTTCCACCGCCTTTTAGCACTTGTGACACATTCTCCCTCTGGAAACTGAACGATGGGATTCCCCATACAACAACTGTATATTCATAGAATAAGATAAGGGAATACTAATGTCCTTTTATCAGCCTATATCGTTCCAAGTCTTTACCCCTTTTTGTCATTTGTGTGGATTGTCTCTGTTAGGCTTGTTATATATGATAGATGTTTCTGTTATTATTCAAATAATATCGACATTTAACAGTACAATAAATCCAGCGATTTTAAAGCACATTCATAACAGGGGCTAGATCTAAATATGTGTGTTTTGTAGGCCATAGCTGGAATGGTTCAGCTTCAGAGCCTCTGTGACGCAACAAAATGTAGCGCAAATCCCAGAAGCGCGTCGTTAGCTTAGGTCCAGCTCGTAACACACACACACACACACACACACACACACACACACACACACACACACACACACACACACACACACACACACACACACACACCTGCTCCCTGAATCCTGTTCTGCTTCAGCACTACTGGCTCTGGGGGTCTGGGGACTGGACAGGATTGGGATATGGGATACACTGTTCCCAACCCAGGATCCGGGCAGGAAACCTCCCCTGCATTTCTTGGCCGTCCTGACTGATCTGTGTGTCTGGCATGGAAGCCCCCCTCTATCTTCCATCCTCCCCACCTTCATCCCTCCATCTCTGGCACCCCTCTATCCTCCATCCAGCTCATCTTCATCCCTACCTCCCTGGCACCCCTCCATCCCTACCTCCCTGGCACCCCTCCATCCCTCCATCTCTGGTCCCCATCCGCTGGTCTGTTTCAGAGAACTTGTCTAGTCTTTGTCATTGGGTCCTGACCTGACCAGTGTTTTCCCTCCTCAAGCAGAGAGAGTGATCCTAACATTGGTCATATTCTGCAAGCTAGCTGAGATTGATGAGTAAATTAGATCCAATCTTAACTTTCTTTCGGAACAGAGTGTGCTGTGGTATTCTCGTGTGATGCTTAGTCTGAGTGATGGATTTGAACATCTGAAGAAATATTTAGAATGGCCTCCAGGGGGCAGCTGGAAGCGGTGTTTGTATACAATGCAGTATCGTACCTACATTGTACCTTCTGTAGGCTACGTGCAGGCTACAGCACATCTTGTGTGAATACTTATGTGGATTATAATAAATTGAAATATTTGTAGTGGGTAGATGTATTTTTGTTCGGGAGAATCAGTTTTTATTTATATCAATTGTTTTATTATATGTTGAAGGCAAGCAGTATAGGCAGAATTAATAATTTACACATCAAAGAAAAGTGTCTCCGCTCAATGAAATCGTCTTTGGAAAAGCTCAAATACATAAACATCCTGACAGCTTTATGAAATTAAATATTAAAGTCACACAATACAGGCTTTCAATCCACACCAAAGACCAGAACTATATTGACAAATTATACAAATCCTAACTATAAAACGTAGGCGAGCATCCAGACTGGAGGAAAGTGTATCGTTCTACAGTAGGTCTACAGTACATCTGTCAATCAACTGATAGCCAAATCAGCTCATCAACTCAGCCTGCTGTTTGTTTCTCCCTGACTATCTAATTATGCAGGACAGAAACAGTAGGCTATATAATTATGTAGGTCAGAAACACAAACGGTAGGCTAGCTTCTTATGCAGGTCAGAAACAGTAGGCTATTTTAATTATGCAGGTCAGAAACACAAACAGTAGGCTAGCTTCTTATGCAGGTCAGAAACAGTAGGCTATTTTAATTATGTAGGTCAGAAACAGTAGGCTATTTTAATTATGTAGGTCAGAAACAGTAGGCTATTTTAATTATGCAGGTCAGAAACAGTAGGCTATTTTAATTATGCAGGTCAGAAACAGTAGGATATTTTAATTATGCAGGTCAGAAACACAAACAGTAGGCTAGCTTCTTATGCAGGTCAGAAACAGTAGGCTATTTTAATTATGTAGGTCATTAACAGTAGGCTAGCTTCTTATGCAGGTCAGAAACAGTAGGCTATTTTAATTATGTAGGTCAGAAACAGTAGACTATTTTAATTATGCAGGTCAGAAACAGTAGTATATTTTAATTATGCAGGTCAGAAACACAAACAGTAGGCTAGCTTCTTATGCAGGTCAGAAATAGTAGGCTATTTTAATTATGTAGGTCAGAAACACAAACGGTAGGCTAGCTTCTTATGCAGGTCAGAAACAGTAGGCTATTTTAATTATGCAGGTCAGAAACAGTAGGCTATTTTAATTATGTAGGTCAGAAACAGTAGGCTATTTTAATTATGCAGGTCAGAAACACAAACAGTAGACTAGCTTCTTATGCAGGTCAGAAACAGAGCCATTTATTTGTTTGGCCACATGTCCTGATTAAACCCTATTTAGGCAACTGACTTACCTAGCCACCCATATTATTACTTTGAACGTTGTTGAAACGTGTCAATTTTTGCCATTGTAACGAGACGAGGTGTTAAATCAAACACAATTGTCTGACCTTTGAATGTATATGACTGGTCAGAATTCATCACATTTTACACTTTAATTGAGACGTTTAAAAGAGGGTTCCATTCCCTAATGTAGTGGTTTGTCCCAGCCGCAAATCCGGTTACATTGAATAACGTCTAGCCTTCATAACGTCTCGGCTTTGGTTGTGTTTGCTTGGTTTTGACACTTCAGTTGATGTACCTGTGTATTGACTTCCTCATAGGCAGCCAAAGTACAGTACCTCAGTGACCAAATCAGTATCCAATTGGCTGTATGTTTTGAGACCCACACAAGTTGACAGTTACAGTCAAATGTACAGAAATGCAAGCTGACTAGTCACATCGCTGGAAACATTACCTTAAGGAACCTACTACCCTTTACTTTATTGACACTGACGTAAGGAATGTAGAATGACAAACCTAGCTGGAGGTTGTGGTCTAAGGACATAACACTAGTGGGGATGGGTAGAAAACTGAGGGAGAGGACTGGAGAGTCCTAATAGAGGATGGGAGAGAGAACCTGAGAGAACTTGAAGGGCAGAGGGGAAAGAGACAGGGGAAATAAGGCCTGGAGGGAGAGAGAACCTGAAGGGCAGAGGGGAAAGAGATGGGGAAAGAAGGCCTGGAGGGAGAGAGAACCTGAGAGAACCTGAAGGGCAGAGGGGAAAGAGACAGGGGAAATAAGGCCTGGAGGGAGAGAGAACCTGAAGGGCAGAGGGGAAAGAGACGGGGAAAGAAGGCCTGGAGGAAGAGAGAGAACCTGAAGGGCAGAGGGGAAAGAGACGGGGAAAGAAGGCCTGGAGGGAGAGAGAACCTGAGAGAACCTGAAGGGCAGAGGGGAAAGAGACAGGGGAAAGAAGCCAGGGGAGAGGGAACCTGAAGGGCAGAAGGGAAAGAGACAAGGGGAAAGAAGGCCTGGAGGGAGAGAGAACCTGAGAGGGGAGAGGGGCAAGGACCAGGTGGGAGAGAACCTGAGAGGGGAAGGAGCCAGGGGGGAGAGAACCTGAGAGGGGAAGGAGCCAGGAGAGCGAGAACCTGAGAGGGGAAGGAGCCAGGGGGGAGAGAACCTGAGAGGGGAAGGGGCCAGGGGGGAGAGAACCTGAGAGGGGAAGGAGCCAGGGGGGAGAGAACCTGAGAGGGGAAGGAGCCAGGGGGGAGAGAATCTGAGAGGGGAAGGAGCCAGGGGGAGAGAACCTGAGAGGGGAAGGAGCCAGGGGGGAGAGAACCTGAGAGGGGAAGGAGCCAGGGGGGAGAGAACCTGAGAGGGGAAGGAGCCAGGGGGGAGAGAACCTGAGAGGGGAAGGAGCCAGGGGGAGAGAACCTGAGAGGGGAAGGAGCCAGGGGGAGAGAACCTGAGAGGGGAAGGAGCCAGGGGGGAGAGAACCTGAGAGGGGAAGGAGCCAGGGGGAGAGAACCTGAGAGGGGAAGGAGCCAGGGGGGAGAGAACCTGAGAGGGGAAGGAGCCAGGGGGGAAAGAACCTGAGAGGGAAGGGGCCAGGGGGGAGAGAACCTGAGAGGGGAAGGAGCCAGGGGGAGAGAACCTGAGAGGGGAAGGAGCCAGGGGGGAGAGAACCTGAGAGGGGAAGGAGCCAGGGGGGAGAGAACCTGAGAGGGGAAGGAGCCAGGGGGGAGAGAACCTGAGAGGGGAAGGAGCCAGGGGGGAAAGAACCTGAGAGGGAAGGGGCCAGGGGGGAGAGAACCTGAGAGGGGAAGGAGCCAGGGGGAGAGAACCTGAGAGGGGAAGGAGCCAGGGGGGAGAGAACCTGAGAGGGGAAGGAGCCAGGGGGGAGAGAACCTGAGAGGGAAGGAGCCAGGGGGAGAGAACCTGAGAGGGAAGGAGCCAGGGGGGAGAGAACCTGAGAGGGGAAGGAGCCAGGGGGGAGAGAATCTGAGAGGGGAAGGAGCCAGGGGGGAGAGAACCTGAGAGGGGAAGGAGCCAGGGGGGAGAGAATCTGAGAGGGGAAGGAGCCAGGGGGGAGAGAACCTGAGAGGGGAAGGAGCCAGGGGGAGAGAACCTGAGAGGGGAAGGAGCCAGGGGGGAGAGAACCTGAGAGGGGAAGGAGCCAGGGGGAGAGAACCTGAGAGGGGAAGGAGCCAGGGGGGAGAGAACCTGAGAGGGGAAGGAGCCAGGGGGGAGAGAACCTGAGAGGGAAGGGGCCAGGGGGGAGAGAACCTGAGAGGGGAAGGAGCCAGGGGGGAGAGAACCTGAGAGGGGAAGGAGCCAGGGGGGAGAGAACCTGAGAGGGGAAGGAGCCAGGGGGGAAAGAACCTGAGAGGGAAGGGGCCAGGGGGGAGAGAACCTGAGAGGGGAAGGAGCCAGGGGGAGAGAACCTGAGAGGGGAAGGAGCCAGGGGGGAGAGAACCTGAGAGGGAAGGAGCCAGGGGGGAGAGAACCTGAGAGGGGAAGGAGCCAGGGGGGAGAGAACCTGAGAGGGGAAGGAGCCAGGGGGGAGAGAACCTGAGAGGGGAAGGAGCCAGGGGGGAGAGAACCTGAGAGGGGAAGGAGCCAGGGGGAGAGAACCTGAGAGGGGAAGGAGCCAGGGGGGAGAGAACCTGAGAGGGGAAGGAGCCAGGGGGGAGAGAACCTGAGAGGGGAAGGAGCCAGGGGGGAGAGAATCTGAGAGGGGAAGGAGCCAGGGGGGAGAGAACCTGAGAGGGGAAGGAGCCAGGAGAGCGAGAACCTGAGAGGGGAAGGAGCCAGGGGGGAAAGAACCTGAGAGGGAAGGGGCCAGGGGGGAGAGAACCTGAGAGGGGAAGGAGCCAGGGGGGAGAGAACCTGAGAGGGGAAGGAGCCAGGGGGGAGAGAACCTGAGAGGGGAAGGGGCCAGGGGGGAGAGAACCTGAGAGGGGAAGGAGCCAGGGGGAGAGAACCTGAGAGGGGAAGGAGCCAGGGGGGAGAGAACCTGAGAGGGGAAGGAGCCAGGGGGGAGAGAACCTGAGAGGGGAAGGGGCCAGGGGGGAGAGAACCTGAGAGGGGAAGGAGCCAGGGGGAGAGAACCTGAGAGGGGAAGGAGCCAGGGGGGAGAGAATCTGAGAGGGGAGAGGGGCAAGGACCAGGTGGGAGAGAACCTGAGAGGGGAAGGAGCCAGGGGGGAGAGAACCTGAGAGGGGAAGGAGCCAGGGGGGAGAGAACCTGAGAGGGGAAGGAGCCAGGGGGGAGAGAATCTGAGAGGGGAAGGAGCCAGGGGGAGAGAACCTGAGAGGGGAAGGAGCCAGGGGGGAGAGAACCTGAGAGGGGAAGGAGCCAGGGGGGAGAGAACCTGAGAGGGGAAGGAGCCAGGGGGGAGAGAACCTGAGAGGGAAGGGGCCAGGGGGGAGAGAACCTGAGAGGGGAAGGAGCCAGGGGGAGAGAACCTGAGAGGGGAAGGAGCCAGGGGGGAGAGAACCTGAGAGGGGAAGGAGCCAGGGGGGAGAGAACCTGAGAGGGAAGGAGCCAGGGGGGAGAGAACCTGAGAGGGGAAGGAGCCAGGGGGGAGAGAACCTGAGAGGGGAAGGAGCCAGGGGGAGAGAACCTGAGAGGGGAAGGAGCCAGGGGGGAGAGAACCTGAGAGGGGAAGGAGCCAGGGGGAGAGAACCTGAGAGGGGAAGGAGCCAGGGGGGAGAGAACCTGAGAGGGGAAGGAGCCAGGGGGGAGAGAACCTGAGAGGGGAAGGAGCCAGGGGGGAGAGAATCTGAGAGGGGAAGGAGCCAGGGGGGAGAGAACCTGAGAGGGGATGGAGCCAGGGGGGAGAGAACCTGAGAGGGGAAGGAGCCAGGGGGGAGAGAACCTGAGAGGGGAAGGAGCCAGGGGGGAGAGAACCTGAGAGGGGAAGGAGCCAGGGGGAGAGAACCTGAGAGGGGAAGGAGCCAGGGGGGAGAGAACCTGAGAGGGGAAGGAGCCAGGGGGGAGAGAACCTGAGAGGGGAAGGAGCCATGGGGAGAGAACCTGAGAGGGGAAGGAGCCAGGGGGGAGAGAACCTGAGAGGGGAAGGAGCCAGGGGGAGAGAACCTGAGGGGAAGGAGCCAGGGGGGAGAGAACCTGAGAGGGGAAGGAGCCAGGGGGGAGAGAACCTGAGAGGGGAAGGAGCCAGGGGAGAGAAGGCCTGGAGGGAGAGAGAACCTGAGAGTAGAGTAAGGAGAACTAGGTGAGGAAACCAGGGAAGAGAGGGGGAAATCTGTGGGGAAGAGGAGACGGGGGGGGTGTATCTGTTGTCTGTCAAATCCTCCAGGGCACGGTACGGATTAGAGTGGACAACTCTGGCCGAGGGCCGCGGAGCGTGTGCGGCGTAATTTAATTTCACGCTCGCTGCCTCCTCCTGATGTCGTTCAGCAAAGCGGTCATTTGAAATGAAAGCTATTAGTCAGGGTCTCTGCCAAGCCCCAGCTGCCCCCGTACCGCCCGCTATAGGAAACCAGGGATTTCTGTGGCAACAGCCGTCAATGCTCAGTCAAAACACAGTTGTTGTGACAATGGGAAGGAGTGAAGGGGACATCTACCATATGGAGAAATAATAATAATACTAATAAAACTACTGCTAATAATAATGTATTGTACATGAATTTGTTCTACAGTATAGCTAGATACATTTACAGATCTAAAGGCTCTCTCCTTTGAGGTATTTCTGAGTTGTATGTGATTCCTTCTATCTGTCCTTGGGATCAAGGTTGAGGTTTTAAAGTTTTAATTGTGTTTTGCATGCTATGTTTACATGTCAAACAATGGGGGAAAAACAGAGCTTCGAGCCAAGTCTCAAAAGCCTTAAAAAAAAGTAAACACAATCATACATTTTTGGACACAGAGCGATGTCAATAAAGAGTTAGCTCTAATCTTCTCGTTCAGATGTATTATGCTGGAGTCTTCTCTGAATTGGTTTGGACCTTTGCTCTGTCCTATCCTTATCAGATCCTTCTAATATCATCTTTAATCCAAAGAGAAACCAGCTCATTTAGATGATATGAGATATTGTCATATTAATCAGTAGGTACACTACATGACCAAAAGTATTTGGACCTGCTCGTCAAAACATCTCATTCCAAAATCATAGGCATTAATATTGAGTCGGTCCCCCCTATGCTGCTATAACAGCCTCCACTCTTCTGGGAAGGCTTTTCACTAGATGTTTGAACATTGCTGCGGGGACTTGCTTCCATTCAGTCACAAGAGCGTTAGTGAGGTCGGGCACTGATGTTGGGCGATTAGGCCTGACTTGCAGTCGGTGTTCCAATTCATCCCAAAGATGTTCGATGGGGTTGAACTCAGGGCTTTGTGCAGGCCAGTCAAGTTCTTCCACACCAATCTCGGCAAATCATTTCTTTATGGACTTTGCTTTATGCCCGGGGCATTGTCATGCTGAAACAGGGAAGGGCCTTCCCCGAACTGTTACCACACATTTGGAAGCACAGAATCGTCTAGAATGTTATTGTATGCTGTAGTGTTAAGATTTCCCTTCACTGGAACTAAGGGACCTAGCCCGAACCCAGATTTGTTTGTCGGACTGCCAGATGGTGTTGCGTGATTCATCACTCCAGAGAACGCATTTCCACTGCTCCGGAGTCCAATGGTGGAAAGCCACTCCAGCCGAATCTTGGCATTGCACATGGTGAACTTAGGCTTGTGCTTGGCTGCTCGGCCATGGAAACCCATTTCATGACGCTCCCTGACGCTCCCGAAGAACAGTTCTTGTGCTGATGTTGCTTTCAGAGGCAGTTTGGAACTCGGTAGTGAGTTTTGCAAACGAGGACAGATGATTTTTATGTGCCATACATTTAGCACTCTGGTCTCATTCTGTGAGCTTGTGTGTCATACCACTTTGCGGTGAACCGTTGTTGGTCCTAGACATTTCCACTTCACAATAACAGCACTTACAGTTGACCGAGGGAGCTCTAGTAGGGCAGAAATTTTATGAACAGACTTGTTGGAAAGGTGGCATCCTATGACGGTGCCTGTCAGCAATGGGTGTGGCTGAAATAGCCGAATCCACTAATTTTAACTTCTATACTCAACAGCCAGTGTAATCCCGTGGCGCGATATTCAAATACCTCAAAAATGCAAAAACTTCAATTTTGACTATTTTACACCATTTTAAAGACAAGACTCTCGTTAATCTAACCACACTGTCCGATTTCAAAAAGGCTTTACAACGAAAGCAAAACATTAGATTATGTCAGCAGAGTACCCAGCCAGAAATAATCAGAAACCCATTTTTCAAGCTAGCATATAATGTCACATAAACCCAAACCACAGCTAAATGCAGCACTAACCTTTGATGATCTTCATCAGATGACAACCCTAGGACATTATGTTATACAATACATGCATGTTTTGTTCAATCAAGTTCATATTTATATCAAAAACCAGCTTTTTACATTAGCATGTGACTAGCATGTGACTAGCATTCCCACCGAACACTGCCGGTGAATTTACTAAATTACTCACGATAAACGTTCACAAAAAAACATAACAATTATTTTAAGAATTATAGATACAGAACTCCTCTATGCACTCGATTTTGCAATATTCTCAGTAGATAGCCCGGCATCACAGGGCTAGCTATTTAGACACCCAGCAAGTTTAGCACTCACCAAAGTCAGATTTACTATAACAAAAATGTTATTACCTTTGCTGTTCTTCGTCAGAATGCACTCCCAGGACTTCTACTTCAATAACAATGTTGGTTTGGTCCCAAATAATCCATTGTTATATCCAAATAGCGGCGTTTTGTTTGTGCGTTCAAGACACTATCCGAAAGGGTAAATAAGGGTGACGAGCATGGCGCATTTCGTGACAAAAAAATTCTAAATATTCCATTACCGTACTTCGAAGCATGTCAACCGCTGTTTAAAATCAATTTTTATGCAATTTTTCTCGTAAAAAAGCGATAATATTCCGACCGGGAAAGCCTGTATACGTACAAAGAGAGAGAAAATAAATACATCTCGTGCCCTCGTGCACGAGCGTGAGTCTCAGAGTACTCTGACCAGCCACTATCCAAACGCGATAATGTGTTTCAGCCAGAGGCTGCCTCGATAGCATTCAGCTTTTTCCCGGGTTCTGAGAGCCTATGGGAGCCGTAGGAAGTGTCACGTTACGGCAAAGATCCTCAGTCTTCAATAAAAAGAGCCAAGATGAACAACAACTTGTCAGAGAGGGCGCTTCCTGTTTGGAATCTTCTCAGGTTTTTGCCTGCCATATGAGTTCTGTTATACTCACAGACACCATTCAAACAGTTTTAGAAACTTTAGGGTGTTTTCTATCCAAAGCCAATAATTATATGCATATTCTAGTTACTGGGCAGGAGTAGTAACCAGATTAAATCGGGTACGTTTTTTATCCGGCCGTGTCAATACTGCCCCCTAGCCCTAACAGGTTTTAAGGTGTGTACACATACGTTTGTATATATAGTGTATATGTATTTATAAATATATTGGCTCTGAAAGTGGACTGGGCCTACAGTATATTGAGAACCTGATTTTGATGATGGTGGTTGTTATCCATGGAACATGAACCCAGTATTATGAAACACTAATCAGGGGTCCATTTGTTGCTCTGCAGTGCTGAAACCTAGTTCGTCAAGAATTGATGAACAAACTAGGAAAACACATAAACCTTAGACTTAATTGGTGTCTCGATGACGTATACAATTAGAAACAAATATTTCCCAAAATTAGTGTCAGGAGCCCCATCAACATTCCAGAACAAATAACAGAACTCAGTAACAAAAACAATGAAACTCAATAATCATTAACAATTCCCTGCCATTATTATTGTGATCAATTATTTTTATTTTCCTAAGTCATATTTGGAAAATTCGTTTGGGTGATTGACAGGTAGGAGGGCAGGTTTGAAGGGCTCGTTAGAACAGATTGAAATACCACAGTCCTGCAGTTACTGGGCTATTTCCAGACCTCGAGAATATTCTATTAGCCCACATCTTTACTTTTGTTTCAACTCGCTCTAATATGTGAACTGATAGAGTTAACAAAAAAGCAGCATTCTCCAAGAGACTATGGCTTTCACTTCAGCAGTAATAAATTCATGAACTTCTTTGAGGAAAAGATCATGATCATTAGAAAGCAAATTACGAACTCCTCTTTAAATATGCGTATTCCTCCAAAGCTCCGTTGTCCTGAGTCTGCACAACTCTGCCAGGACCTAGGATCAAGGGAGACACTCAAGTGTTTTAGTACTATATCTCTTGACACAACAATGAAAATAATCATGGCCTCTAAACCTTCAAGCTGCATACTGGACCCTATTCCAACTAAATTACTGAAAGAGCTGCTTCCTGTGCTTGACCCTCCTATATTGAACATAATAAACTGCTCTCTATCCACCGGATGTGTACCAAACTCACTAAAGTGGCAGTAATAACGCCTCTCTTGAAAAAGCCAAACCTTGACCCAGAAAATATAAAAAAACTATCGGCCTATATCGAATCTTCCATTCCTCTCAAAAATTTGAGAAAAAGCTGTTGCGCAGCAACTCACTGCCTTCTTGAAGACAAACAATGTATACGAAACGCTTCAGTCTGGTTTTAGACCCGATCATAGCACTGAGACTGCACTTGTGAAGGTGGTAAACGACCTTTTCATGGCGTCAGACCGAGGCTCTGCATCTGTCCTCGTGCTCCTAGACCTTAGTGCTGCTTTTGATACCATCGATCACCACATTCTTTTGGAGAGATTGGAAACCCAAATTGGTCTACACGGACAAGTTCTGACCTGGTTTTGATCTTATCTGTCGGAAAGATATCAGTTTGTCTCTGTGAATGGTTTGTCCTCTGACAAATGAACTGTAAATTTCGGTGTTCATTAAGGTTCCGTTTTAGGACCACTATTGTTTTCACTATATATTTTACCTCTTGGGGATGTCATTTGAAAACATAATGTTAAATTTCACTGCCATGCGGATGACACACAGCTGTACATTTCAATGAAACATGGTGAAGCCCCAAAATTGCCCTCGCTAGAAGCCTGTGTTTCAGACATAAGACATGGCTGCAATCTTTCTACTTTTAAACTTGGACAAAACAGAGATGCTTGTTCTAGGTCCCAAGAAACAAAGAGATCTTCTTTTGAATCTGACAATTAATCTTGATGGTTGTACAGTCGTCTCAAATAAAACTGTGAAGGACCTCGGCGTTACTCTGGACCCTGATCTCTCTTTTGAAGAACATATCAACACTGTTTCAAGGACAGCTTTTTTCCCATCTACGTAACATTGCAAAAATCAGAAACTTTCTGTCCAAAAATGATGCAGAAATGAATCCATGCTTTTGAAATGAATCCATGCTTTTGTTACTTCTAGGTTGGACTACAGCAATGCTCTACTTTCCGGCTACCCGGATAAAGCACTAAATAAACTTCAGTTGGTGCTAAATACGGCTGCTAGAATCCTGACTAGAACCCAAATATTTTATCATATTACTCCAGTGCTAGACTCCCTACACTGGCTTCCTGTTAAGGCAAGGGCTGATTTCAAAGTTTTACTGCTAACCTACAAAGCATTACATGGGCTTTCTCCTACCTATCTTTCCGATTTGGTCCTGCCGTACATACCTACACGTACGCTACGGTCACAAGACGCAGGTCTCCTGATTGTCCCTAGAATTTCTAAGCAAGACCTGGAGGCAGGGCTTTCTCCTATAGAGCTCCATTTTTATGGAATGGTCTGCCTACCCATGTGAGAGACGCAGACTCGCTCTCAACCTTTAAGTCTTTACTGAAGACTCATCTCTTCAGTAGGTCATATGATTGAGTGTAGTCTGGCCCAGGAGTGTGAAGGTGAACGGAAAGGCTCTGGAGCAACGAACCGCCCTTGCTGTCTCTGCCTGGCCGGTTCCCCTCTCTCCACTGGGATTCTCTGCCTCTAACCCTATTACAGGGGCTGAGTCACTGGCTTACTGGTGTTCTTCCATTCCGTCCCTAGGAGGGGTTCATCACTTGAGTGGGTTGAGTCACTGACGTGGTCTTCCTGTCTGGGTTTGCTCCCCCCCTTGGGTTGTGCTGTGGCGACGATCTTTGTGGGCTATACTCGGCATTGTCTCAGGATGGTAAGTTGGTGGTTGAAGAGATCCCTCTAGTGGTGTGGGGGCTGTGCTTTGGCAAAGTGGGTGGGGTTATATCCTGCCTGTTTGGCCCTTTCCGGGGGTATCATCGGATGGGGCCACAGTGTCTCTTGACCCCTCTTGTCTCAGCCTCCAGTATTTATGCTGCAGTATTTTATGTGTCGGGGGGCTAGGGTCAGTCTGTTATATCTGGAGTATTTCTCCTGTCTTATCCGGAGTCCTGTGTGAATTTAAGTATGCTCTCTGTAATTCTCGCTTTCTTTCTTTCTTTCTTTCTCTTTCTCGGAGGACCTGAGCCCTAGGACCATGCCTCTGGACTACCTGGCATGCTGACTCCTTGCTGTCCCCAGTCCACCTGGCCATGCTGCTGCTCCAGTTTCAACTGTTCTGCCTGCGGCTATGGAACCCTGACCTGTTCACCGGACGTGCTACCTGTCCCAGACCTGCTGTTTTCAACTCTCTAGAGACAGCAGGAGCGGTAGAGATACTCTCAATGATCGGCTATGAAAAGCCAACTGACATTTACTCTTGAGGTGCTGACTTGTTGCACCCTCGACAACTACTGTGATTATAATTATTTGACCATGCTGGTCATTTATGAAAATTTGAACATCTTGGCCATGTTCTGTTATAATCTCTACCCGGCACAGCCAGAAGAGGACTGGCCACCCCTCATAGCCTGGTTCCTCTCTAGGTTTCTTCCTAGGTTTTGGCCTTGCTAGGGAGTTTATCCTAGCCACCGTGCTTCTACACCGGCATTGCTTGCTGTTTGGGGTTTTAGGCTGGGTTTCTGTACAGCACTCTGAGATATCAGCTGATGTAAGAAGGGCTAATATAAATAAATTTGATTTGATGTGGATTCTAAACCTCTTTGTGACATCTGTAACAGACCCTGGATCAGTCTATTATGATTACACATTTATTTAAGACGAACAATCACTTTCACAACAGCGAACGAGGCCTACTGTGGGACGATCCTGTTTATTTAGTTATGCAGAATGAGGAAAATAGACCTAGTAGTGGTGCATTTACAAAGAAATAACAGTTGCTTCTCACTGCATAGGCATTGTTTGCTGTCAGCTTGCCTGAGACCCATGGCCAGACTGGTAGGCTAAATGTGGTGATGCTCTCTGCTAAGCGTCCTCCTATTGTTTTACGTCACATTTTATAGTTGTTGTTGCAACAATATTGGTCTCCATAGATGAGACTGGATTAAATATATAGAATTTATATAGTGCCTTTTCTACCAGAAGTTCAAAGCGCTTTGGAGGCGAAACGCACATCATCCACATTCTCTGTTGTTTGACGTTGCTGTTTATAGATGAACCGTGAACTGACAAGAAAGATTCCTTGGACATTCATAATCTCTGTATAGCTTGCTCACCCTCTAAACTCATAACAACTGTCTTAATATTGGTGTTCACTGGTGACGTCAGCATGCCATTACCAGGTATGTAGCATAGTTATGCTGCGTTCACATGCTTGTCAGAACTAGGAAACTCTGAAATGTCGGACTTGGTAACTGGTTGAATGTGGCACGTGAATAAATATCCTAAACAAAAATATAAACGCAACATGTAAAGTGTTGGTCCCATGTTTCATGAGCTGAAATAAAATATCCTGACATTTTCACAATCAACAGCCTGATTAACTCTAAGCGAAAGAGATGTGTGGTCACACCAGATACTGACTGGTTTTCTGATCCACGTCCTTACCTTTTATTTAAGGTATTTGTGACCAACAAATGCATAGCTGTATTCCCAGTCATGTGAAATTCATAGATTAGGGCCTAATGTATTTATGTCAATTGAATAATCTCCTTATATGAACTATAACTCAGTAAAATCTTTGAAATTGTTGCATGTTGCGTTTTTATATTTTTGTTCAGTGTACAACCAATTAGCAAGTCGGAAATTTCAGAGTTTCCTTGTTCTGATGATGTGGCAATACCTACATGTCTACATTCATTACCATGATATCAAATATGTAGCATAGTTAGCTTCATGTCCCCAGGACCTACAGTCATTACCATGACATCATCAATGGAAGTGGTTCCCAAACTTTTGTGGTTACTGTACCACCAAGAGGCTTTTGTTTTGCCCAGTGTACCCCTGAAGTACCCCCTCATGTGCATTTTACCAGTAGCGCTATGGTCTCATGAGCAATGTTCCCTCTAAGCTGCGCACCGTTCCCCGCGGAGAAGAAATATCAGCCCGTGCAGAGAGGCATGAGATTGAACTTCACTCAACTTTCTAGTTAGTTTAGTTAACACTATCAACATTTCGCTGTCCAAGAGATTTTCTTGTAGGTAGAACGCATCGGAGTAGGATTCTATTACATTGACAGGCACGACTCATGCCCGTACTCTACACAGACCTGTGCGCAATAACCAATCAGAGCTGCAGTAGGCCTATATGCAAATAGCCATTGCCATATATGGATCAGTCTATAGAAACATTTGTGGTCATACAGGGCTAGTATAGCTATACTAGTATAGAACAAGAAGGCCCGCACACTGTTAAAGCTCCCAATTCACCGATTTATTGACAACGTTCTGATCCGAAGTCAATAAATCAGTGAATTGGGAGTTTTAACAGTGTGCAGGCCATGTTCTACACGTATAAGTATCTGTGCCATTCACTTTGAACTGGACTGTGTTTACAGCATGAGCGGTCATGAGTAGATGCGCTTGTTTTGAGATCAAAGCGAGGGCTGCATGTTGCCACATGTGCACATGTTGTTCATATCCTTTACCAGTTAGTGAGTTATGAGCCCAGTTATAGATCATTTGTAGTCAGCAATGTGGGAGTGGTTGCTTCCAACAAGAGCACAACACATTACATTTCTAGACATCTTTGAAAAGTGAGTGGGGCAAAGAGGCAGTGTTGTATTTTGAGACAGGCTTGAATAAGCTAAGTAGCCAATAGTCAGAGGGTAGCATAATTTGTCTGATTCTCTGTAATAATGGTATGGGAATACTAATGCATTTTATTTTGTAAAGTGGTTTCTTGCATCAAACAACACATTTTCAGTCACCTCCTTGTTTGAAGGACAAGTGGATAAACAGGATAAAGTCAAGCCTTGCATGTTTTATTCAAATGTCTAGTGGAATGTAGGGCCTACATTGAACACAACACATTGGCTGCTACTGTAGGCTAAATGATAGAACAGCTATTTCCATGTTAAAATGTTATGGGATACATTTTTCTCCATAGTTTTTTATGGTAGGCCACTCTGGTAGGCCTACATTATGATCAAATAGCCACAGTAGCCTACTTGGCCACTGTCAAAACTGTAACTTAAAGTGATAACAGCCTGAGTGTTCACAGTAAACGTGCACAGGAAGTTTTCACAAAGTTAAAGTTTGAGCTCAGCAGACCTGAAATTTGCTCAGTGTCCAAAGATGTTGTGGGAACATTGCTCATGAGTCTTCTCAAGTGTGAATAGGCCAACTACCCTAGTACCCCTGGTTGGGAACCATTGATCTATGTAGCGTAGGTAGCTTCCTGTCTACATTTATTACCATGACATCATCTAAACTTAGGAAAAATAGAAACTTACCTTTTTCAGGACCCTGTCTTTCAAAGATAATTCCTAAAAATCCAAATAACGTCACAGATCTTCATTGTAAAGGCTTTAAACACTGTTTCCTGTGCTTGTTCAATGAACCATGAACAATTAATGAACATGCACCTGTGGAACGGTCGTTAGGACACTAACAGCTTACAGACGGTAGGCAATTAAGATCACAGTTATGAAAACTTAGGACACTAAAGAGGCCTTTCTACTGACTCTGAAAAACACCAAAAGAAAGATGCCCAGGGTCCCTGCTCATTTGCGTGAATGTGCCTTAGTCATGCTGCAAGGAGGCATGAGGACTGCAGATGTGGCCAGGGCAATAAATTGCAATGTCCGTACTGTGAGACACCTAAGACAGCGCTACAGGGAGACAGGGCGGACAGCTGATCGTCCTCACAGTGGCAGACCACGTGTAACAACACCTGCACAGGATCGGTACATTCGAACATCACACCTGCGGGACAGGTACAGGATGGCAACAACAACTGCTCAAGTTACACCAGGAACGCACAATCCCTCCATCAGTGGTCAGACTGTCCGCAATAGGCTGGACTGAGGGCTTGTACGCCTGTTGTAAGGCAGGTCCTCACCAGACATCACCGACAACAACATCGCCTATGGGCACAAACCCATCATGGTCTGGGGTGGTGTGTCACAGCATCATCGGACTATGCTTGTTATCATTGCAGGCAATCTCAACGCTGTGCGTTACAGGGAAGACATCCTCGTCCCTCATGTGGTACCCTTCCTGCAGGCTCATCCTGACATGACCCTCCAGCATGACAATGCTACCAGCCATACTGCTCGTTCTGTGCGTTATTTCCTGCAAGACAGGAATGTCAGTGTTCTGCCATGGCCAGCGAAGAGCACAGATCTCAATCCCATTGAGCACGTCTGGGACCTGTTGGATCGGAGGGTGAGGGCTAGGGCCATTCCCCCCCAGAAATGTCCGGGAACCTGCAGGTGCCTTGGTGGGGTAACATCTCACAGCAAGAACTGGCAAATCTGGTACAGTCCATGAGGAGGAGATGCACTGCAGTACTTAATGCAGCTGGTGGCCACATCAGATACTGACTTTTGATTTTGACCCCCCCTTTGTTCA
Source organism: Salmo salar (assembly GCF_965601325.2). Taxonomy (NCBI): domain Eukaryota; kingdom Metazoa; phylum Chordata; class Actinopteri; order Salmoniformes; family Salmonidae; genus Salmo; species Salmo salar. The sequence goes on along the minus strand of NC_138309.1, from coordinate 46,497,710 downwards.
GGGACACATTATTCCATTTCTGTTAGTCACATGTCTGTGGAACTTGTTCAGTTTATGTCTGTTGAATATTATATTCATACAAATATTTAAATCTGTTAAGTTTGCTGAAAATAAACGCAGTTGACAGTTATAGGATATTTCTTTTTTTGCTGAGTTTATGTAACTTAATTAATTAGCTTCGTGTCTACATTCATTACCATGATATCATCTATGTAGCATAGTTAGCTTCATGTCTACATTCAATACCATGATCTCATCTATGTAGCATAGTTAGCTTCATGTCTACTTTCATTATCATGCGTTAGCTATTTAGCATAATTAGCTACATGTCCCCAGGACCTACATTCTAATCTACATTCATTGTAATGATCAAAATTAATCAGATGCATGAAAAGGGTAAATAAAATGCTAGGTGTCTAAATTAACAGGCCAACTTGTAATTCAAAGCACAAAGGCATTTTGAAGTTAATCAGAGTTTATCATTGGTATGTTGCACTCAAACAACAAAGTTTACCGGCTAAAAGCCAGCAGAGGTTTAAAGTAAACAGTTTACACTGCGTAGTGTAACTTCTCGGAACCATAACGTAGAACTTTTGCACAGAAATGACAGTTGTTTTTTACGAAAATGTACTTTTATTTGAAAGGCGCTTAGAAGATGAAAGGCCTTGTGTCACCGACTATATGGTTGGAGTGTTATGCTCAGATCAATCAGTTCACATTAGGGGCATGGATTTTTCTTTAGGTCAGGCTGAAGAGCTACTGTTTTACAGTGAACCTCAACAAGAGCACCAGATAGTAGGAGTCCATCAGCAAATCTGGGGATTTTTCTGGAATCCTGTGAGTTACACACTGACTTGCAGTCATGTTGATGAATACCTTTTTAAAAGTTCAAGCTAAGACATCACAGACAGACCTGTTGTCCTCCGTTCTCATTCACCTGTCACCTTGGTATCCCGGCAGCAGAGTTCACTGTATGTGTGATGGGCTTCCAACCATAGAAATAGAATGAATAGAACAGGCTTGGACCCTCTAACCCTGGCAATTTGACTGGTAAACTCACAGGTACACTCGCAATGACTGCCTGGTATTGTGACGCAATAATTTCTGTGGTAATGTAGAATCTTCATTTAAATGATGCTAACTGATGCGGCTCATGCAATTTGATTGTATTTGTTATGTTAGTTGAGTTGAATCAACAAATCACAGCACAGATTGATGGGTACACTTCCTGCCTTTACTTTGTGCTTTGCTCCTATTGGTACACTCGCAATGGCCGCCAGTCCACCCATTATGCCATCATTGACTTGAATGGGGTCGCCCGTTGTATTCATTCCATATCTATCTCTCCAACCTGACCTTTGTTAGACACAACCCTCTCAGAATGCCAACCAGAGTTTGAGACCGGAGACCCATTCGTTAATTAGCAGCCAATTAGTGGGTGCAGGTCTCACTGTGACTCCTCACTGTTTGTTTGGGGGGTCCTGTACAGCTATAACCCCTCTCCAGTATCCATGGTTACACTGTGGATCGCTGCCCCTGGGTGCTTCACATGACACCCACACACACACACACACGTTGACGTTGTGGGCCACTAAACTGTAAGGCTAAATCTTAATGATGTGCACACATCCAGTATTCCTCAGGTGCTGGGGGAATAAAACACTAAAGGTTGAAGGGTGTGTGTGTGTGTGCGCTTGCGGAGCGAGTGTGTTTGCTCGTTTTATGATTTACAGTGCCACCTTCCACAAATACAGTGCTTTTTTTCCCACATTTTGTTGTGTTACAAAGTGGAATTAAAATGGATTGAATTGTCTTCTTTTTGTCATCGATCAACACAAAATACTCTAATGTCAAAGTGGAAGAAAAATTTGAACATTTGTGAAATATTCATGAAAAATAAACACTAATATATTGATTAGATAAGTATTCACACCCCTGAGTCAAAACATGTTAGAATCACCTTTGGCAGTGATTACAGCTGCGAGTATTTCTGGGTAAGTCTCTAAGAGCTTTCCACACTTGGATTGTGCAACATTTTCCCATTATTATTTTCAAATTCCTCAAGCTCTGTCAAATTGGTTGTTGATTATTGCTAGACAACCATTTTCAGGTCTTGCCATAGACTTTCAAGCAGATTTACAGTACCAGTCAAAAGTTTGTACACACCTACTCATTCCAGAGTTGTTCTTTATTCTTACTATTTTCTACATTGTAGAATAATAGTGAAGACATCAAAACTATGAAATAACACATGAAATCATGTAGTAACCCAAAATTGTTCAACAAATCAAAATATATTTTATATTTGATATTCTTCAAAGTAGCCACCCTTTGCTTTGATGACATCTTTGCACACTCTTGGCATTCTCTCGGCATTCTCTCAACCAGCTTCATGAGGTAGTCACTTGGAATGCATTTCAATTAACAGGTGTGCCTTGTTAAAAGTTAATTTGTGGAATTTATTTCCTTAATGCGTTAGAGCCAATCAGTTGTGTTGTGACAAGGTAGCGGTGGTATACAGAAGATAGCCCTATTTGGTAAAAGACCAAGTCCATATTATGGCAAGAACAGCTCAAATAAGCAAAGAGAAACGACAGTCCATCATTACTTTAAGACATGAAGGTCAGTCAATCCAGAAAATTTGCTTGAACTGTAAGTACTGTAAGTCAAGAACAGTAACCAGGCCACTCAACAACATTCACTGTTGGTAAGCAGCTTCAGTGTAGGTTTGGCCTTGTGTTTTAGGTTGTCCTACTGAAAGGTTAATTATTTTCCCAGTGGCTGGTGGAAAGGAGACTGAACCTGATTTTCCTCTAGAATTTTGCCTGTACTTAGCTCCATTGCGTTTATTTTTTATCTTAAACTCCCCAGTCCTTAATGATTATAAGCATACCCATAGCATGATGCAGCCACCACTATGCTTGAAAATATGGAGAGTGGTACTCAGTGATGTGTTGTATTGGATATGCCTCAAACATAATACACTGCTCAAAAAAATAAAGGGAACACTAAAATAACACATCCTAGATCTGAATGAATGAAATAATCTTATTAAATACTTTTTTCTTTACATTGTTGAATGTGCTGACAACAAAATCACACAAAAATAATCAATGGAAATCCAATTTATCAACCCATGGAGGTCTGGATTTGGAGTCACACTCAAAATTAAAGTGGAAAACCACACTACAGGCTGATCCAACTTTGATGTATTGTCCTTAAAACAAGTAAAAATGAGGCTCAGTAGTGTGTGTGGCCTCCACATGCCTGTATGACCTCCCTACAACGCCTGGGCATGCTCCTGATGAGGTGGCGGATGGTCTCCTGAGGGATCTCCTCCCAGACCTGGACTAAAGCATCCGCCAACTCCTGGACAGTCTGTGGTGCAACGTGGCGTTGGTGGATGGAGCGAGACATGATGTCCCAGATGTGCTCAATTGGATTCAGGTCTGGGGAACGGGCGGGCCAGTCCATAGCATCAATGCCTTCCTCTTGCAGGAACTGCTGACACACTCCAGCCACATGAGGTCTAGCATTGTGTTGCATTAGGAGGAACCCAGGGCCAACCGCACCAGCATATGGTCTCACAAGGGGTCTGAGGATCTCATCTCGGTACCTAATGGCAGTCAGGCTACCTCTGGCGAGCTCATGGAGGGCTGTGCGGCCCCCCAAAGAAATGCCACCCCACACCATGACTGACCCACCGCCAAACCGGTCATGCTGGAAGATGTTGCAGGCAGCAGAACGTTCTCAACGGCGTCTCCAGACTCTGTCACATCTGTCACGTGCTCAGTGTGAACCTGCTTTCATCTGTGAAGAGCACAGGGCGTCAGTGGCAAATTTGGCAATCTTGGTGTTCTCTGGCAAATGCCAAACATCCTGCACGGTGTTGGGCTGTAAGCACAACCCCCACCTCTGGACGTCGGGCCCTCATACCACCCTCATGGAGTCTGTTTCTGACCGTTTGAGCAGACACATGCACATTTGTGGCCTGCTGGTGGTCATTTTGCAGGGCTCTGGCAGTGCTCCTCCTGCTCCTCCTTGCACAAAGGCGGAGGTAGCGGTCCTGCTGCTGGGTTGTTGCCCTCCTACGGCCTCCTCCACGTCTCCTGATGTACTGGCCTGTCTCCTGGTAGCGCCTCCATGCTCTGGACACTACGCTGACAGACACAGCAAACCTTCTTGCCACAGCTCGCATTGATGTGCCATCCTGGATGAGCTGCACTACCTGAGCCACTTGTGTGGGTTGTAGACTCCGTCTCATGCTACCACTAGAGTGAAAGCACCGCCAGCATTCAAAAGTGACCAAAACATCAGCCAGGAAGCATAGGAACTGAGAAGTGGTCTGTGGTCACCACCTCCTTTATTGAGGGTGTCTTGCTAATTGCCTATAATTTCCACCTGTTGTCTATTCCATTTGCACAACAGCATGTGAAATGTATTGTCAATCAGTGTTGCTTCCTAAGTGGACAGTTTGATTTCACAGAAGTGTGATTGACTTGGAGTTACATTGTGTTGTTTAAGTGTTCCCTTTCTTTTTTTGAGCAGTGTACTTTGTGTTGAGGAAAAAAAGTGAATTGGTTTGCCACATCTTTTGCAGTATTACTTTAGTGCCTTGTTGCAAACAGGATGCATATTTTGGATTTTTTTTATTCTGTACAGGCTTACTTCTTTTCATGCTATCAATTAGGTTAGTATTGTGGAGTAACTACAAGGTTGTTGATCCATCCTCAGTTTTCTCCTATCACAGCCATTAAACTCTGTAACTGTTTTAAGGTCACCATTGGCCCTGATGGTGAAATACCTGAGCAGTTTCCTTCCTCTCCGGCAACTTAGTTAGGAAGGACACCTGTATCTTTGTAGTGACTGGGTGTATTGATACACCATCCAAAGTGTAATTAATAACTTCACCATGCTTAACGGGATATTTAATGTCTGTTTTAATAAAAATTAAATAAAAGCATCGGTGACATTCTTTGCAAGGCATTGGAAAACCTCCCTGGTCTTTGTGGTTGAATCTGTGTTTGAAATTCACTGCTCGACTGAGGGGCCTTACAGTTTTTGTATGTGTGGGGCACAAATATGATGTAGTCATTCAAAAATCATGTTAAACACTATTATTGCTCACAGAGTGAGTCCATGCAACTTATTGTGTGACTTGTTAAGCAACTATTTACTCCTGGACGTATTTAGATTTGCCATAGCAAAGGGGTTCAATACTTATTGACTCAAGACATTTCAGCTTTTCATTTTTTATTAATTAGAACATTTATCTAAAAACATAATTCCACTTTGACATTATGGGGTATTGTGTGTAGGCCAGTGATGAAAAAAAATCTAAATGTAATACATTTTAATTCAAGCTGTAACACAACATGATGTGGAAAAAGTCAAGGGCTGTGAATACTTCCTGAAGTACAATCTTGTCTGTGCTTCCTCAGACAAAGCAGTAATGGAACCTCTGTATGTTTGACTGTAGCTGACAAGACACCTTCATTTGGTAACCATGAGCAGCACACCCCTCTTACTTATTGTATATGAAAATGGCAGCTCCCTATAAGCTGATATCAAAGACCCTGTGTGCATGGTGTTCAGTGGGCACAAAGGGAAAACAACATCTTGAAATGGAAAACTTAAAATGAAGTTCAGGTTCTATTATTTGCTCAAGTGTTTTCTTTGTTTTGGCAGTTACCTGTAGATTACTTAGCAGTATTTTTGGCGAGCTAGAGGAACATTTGTAACGAGTAAAACAAGGCAAATTGTTCTACTGTTTACTAATCACTACCCCTTGCCAATAAGACACAACACAATTCACCATATTAATCCTTTGGGCAGGTCTGCTCGTCTCAAATTGAAATGTAAAAAAAATGTACCTCTGAAATATAATTAATTATTATATTATGAACGTACACTTGAAACAACAGGCTCCGACGTTGAAAAATGTTCTTAATGTTTAAACAGGCATTTGTTTTATGTTCAAACGATTGAAATAAATAAAAAAAATCCATGTGAATTCACAATGCAACTGTTCTGCTTACAGCTATGGTTTTGGGTCTCACGGTGCGTTCTTTTCCGATGGTGAAGCATTACACCTGTACTACCGTTACTGTACCTCCACCTCGCAAAGTTTACATTTCCTCATTTATCTTCTCAAAATATTGTCATACAGGACTTCGCTGCTGTTGGTTGCCTTTCTCTGCCATTTATCTAACTGTTAACGATGATGACGTAGTGGTAGAGAGTCGACTCGTCTCCTTGCACGTCGACTCCCAGTGTCGAATCCCAATTCTGAATGTCAAGATTCTTTATTTTTGGAATGGACGAGAGTGATTAGTTGCCGTATGTCCGAGAACACAAAGACCATGTTCAAGAGGATCAAAACCGTATTGTATCATGGGTAAATTGTGATTGACTAATCTACAAATAATCATTAGTAGTTATTTATGATGCAAGGTTCTTTGTAGATCAGTCAGTCGCCTGCACTGTTGGCTGCAATGTTGAATAAGCCCAAACATTTGCATCTTTCATAGTGAGCTAGCGAGGGACTGAGAGAAAGGGGAGGGGCACAGTATAGGCAGGTCGTCCACCACGCAGATGGAGTCAGAATCGTGCATTAGGCCATCTCGCAATTTCTTGGCTTGCTATGTCTCGCTACTTCAGTAAAGCAGGCAATCAATTATCAATGAAGAGGCTAGGATGTTGAGATGAGCGTGATGCAACACCTCACGATCACACAGTTCATGTGCACGGGTTCGCAGTGTGGGAGCCACGGGACCAAAATAAGAGAGAAGTCGAACGTCATGCTTCAACGCTCTTAGCTGTTGCTGAAATTGACCCACGATGCTGTTTACTTTCTGCTTCTAAGTTATATCGCTGAGTCTACCTTTTAAATGACACAACTTTCCTCAGGCCTTTATAGCCGATCATCTAGTTAGCCTATAACACAGAAAATATGTTTTGTGATTTTCATTTTGTTGGAATTAAAACAAAAAAACATTGTTTTTCGGTTAGGGATTTTAAGGATCCCGATTTTGTTTAAATGTTTTAATGTTTAAACGTCACACCCCTACTTTTCTGTGATGTTTAGATTACAAACGCAAACATGCACATGTACAGACCTTCTGGCACGTGTACACACACACACACACACACACACACACAGACGATTACAGCATATTGATAAAGGTCTAGGACTCTTGCATATCAAAGATCCACAGAACGCTTCAGTTAAAGTTAATTCTAATTCATCTGAATGATCCGAACACTGAATGGTGCTGTGTGTTTCTCACAGCCGTTTGACACCTATTAAACAAGAGCAACACCTTGATAGTCTCCTCTCCACCTTGAAAGGGTCCGATAAAGCCGCACTGCTCAGATCTCAACGACACACAGCTCCCTTAGACCTGGCAGCCCGGCTGACATTTACAGTTCCAGATACACACATATTCATAACCGCTTGGAAAATAGACATTTGAAGAAATATTTCCACACATGGTCCTTGTCAAGTGGCTTCACAGGGCCGCTTAGAGCCGAGAGTGTAGACGTTCCTGTGGCGCGTCAAACTAAATGTTTGTGTGGAGGAATGTACTGGGGTGTATTAGTTGACAGGCCCTGTTCTGTGTTGTTACAGTGGAACTCGTTAGCGCTAAAGGTCGAAGCTTCATCATCGGCAGGCAGGTGGTGTCATTGATAATCAGTTAGTGTTGGGGGTCGTAAAACCGGTCACCCAAAAGAGATGGGCTGTGTTGGTCACACTTTTTTACATGGTCTCAATGTATCAGATTGAACAGCAGGGAACTATTATGTGGCACTTTGACAACAGTATGCCACTAAAGAGTTTTACAAAAACACATTTTTTATTTATTTATTTCACCTTTATTTAACCAGGTAGGCAAGTTGAGAACAAGTTCTCATTTACAATTGCGACCTGGCCAAGATAAAGCAAAGCAGTTCGACAACATACAAAAACACAGAGTTACACATGGAGTAAAACAACATACAATCAATGATGCAGTAGAAAAAAAAAAAAAGATAAAAAAAATTATGATTATATACAATGTGAGCAAATTATGTGAGATAAGGGAGGTAAAGGCAAAAAAATGCCATGGTGGCAAAGTAAATAAAGTATAGCAAGAAAAACACTGGAATGGTAGATTTGTAGTTTGAAGAAAGTTCAGAGATAAAATATAAATAATATGGTGCAAAGGAGCAAAATAAATAAATACAGTAGGGGAAGAGGTAGTAGTTTGGGCTAAATTATAGATGGGCTATGTACAGGTGCAGTGATCTGTGAGCTGCTCTGACAACTGGTGCTTAAAGCTAGTGAGGGAGATAAGTGTTTCCAGTTTCAGAGATTTTTGTAGTTCGTTCCAGTCATTGGCAGCAGAGAACTGGAAGGAGAGACGACCAAAGGAGGAGTTGGCTTTAGGGGTGACCAGAGAGATATACCTGCTGGAGCGCGTGCTACAGGTGGGTGCTGCTATGGTGACCAGTGAGCGGAGATAAGGGGGGACTTTACCTAGCAGGGTCTTGTAGATGACCTGGAGCCAATGTGTTTGGCGACGATTATGAAGCGAAGGCCAGCCAACGAGAGCGTACAGGTCGCAGTGGTGGGTAGTATATGGGGATTTGGTGACAAAACGGATGGCACTGTGATAGACTGCATCCAGCTTGTTGAGTAGGGTATTGGAAGCTATTTTGTAAATGACATCGCCGAAGTCGAGGATTGGTAGGATGGTCAGTTTTACGAGGGTATGTTTGGCAGCATGAGTGAAGGATGCTTTGTTGCGAAATAGGAAGCCAATTCGAGATTTCACTTTGGATTGGAGATGATTGATGTGAGTCTGGAAGGAGAGTTTACAGTCTAACCAGACACCTAGGTATTTGTAGTTGTCCACAAATTCTAAGTTAGAACCGTCCAGAGAAGTGATGCTGGACAGGCGGGCAGGTGCAGGCAGCGATCGGTTGAAGAGCATGCATTTAGTTTTACTTGTGTTTAGGAGCAGTTGGAGACCACGGAAGGAGAGTTGAATGGCATTGAAGCTCGTCTGGAGGGTTGTTAACACAGTGTCCAAAGAAGGGCCAGAAGTGTACAGAATGGTGTCGTCTGCGTAGAGGTGGATCAGAGATTCACCAGCAGCAAGAGCGACATCATTTATGTATAAAGAGAAAAGAGTTGGCCCAAGAATTGAACCCTGTGGTACCCCCATAGAGACTGCCAGAGGTCCAGACAGTAGGCCCTCCGATTTGACACACTGAACTCTGTCAGAGAAGTAGTTGGTGAACCAGGCGACGCAATCGTTTGAGAAACCAAGGCTACTGAGTCTGCCGATGAGGATGTGGTGATTAACAGAGTCAAAAGCTTTGGCCAGGTCAATGAATACGGCAGCACAGTATTGTTTCTTATCGATGGCGGTTACGATGTCGTTTAGGACCTTGAGCGTGGCTGAGGTGCACCCATGACCAGCTCTGAAACCAGATTGCATAGCGGAGAGGGTGCGGTGGGATTTGAAATGGTCGGTAATCTGTTTGTTAACTTGGCTTTCGAAGACCTTAGAAAGGCAGGGTAGGATGGATATAGGTCTGTAGCAATTTGGGTCAAGAGTGTCACCTCCTTTGAAGAGGGGGATGACAGCAGCTGCTTTCCAATCTATGGGAATCTCAGACGACACGAAAGAGAGGTTGAACAGGCTAGTAATAGGGGTTGCAATAATTTCGACAGATAATTTTAGAAAGAAAGGGTCCAGATTGTCAAGCCCAGCTGATTTGTAGGGGTCCAGATTTTGCAGCTCTTTCAGAACATCAGCTGAATGGATTTGAGAGAAGGAGAAATGGGGGAGGCTTGGGCGAGTAGCTGTGGGGGGTGCAGTGCTGTTGAATGCAGTAGGGGTAGTTAGGTGTAAAGCATGGCCAGCCGTAGAAAAATGCTTGTTGAAATTCACAATTATAGTGGGCTTATCGGTGGTGACAGAGTTTCCTATCCTCAGTGCATTGGGCAGTTGGGAGGAGGTGTTCTTATTCTCCATGGACTTTACAATGTCCCAAAACTTTTTAGAGTTGGAGTTGCACGAAGCGAATTTCTGTTTGAAAAAGCTAGCCTTGGCGTTTCTAACTGCCTGTGTGTATTGGTTTCTAACTTCCCTAAAAAGTTGCATATCGCGGGGGCAGTTCGATGCTAATGCAGAACGCCACAGGATATTTTTGTGTTGGTTAAGGGCAGTCAGGTCTGGGGAGAACCAAGGGGTATATCTGTTCCTGGTTCTAAATTTCTTGAAAGGGGCATGCTTATTTAAGATGGAGAGGAAGGCATTTAAAAAAAATAACCAGGCATCCTCTACTGACGGGATGAGGTCAATATCCTTCCAGGATACCAGGGCCAGGTCGATTAGAAAGGCTTGCTCGTTGAAATGTTTCAGGGAGCGTTTGACAGTGATGAGTGGAGGTCGTTTGACCGCTGACCCATTACGGGTGCAGGCAATGAGGCAGTGATCGCTGAGATCTTGGTTGAAAACAGCAGAGGTGTATTTAGAGGGCACGTTGGTTAGGATGATATCTATGAGGGTGCCAGTGTTTGCGGCTTTGGGGTTGTACCTGGTGGGTTCATTAATAATTTGTGTGAGATTGAGGGCATCAAGCTTGGATTGTAGGATGGCTGGGGTGTTAAGCATGTCCCAGTTTAGGTCACCTAGTAGCACGAGCTCTGAAGATAGATGGGGGGCAATCAGTTCACATATGGTGTCCAGAGCACAACTAGGGGCCGAGGGGGGTCTATAGCAGGTGGCAACGGTGAGAGACTTGTTTTTGGAGAGGTGGATTTTTAAAAGTAGAAGTTCAAATTGTTTGGGTACAGACCTGGATAGCAGGACAGAACTCTGCAGGCTATCTCTGCAGTAGATTGCAACACCGCCCCCTTTGGTCGTTCTATCTTGTCTGAAAACGTTGTAGTTAGGGATGAAGATTTCAGAGTTTTTGGTGGACTTCCTCAGCCAAGATTCAGACACAGCTAGGACATCCGGGTTGGCAGAGTGTGCTAAAGCAGTGAATAAAACAAACTTAGGGAGGAGGCTTCTAATGTTAACATGCATGAAACCAAGGTTATTACGGTTACAGAAGTCATCAAAAGAGAGCGCCTGGGGAGTAGGAGTGGAGCCAGGCACTGCAGGGCCTGGATTCACCTCTACATCCCCAGAGGAGCAGAGAAGAATAAGTATGAGGGTACGGCTAAAAGCTATAAGAATTGGTCGTCTGTGACGTCCAGAATAGAGAGAAAAAGGAGCAGGTTTCTGGGGGCGATAAAATAGCTTCAAGGTATAATGTACAGATAAAGGTATGGTGGGATGTGAGTACAGAGGAGGTAAACCTAGGCATTTAGTGATTATGAGAGAGATATTGTCTCTAGAAACATCATTGAAACCAGAAGATGTCATAGCATGTGTGGGTGGAGGAACTGAGAGGTTGGATAAGGTATAATGAGCAGGGCTAGAGGCTCTACAGTGAAATAAGCCAATAAACACTAACCAGAACAGCAATGGAGAAGGCATATTGACATTAAGGAGAGGCATGCTTAGCCGAGTGATCAAAGGGTCCAGTGAGATTCAGACAGCTAGCCGGGCCATAGGTAGCAAGCTGGTGGAAGATGGGAGGGAGGTCTGTTTTTAGCCACCTCGTGCGTTTCCGTCTGTGGGTTAGTGGGGTTCCGTGTGGAAGGGGGGACCAGTCCAAGTTGGCAAAATAGTTAGTTATAGTGGCCCAAGAAAAGTGTCCGATAGACCTATTCAGATCGCAGCCGAAAAGACAGCTAACGATTAGCGGGCCGCAGATGGGCGATCAGGTTACGTCGCGACGGAGGGGCCAGTTGGATAACTCCCTCGGGCAGATAACGTCGGTGGTCCAGTCGTGAAGACCCGATGGGGCTCCGCATCGGCAGTAAAACGGGTCAGGATAGGTGAGTTGTAGCCCAGGAGACACTTCAGCTGGCTAGCTCAGGAATAGCCCAGGAGTGGCTGACGGAACTCTTCAGCTGGCTAGCTGGCTAGCTCCGTAATAATGTGTGTTAATTCCGTGACCGACGTTGACAATAGTCACTCAGGTAGCAGCTAGTTAGCTGCAAGATCCAGGTGTAAATGTCCAGAGCCTGCGGTAGAAATCGGGGAAAGGAGAGAGAATAGGTCCGGTATGCTCTGGTCTGAGTCGCGCTGTACAAAAACTGGCGATAGCTTTTCGAGCTAATGGATAGCTGAGGACAGCTAACCGTGGCTAGCTGAACTTCAACGTTAGCCTGTGAAAATGGCTAACCTCTTGCTAGCTTCTGTTGTGGAATTCAGATGAGGTAAATAATACTTTCTTTTTTAAATTGGTGAGGCGGGTTGCAGGAGAGTGCTTTGAGGTTGAGTTTTTAGAATAAAAAAAAAAATATATATATATATATAAAAAGATAAGTGAAGAAAAAAATATGTAAATATATATATACACGGGACACGACAAGAGGAGGGTAGAGGACGTCTGAACTGCTACGCCAACATGACATCTGGCCTGGCCCTTTGTAGACTAAAAAACACTTCTGGAGTACTAAAGTTGTTTTATTTTTATTCACTTGCTACCATATATATGTTTCTCATATTTCTTCTGTTAGAAACATTTCAATCTGTCCCTATCCATATAGGTCAGTTCCCACATATTTAAAGGGCTAAGATAGCTAGTGAGGTAATTGCTGACAAGGTTATGTTGTGTTGCAGGTCTGGTCCTCTGGGGTTGCCAGGGCCAGCTCAGGGGGGGTTTCCCTGGATCGAAATGGTATTTGTTTTTATTTTCAATACTTGAGCTTACGTTGGTTGTTGGTTGGGCAGGTTTTTGCACTCAGGTATATGATTTTGGTTCCATTCTGCCAAGGAAGCCAAATGAAGCGTACCTAATGTATTTTGGAAAAAAAATGAACAATATTTCAATTCAGGTCTGCTACGCTGTTGCCAGGTCAGGGCTTGTACTGTAGGGTTGCCAGGTTTGCTATGGTTTCTTGAAGCATCCTAATTGAATGAGACCTTGGAAGTCAGGGATATATATGTTCAGTGTCACTCATAATTACTGTTTCCTGTTTCCTTCAATCTAGAGTAGAGCTGTTTCAGGAGAACATTACATCATCATTAAGAGGCCTGAGGTCTCCATGACAGGCTTATCATTCAGATTGATGACATCACCATTGAAAATGTAAAAAAGTAGCCTATACAGTGCATTCGGAAGGTATTCAGACCCCTTGACTTTTTCCACATTTTGTTATGATACAGCCTTATTCTAAAATGTATTCAATCGTTTTTTTCCCCTCATAAATCGACACACAATACCGAATAATGACAAAGCAAAAACAGGTTTTTAGAAAATGTATTACAATTAGAAAACGTAAATATCACATTTACATAAGTATTCAGACCCTTCACTCAGTACTTTGTTGAAGCACCTTTGGCAGCGGTTACAGCCTTGAGTCTTGGGTATGACGCTACAAGCTTGGCACACATGTATTTGGGGAACCATTCTTCTCTGCAGATCATATCAAGCTCTGTCAGGTTGGATGGGGAGAGTCTATTTTCAGGTCTCTCCAGACATATTTGATCGGGTTCAAGTCCCGGCTCTGGCTAGGCCACTCAAGAACATTCAGAGACTTGTCCTGAAGCCACTCCTGCGTCAAGGATCTCTCTGTACTTTGTTCCGTTCATCATTCCCTTGATCCTGACTAGTCTCCCGGTCCCTGCCACTGAAAAACATCCCCACAGCATGATGCTGCCACCACCATGCTTCACCATAGGGATGGTGCCATGTTTCCTCCAGATGTGACAATTGGCATACAGGCCAAAGAGTTCAATCTTTGTTTCATCAGACCAGAGAATCTTGTTTCTCATGGTCTGAGTCCTTTAGGTGCCTTTTGGCAAACTCCAAGCTGACTGTCATGTGCCTTTTACTGAGGAGTGAATTCCGCCTGGCCACTCTACCATAACGGCCTGATTGGTGGAGTGCTGCAGGGATGCTTGTCCTTCTGGGAGATTCTCCCATCTCCAAAGAGGAACTCTGGAGGTCTGTAAGAGTGACCATCAGTTTCTTGGTCACCTCCCTGACCAAGGCCCTTCTCCCCCGATTGCTCAGTTTGGCCGAGCGGCCAGCTCTAGGAAGAGTCTTGGGGGTTCCGAACTTCTTCAATTTAAGAATGATGGAGGCCACTGTGTTCTTGGGACCTTCAATCCCGCAGACATTTGTTGGTACCCTTCCCCAGATCTGTGCCTCGACACAATCCTGTCTGGAAGCTCTATGGAAAATTCCTTCGACCTCATGGCTTGGTTTTTGCTCTGACATGCACTGTTAACTGTGGGACCTTCAATCAATTGAATTTACCACAGGTGGACTCCAATCAAAATCTCAGGGACGATTTACATTTTACAATTGAAACGTCTTATAGCAAAGGGTCTGAATACTTATATAAATAAGGTATTTCTGTTTTTTATTTTTAATACATTTGCAACAACAAAACTTTGTCATTATCGGGTATTGCTTGTAGATTGATGAGAAAATGTTTTAATTTAATACATTTTAGAATAAGTCTGTAACTGTAATGTAACAGAATGTGTAAAAGTCAAAGGGTCTAAATACTTACCGAATGCAGTGTATGTGATGCTAATTGAAAATGAAAGAGAATTGAAGAGATCAGACAAAGTATGGATGCAGCAAATAGCCATTAGATTTAGTCGGCAACGAGAAAAGTCTGACAGATCATTGACAGTCATATCAGCTCATTTGCCAGACACCTTGGAACCACAGCTGAACTACGAGTCTGATAAAGAAAATATACAAAGGCTGACTGTCTGTGAGAAAGACGAGATCTAGTGAACTCTGAGCACACAACTCACACAGCACACTATAGGCTCAGACTAACATGAAGCAGATGTACACTTTAGTTTAGTTAAGTCTGGGTTTTAAGGTGTTTTTGTATTTATATTAATCATCCTGCGTCAGTTGTAACGGTTCGGGGTTAACACGGAATAACCTCATCATCCAAGATGGCATAGCAGTCAGACGTCCTTTTGTCCTCGTCTTGTCGTGTCCCGTGTATATATATACTGCTCAAAAAAATAAAGGCAACACTTAAACAACATATCCTAGATCTGAATGAAAGAAATAATCGTATTAAATACTTTTTTCTTTACATTGTTGAATGTGCTGACAACAAAATCACACAAAAATAATCAATGGAAATCCAATTTATCAACCCATGGAGGTCTGGATTTGGAGTCACACTCAAAATTAAAGTGGAAAACCACACTACAGGCTGATCCAACTTTGATGTAATGTCCTTAAAACGAGTCAAAATGAGGCTCAGTAGTGTGTGTGGCCTCCACGTGCCTGTATGACCTCCCTACAACGCCTGGGCATGCTCCTGATGAGGTGGCGGATGGTCTCCTGAGGGATCTCCTCCCAGACCTGGACTAAAGCATCCGCCAACTCCTGGACAGTCTGTGGTGCAACGTGGCGTTGGTGGATGGAGCGAGACATGATGTCCCAGATGTGCTCAATTGGATTCAGGTCTGGGGAACGGGCGGGCCAGTCCATAGCATCAATGCCTTCCTCTTGCAGGAACTGCTGACACACTCCAGCCACATGAGGTCTAGCATCGTCTTGCATTAGGAGGAACCCAGGGCCAACCGCACCAGCATATGGTCTCACAAGGGGTCTGAGGATCTCATCTCGGTACCTAATGGCAGTCAGGCTACCTCTGGCGAGCACATGGAGGGCTGTGCGGCCCCCCAAAGAAATGCCACCCCACACCATGACTGACCCACCGCCAAACCGGTCATGCTGGAGGATGTTGCAGGCAGCAGAACGTTCTCCACGGTGTCTCCAGACTCTGCCACGTCTGTCACGTGCTCAGTGTGAACCTGCTTTCATCTGTGAAGAACACAGGGCGCCAGTGGTGAATTTGCCAATCTTGGTCTTCTCTGGCAAATGCCAAACGTCCTGCACGGTGTTGGGCTGTAAGCACAACCCCCACCTGTGGACGTCGGGCCGTCATACCACCCTCATGGAGTCTGTTTCTGACCGTTTGAGCAGACACATGCACATTTGTGGCCTGCTGGAGGTCATTTTGTAGGGCTCTGGCAGTGCTTCTCCTGCTCCTCCTTGCACAAAGGCGGAGGTAGCGGTCCTGCTGCTGGGTTGTTGCCCTCCTACGGCCTCCTCCACGTCTCCTGATGTACTGGCCTGTCTCCTGGTAGCGCCTCCATGCTCTGGACACTACGCTGACAGACACAGCAAACCTTCTTGCCACAGCTCGCATTGATGTGCCATCCTGGATGAGCTGCACTACCTGAGCCACTTGTGTGGGTTGTAGACTCCGTCTCATGCTACCAATAGAGTGAATGCACCGCCAGCATTCAAAAGTGACCAAAACATCAGCCAGGAAGCATAGGAACTGAGAAGTGGTCTGTGGTCCCCACCTGCAGAACCACTCCTTTATTGGGGGTGTCTTGTTAATTGCCTATAATTTCCACCTGTTGTCTATTCCATTTGCACAACAGCATGTGAAATCTATTGTCAATCAGTGTTGCTTCCTAAGTGGACAGTTTGATTTCACAGAAGTGTGATTGACTTGGAGTTACATTGTGTTGTTTAAGTGTTCCCTTTATTTTTTGAGCAGTGTATATATATATATATATATATATATATATATATATATATATATACAAATATTTACATATTTTCTTCGCATATCTTTTTATTTATTGTTTCTTCTAAAAACTCAACTTCAAAACACTCTCCTGCAACCCGCCTCACCAATTGTTTAAAAAAAGTATTATTCACCTCAAATCTGAAATCCACAACAGAAGTTAGCCAGAAGTTAGCCAGTTCACTGGCTAACGTTAGTATTTAGCTAACCACGGTTGGCGGTCATCAGCTATCCCTTAGCTCGAAAAGCTATCGGCAGTTTTTTTCTACAACGCCACTCAGACCAGAGCATACCGGACCTATTTTCTCTCCATATCCCCGGATTACTACCGCAAGCTCTGGACATTTACACCTGGATCTTGCAGCTAGCTAGCTGCTATCCGAGTGACTATAGGCTAACGTTGGTGCCGGAGCAAACATAAATTATTCCGGAGCTAGCCAGCTGAAGAGTTCCATCAGCCACTCCTGGGCTACAATCACCTATCCGGACCCGTTTTACTGCCGATGCGGAGCCCCACCGGGCCTTCACGACTGGACTACCGACGTTATCTTCCCGAGGGAGTTATCCAACTGGCCCCTCTGTTGCGACGTAACCTGAACGCCCATCTGCGGCTCGCTAATCATTAGCTGTCTTATCGGCTGCTATCCGAATATCGGACAATTTTCTTGGACCACTATAACTATAACTATTTTGACAATTGGATTGGTCCCCTCTACCACATGGAACCCCACTAATCTGCCGACGGAAACGCACGAGGTGGCTAAAACAGACCATCTTCTGCCAGCTTGTTACCCATGGCCCGGCTAGCTGTCTGAATCGCCGTGACCCCAACCAACCTCACTACTCACTGGACCCTTATGATCACTCAGCTAAGCATGCCTCTCCTTAATGTAAATATGCCTTGTCCATTGCTGTTCTGATTAGTGTTTATTGGCTTATTTCACTGTAGAGCCTCTACCCCTGCTCATTATACCTTATCCAACCTTTCAGTTCCACCACCCACACATGCGTTGACATCACCTGGTTTCAATGATGTTTCTAGAGACAATATCCCTCTCATCATCACTCAATGCCTAGGTTTACCTCCACTGTATTCACATCCTACCATACCTTTGTCTGTACATGTCTGTACATTAAACCTTGAAGCTATATTATCGCCCCCAGAAACCTGCTCCTTTTACTCTCTGTTCCGGACGTCCTTAGCCGTACCCTTATCCTACTCCTCCTCTGTCCCTCTGGCGATGTAGAGGTGAATCCAGGCCCTGCAGTGCCGAGCTCCACTCCTATTCCCCAGGCGCTCTCTTTTGATGACTTCTGTAACCGTAATAGCCTTGGTTTCATCCATGTTAACATTAGAAGCCTCCTCCCTAAGTTTGTTTTATTCACTGCTTTAGCACACTCTGCCAACCCGGATGTCCTAGCCGTGTCTGAATCCTGGCTTAGGAAGACCACGAAAAACTCTGACATCTCCATCGCTAACTACAACATTTTCAGACAAGATAGAACGGCCAAAAGGGGCGGTGTTGCAATCTACTGCAGAGATAGCCTGCAGAGTTCTGTCCTACTATCCAGATCTGTACCCAAACAATTTGAACTTCTACTTTTAAAAATCCAACTCTCTAAAAACAAGTCTCTCACCGTTGCCGCCTGCTATAGACCACCCTCTGCCCCCAGCTGTGCTCTGGACACCATATGTGAACTGATTGCCCCCATCTATCTTCAGAGCTCATGCTGCTAGGTGACCTAAACTGGGACATGCTTAACACCCCAGCCATCCTACAATCTAAGCTTGATGCCCTCAATCTCACACAAATTATCAATGGGTTAGCAGGTACCACCCCAAAGCCGTAAACACGGGCACCCTCATAGATGTCATCCTAACCAACTTGCCCTCTAAATACACCACTGCTGTTTTCAACCAAGATCTCAGCGATCACTGCCTCATTGCCTGCATCCGTAATGGGTCAGCGGTCAAACGACCTCCACTCATCACTGTCAAATGCTCCCTGAAACACTTCAGCAAGCAGGCCTTTCTAATCGACCTGGCCCAGGTATCCTGGAAGGATATTGACCTCATCCCGTCAGTAGAGGATGCCTGGTTATTTGTTTATATGCCTTCCTCACCATCTTAAATAAGCATGCACCATTCAAGAAATTTAGAACCAGGAACAGATAATTGAGAATTTCAATAAGCATTTTTCTATGGCTGGCCATGCTTTCCACCTGGCTACCCCTACCCCGGTCAACGGCACTGCACCCCCACAGCAACTCACCCAAGCTTTCCCCATTTCTCCTTCTCCCAAATCCAGTCAGCTGATGTTCTGAAAGAGCTGCAAAATCTGGACCCTACAAATCAGCCGGGTTAGACAATCTGGACACTTTCTTTCTGAATTTATCTGCCGAAATTGTTGCAACCCCTATTACTAGCCTGTTCAACCTCTCTTGCGTGTCATCTAAGATTCCCAAAGATTGGAAAGCAGTTGCGGTCATCCCCCTCTTCAAAGGAGGGGACACTCTTGACCAAAGCTGTTACAGACCTATATCTATCCTACCCTGCCTTTCTAAGGTCTTCGAAAGCCAAGTCAACAAACAGATTACCGACCATTTCGAATCCCACCGCACCTTCTCCGCTATGCTATCTGGTTTCAGAGCTGGTCATGGGTGCACCTCAGCCACGCTCAAGGTCCTAAACGATATCTTAACCGCCATCGATAAGAAACAATACTGTGCAGCCGTATTCATCGACCTGGCCAAGGCTTTCGACTCTGTCAATCACCACATCCTCATCGGCAGACTCAATAGTCTTGGTTTCTCAAATGATTGCCTCGCCTGGTTCACCAACTACTTCTCTGATAGAGTTCAGTGTGTCAAATCGGAGGGTCTGTTGTCCGGACCTTTGGCAGTCTCTATGGGGGTGCCACAGGGTTCAATTCTTGGGCCGACTCTCTTCTCTGTATACATCAATGTTGTCGCTCTTGCTGCTGGTGAGTCTCTGATCCACCTCTACGCAGACGACACCATTCTGTATACTTCTGGCCCTTCTTTGGACACTGTGTTAACAACCCTCCAGACGAGCTTCAATGCCATACAACTCTCCTTCCGTGGCCTCCAGCTGCTCTTGAATCAAAACTAAATGCATGCTCTTCAACTGATCGCTGCCTGCACCTGCCTGCCCATCCAGAGTAGGTGGACGGTTTTGACTTAGAATATGTGGACAACTACAAATACCTAGGTGTCTGGTTAGACTGTAAACTCTCCTTCCAGACTCATATCAAATATCTCCAATCCAAAGTTAAATCTAGAATTGGCTTCCTATTTCACAACAAAGCATCCTTCACTCATGCTGCCAAACATACCCTCGTTAAACTGACCATCCTACCGATCCTCGACTTCGGCGATGTCATTTGCAAAATAGCCTCCAATACCCTACTCAATAAATTGGATGCAGTCTATCACAGTGCCATCTGTTTTGTCACCAAAGCCCCATATACTACCCACCACTGCAACCTGTACGCTCTCGTTGGCTGGCCCTCGCTTCATACTTGTCGCCAAACCCACTGGCTCCAGGTCATCTACAAGACCCTGCTCCAGCAGGTATATCTCACTGGTCACCCCAAATCCAATTCCTCTTCGGCCACCTCTCCTTCCAGTTCTCTGCTGCCAATGACTGGAACGAACTACACAAATCTCTGAAACTGGAAACACTTATCTCCCTCACTAGCTTTAAGCACCAGCTGTCAGAGCAGCTCACAGATTACTGCACCTGTACATAGCCCATCTATAATTTAGCCCAAACAGCTACCTCTTCCCCTACTGTATTTATTTATTTTGCTCCTTTGCACCCCATTATTTATATTTCTACTTTGCACTTTCTTCCACTGCAAATCTACCATTCCAGTGTTTTACTTGCTATATTGTATGTACTTCGCCACCATGGCCTTTTTTTGCCTTTACCTCCCTTATCTCACCTCATTTGCTCACATTGTATATAGACTTATTTTTCGACTGTTTTATTGACTGTATGTTTGTTTTACTCCATGTGTAACTCTATGTTGTTGTGTGTCAAACTGTTTTGGTTTATCTTGGCCAGGTCGCAATTGTAAATGAGAAATTGTTCTCAACTTGCCTACCTGGTTAAATAAAGGTGAAATAAAAGAAATAAACTAAAAAAAACACGCTTCCAAGTGGATGTTTTCATTCGTCTGGCCTGTGAACTCAGTGTGTATTTGAATGGTTGTGCTTCCAATATTATCATTATTATGGAGGCTTGTTCATGTGGATTTTAAATTAAAAAGGCATGTTATCAAATCAAATGTTATCTGTCACATACACATGGTTAGCAGATGTTTAATGCGAGTGTAGCGAAATGCTTGTGCTTCTAGTTCCGACAGTGCAGTAATATCTAACAAGTAATCTAACAATTCCCAACAACTTCCTTATACACACACATGAAAGGGATGGAATAAGAATATGTACATATAAATATATGGATGAGCGATGGCCGAGCCGCATTGGCAAGATGCAATAGATGGTATAAAATACAGTATATACATATGAGATGAGTAATGTAAGATATGTAAACATTATTAAAGTGGCATTATTTTAAAGTGACTAGTGATCCATTTATTAAAGTGGCCAATGATTTGAGTCTGTACAGTGGGGGGGGAAAGTATTTGATCACATTTTTACATTTGAGTCATTTAGCAGACACTCTTATCCAGAGCGACTTACAGTAGTGAATACATACATTTCATGCATTTAAAAAAATATATGTTTTGTCCCCTGCTGATTTTGTACGTTTGCCCACTTACAAAGAACTGATCAGTCTATAATTTTAATGGTAGGTTTATTTGAACAGTGAGAGACAAAATAACAACAAAAAGAATCCAGAAAAACGCATGTCAAAAATGTTATAAAATGATTTGCATTTTAATGAGGGAAATAAGTATTTGACCCCCTCTCAATCAGAAAGATTTCTGGCTCCCAGTTGTCTTTTATACAGGTAACGAGCTGAGATTAGGAGCACAATCTTAAAGGCAGTGCTCCTAACCGCAGCTTGTTACCTGTAAAAAAGACACCTGTCCACAGAAGCAATCAATCAATCAGATTCCAAACTCTCCACCATGGCCAAGACCAAAGAGCTCTCCAAGGATGTCAGAGACAAGATTGTAGACCTACACAAGGCTGGAATGGGCTACAAGACCATCGCCAAGCAGCTTGGTGAGAAGGTGACAACATTTGGTGCGATTATTCGCAAATGGAAGAAACACAAAAGAACTGAAAACTGTATAAAAAGTATGTGCCGAGGCTGGAAAGGCAGTTGATCCATGGACCAGCTCGGCTTGTTCCTTT
Organism: Salmo salar; assembly: GCF_965601325.2. Classification (NCBI taxonomy): domain Eukaryota; kingdom Metazoa; phylum Chordata; class Actinopteri; order Salmoniformes; family Salmonidae; genus Salmo; species Salmo salar. The sequence goes on along the minus strand of NC_138309.1, from coordinate 46,475,656 downwards.
GTCTATTTGAAATCACAAGTTACGGTATCTGAGAAATATTATTGAGCAAATATTTCTAGGGCAATGTCCTTGAGATAGAAGCTGTTTTTCAGTCTCTCGGCCCCAGCTTTGATGCACCTGTACTGACCTCGCCTTCTGGATGGTAGCGGGTGGACAGGCAGTGGCTCGGGTGGTTATTGTCCTTGATTATCTTTTTTGCCTTCCTGTGACATTGCCTGCTGTAGGTGTCATGGAGGGCAGGTAGTTTGCCCCCGGTGATGCATTGTGCAGACCGCACCACCCTCCGGAGAGCCTTGTGGTTTAGGGTGGTGCTGTTGCCGAACCAGGCGGTGATACAGCCCGACAAGATGCTCTTAATTGCGCATCTGTAAAAGTATGTGAGGGTTTTAGGTGACATGCCATGTGATCCTTGACTAGTCTCTCAAAGCATGACAAGCTGCTGTCCAGTGAATACCTCGGAATATCATATTCCTGGAATCTCTGTCTCTCTGTCTCTTTATCTCTCTCTCGGTCTCTCGCTCTCTCAATTTCAATTCAATTCAAAATGACTTTATTGCCAAGACATTCAGGCAGTATGTATTGCCAAAGCATACAAAACAATTACAATGCAAGACATACAGATGGAAAGAAAAAGACATATGAATGAAAAACATACGAATTGTAGTGTGTGTTGTCTCTCTCTCCCCTCTCCCTCTAAAAAAAAGTGCTCTAGAAAGTGTAATTTCAGTGTGACCTTATAGTTGACATGGCTGGCTTGGTGTGATGTGAAGTGCAGTTCAGAAGACCAGTCCTGCAGACGTTTCAAGCGTGACATTTAGCATAAATTCAGTGTTTTTCTTTTGGTTCTGTCCATTCTAGAATGTGACGCACGACAGAACAAAAACCCCAAGACAAATACACAGTAGCCTCCGAGCTCTCAGCCTGACAGAGTCAAATATTAATTGTCAACAGAACTTTTCTGAGACTGGGAACAATGGAAGCTGGACACTAGAGAACTCATGCCCTATCCCATCAGGACAAGAGGAATGCCAATTAAAATTTGATTTGATTTGAAAATAGAAATGCATGAATGGAAAGTGTGTGTGTGTCCAGGGAGTGTCTGTTTCGCTGCTGATGGGTATTCTGCGTCAAAGCTTGTCACACAAAGCTAGGTAGAAGTACCACTCTGTGTAAACTTTCTGGGAGCGAGTTTTAAACACAGCGACCGCCAGTCAGTGGAGATAGGGAGGCACAGCCCAAATCTCACAAGTCACACACGTACAGCAGTCATACACACACACAGACACACACGGTCATAGTTTCAGTGACGCTCACACTTAAGCGTGCACGTACAAACACTACCGTCTGCACAAGAGTTCTTTAAATTACCTTATGTAATTAGATTACCTCCAGTATTTAGATTAACACCTGTATTTAGATTATCTCATGTATTTAAATTACCTCCTGTGTTAAGATTGCCTCCTGTGTGTAGAATGCCTCCTGTGTTTAGATTACCTCCTGTGTTTAGAATGCCTCCTGTGTTTAGATTGCCTCCTGTGTGTAGAATGCCTCCTGTGTTTAGATTGCCTCCTGTGTTTAGATTGCCTCCTGTGTGTAGAATGCCTCCTGTGTTTAGATTACACATCTTATTTGTGTTGAACAAGTTAAACACGCAGGACACTTACAGTGCCAGCATCAGCAGGGAGTCTGTTCAACTCCCAGCCCCAAGCCCTCAGCCCCATCCCCCGGTCTCCATCCCTAGGGTAATTGGTGGTGTGTCCAGGACCCAGGTGTCTATCGGTGACGTCAGTCCCCAGCCAGACACAATAAGGACAAGCTGCTATCAGCCAGACATATCTGACTGCTGTCACTGACTGTGTTGCTAAAGCAATCACAGCACTTCAGGGCTTAGCTGCGGTGTCACTTAAATAAATCAATCATATGCTGATAGGGGAGTATAGGCTTGCTGTGTGAAAGAGATGCTATCATGCTATGCTATAGCTTAAAGCTACTCTGTGTAACATCTTTGTCACAACAATGCTGATTTACTGAGCGATCTTGAAATATTCATATACATAGGCCAACTATCTTGTTTATAAAATGTTGAAATGAGTGAATACAATTTACAGTGTTAGCAGAGCTACAATTTATACCACGTTGTTCAATGATAGCCATCTACTGGAGTATATAAAATAATCATGTAATATTATTCCGATTTTTTTTTTCTTAACCTTTGCCCTTGACCTGAGGAACGGGAACATCAGACCATCTTATCGAGAGGGTTTCTGTCCATGTGGCTGTAGACAATAAAGTTACGAAGATATCAACCTCTTCCCCTTTGAAAACTGATGTCACGACGCCAAGAAGCATCCATTCATTCCCTCACATGTACATACAGATGTAGGATCTTAATTTGAGCCAGTTTGCTTTTAGCAGGAAAATAATCCTGCAGCAGCAGGAAATGTGAATTATTATGTGGATTATAATTAATGGACATTTTTGTAGGGGTTGATACATTTTTCGTAAATTAATATAAAATCTGACATTTCAAAGTGGAAATTTCCGCCACTACAATACGAGTTTTAGATTTCTTCATTGCAGGAAGGTTCTCCTGCAACAAGGTGTTCAAATTAAGACCCAACATCTGTACGTGTTCACATTCAGTTGAACATTCCAGTCTCCCAAAAAAACTAATCTTTTACAAAGTTAATTGTGTTCCTCAGATTTGGACCAAATTTAGACCATAATCCTGGGGTCACGTCATTCCTCCTTAATTTAGTTCAATTAAATCCTAAATTAGTCAGTGTGGTGTGGCGTGGCTAGGTGTGGCGAGGTGTGGTGTGGCGTGGTGTGATGTGGTGAGGTGTGGTGTGGCGAGGTGTGGTGTGGAGAGGTGTGATGTGGTGTGGCGAGGTGTGGCGTGGTGTGATGTGGCGAGGTGTGGTGTGGCAAGGTGTGGTGTGGCGAGGCGTGGTGTGATGTGGTGTGGCGAGGTGTGGTGAGGTCTATCAGTTTATCACACAGATAAACTGATAGACCTCAACATTCTGAAATCTACTTCTAAGTAGTCTACATAGCGTGGATTACATGTTCAATATGATGTCATTCTGTGGGATTAGGACTACATATTGTGGATTCCACGTCACGTGCCTCCCAACACAATAGAAGCAGCAGACATTAAAGAGCTCAAGGAGCGGGCGACCCAGGGAGTTCAGAATGTTGGAGCTGCTCTCTTAAATGTCCTGATAGACTACATCTGGGATTCAATTCCAGCATGTCACACAGCCTCAGCCAGGTAGAGCATTGGCTGGCACACACGCACGCACACGCAAAGTGTCTCTATGTACAGTGTGGCTTGGTCCGACGTGCTGTTCCTGTCCCCCCCCCATCCATTTAGTTTCAAAAGGTAAATAGGTAAATAGGTTTATAGATAAACCGAGAGCTGCTTGACATATTTTCACGTTAAGGGAAGTTCTCTAGGCTCACTGTCTCCCAGGTACTGCTCATGTGATGTTTAACACAGTGGTGTAGTCAGTGGTGTAGTGGTGCCTGGATAAGTGGGTATACTCTGAATGTGATGTGTGGTGTGGTGTGAAGTGATGTGGTGTGGTGTGGTGTGAAGTGATGTGGAGTGGTGTGAAGTGATGTGGTGTGAAGTGACGTGATGTGAAGTGATGTGTGGTGTGGTGTGAAGTGATGTGAAGTGGTGTGAAGTGATGTGGTGTGAAGTGACGTGTGATGTGGTGTGAAGTGGTGTGATGTGATGTGATGTGTGATGTGATGTGGTGTGGTGAGGTGTGATGTGGTGTGTGACTTGTAGAATGGATGGAGGGCAGTACAAGTGTTAGACGTAACATCGTTACCAGCGGTGTAGTGGAGGCTATACCCATGTATTCTCACTGATTTTTCCATGGGCATTGCCTTTTTTCTCACTTCCTTTGATGCGGATCAAAGTAGTGGAGGTATACGCCATGTAAATAATGTAGTACAATAGAGAAATTGTGCACAAAGTAGCCTGCACAACTATATTCCCGTGCACTGGGAATATATTTATCATCAGAAATATCATCTGGCAGCAGGAGTGCTCAGCTGTCAACTGGTTTTCGCATGGTGCAGCTCACAGAGGAACCACATCGGTAGCAGGTGGTTTTTCAACTTATGATATTTACCAGTAAATGCTAACTAATGCAACAAAGGGTAAACCAGGTATAGAAAAGGTTTGGTTCGAAGTCTTGGTTGAATTTCTGCGATGCGCAATCCAGTCGTCATGCATTGTTTTGAATGAACATTTATAAAGGCTTTCCCCAAAAAACTTCCCAATTTAAATGTTGACTGCAAAGTAGGCCTACCTGGCAGAATGATATTCTGATGATTTGTGTCAGTTGAGAAGGCATTTGTTTCACAAAATCTGCCATCACATGTAGGCCTATTGTACAGTACAGAAACACAGCTAGCCAAACAGTCTCTTGCTAGCTCCCAAAGATATTTATTTAGATTTTTCCCAGACCGCAAAATGGTTCTCCTGATGTGGTTTAAGCATTGTTGTGGACTTAAACATAAACATTTTGTAGTTTTTCTATTAAAAAAATGTGAATTTGCAAGTGAAAACTATAGGAAAACATAGTATTTTTAACACAGGACGCCTTTCCTTCGCCGGGGTGGGGACGTTTTATGAAATTGTTAACAAGATTTGAGTTTAGAGTATACCCACTTATCCAGGCACCACTACACCACTGACTACACCACTGACTACACCACTGTGTTAAACATCACATGAGCAGTACCTGGGAGAGACAGTGAGCCTAGAGAACTTCCCTTAACGTGAAAATATGTCAAGCAGCTCTCGGTTTATCTATAAACCTATTTACCTATTTACCTTTTGAAACTAAATGGATGGGGGGGTGACAGGAACAGCACGTCGGACCAAGCCACACTGTACATAGAGACACTTTGCATGTGCGTGCGTGTGTGCCAGCCAATGCTCTACCTGGCTGAGGCTGTGTGACATGCTGGAATTGAATCCCAGATGTAGTCTATCAGGAGATTTAAGAGAGCAGCTCCAGCATTCTGAACTCCCTGAGTCGCCCGCTACTTGAGCTCTGTAATGTCTGCTGCTTCTATTGTGTTGGGAGGCACGTGACGTGGAATCCGCAATATGTAGTCCTAATCCCACAGAATGACATCATATAGAACATGTAATCCACGCTATGTAGACTACTTAGAAGTAGATTTCAGAATGTTGAGGTCTATCAGTTTATCTGTAACGTCCCTCATTACTAAATATCACATGTCTAAAGTTTTTGTTGTTAGATATATTTTGGAGGGGATGGGTAGATGGATTAATGGTTAGGATATTTGTCATAACACCCGGGCTACATCTGGTGAACTGTAAAGTATTAGCGAATTCTCTTTTCTCCATTATCTTCATCTTTCTTGCCGTTTGTTGCCAGACAGAGACGCAAGCTCTTAGCGCTGTGTATTCCAGTTATTTTTCTGTTGAATTTACACTTAAGAGGTCCTGGCCTGGGACATATTCCACTGTTTTGCTGTGTAGAGGGTTGATGAAACACCCCGGCCCAATTCCTCTGGTGATTGATGCCTATGAAACCCATAGAGCTAAACAGTGTTGAAGGAGGAGAATACCAGAAGCTACAGCTGCGTTGATACCGTAGATCAGAGACAGACTGGACAGTGGTAGTATGTAGCTGCCTCATATTCATCACAGATACATACTCAACCACTTTACAAACAGGTTGGGGAGAAAAGTTTGACAGTTGGTTGGTTATATTGTATTGTCGGGTTCTGAAATGGTGTGCACACTATGCTGAAAAAAACAACCTTTGATTTAGATTTGATTGTCAGATATCCTCCAAAGTAACGTTCTATGTTTTGTCTCCATTTCACCTCCCATCGTAACATGGCCTCGCTTTCCTCACTGTTTTTGAGTGAGTGTAGGTAGTGACAAAGCAGCCTGGCCTCAGAGTTAACGTAGTAACATGTATGTTTACCATTCTACATCTACCCAAGTCATTTCAAAGTTTATTGGTTGCGTACACAGATTTACAGATGTTATTCGCAGGTGCAGTGAAATGCTTGTGTTTCTAGGTTCCAACAGTGCAGTAATAATACCCTAACAACACAAAACAATACGCACATCATCCAAAAAGTAAAAAGAAAAATTAAGAACTATCAGAGCGAGCAATGTCAGTGTCCAGAATACAAATATACAGTACAAGTCAAACGTTTGGACACACCTACTCATTCCAGGATTTTTCTTTATTTTTACTATTTTGTACATTGTAGAATAATAGTGAAGATATTACAACTATGAAATAACACATTTGGAATCATGTAGTAACCAAAAAAGTGTTAAACAAATCAAAATATATTTTATATTTGAGATTCATTAAAGTAGCTACCCTTTGACTTGATGACAGCTTTGCACACTCTTGGCATTCTCTCAACCAGCTTCATGATGTAGTCACCTGGAATGCATTTCAATTAACAGTTGTGCCTTCTTAAAAGTTAATTTGTGGAATTTCTTTCCTTCATAATGCGTTTGAGCCAATCGGTTGTGCTTTGACAAAGTAGGGGTGGTATACAGAAGATAGCCCTATTTATTAAATGACCAAGTCCATATTATGGCAAGAACAGCTCAAATAAGCAAAGAGAAATGACAGTCCAGCATTACTTTAAGACATGAAGGTCAATCAATCTGGAACATTTCAAGAACTTTGAAAGTTTCTTCAAGTGCAGTTGCAAAAACCATCAAGCGCTATGATGAACATGGCTCTCATGAGGACCACCACAGGAAAGGAAGACCCAGTTACCTCTGCTGCAGAGGATAAGTTCAAAAAAGTTTTTTTAATATATATCTTTCCAAATGAATAAGCTTAATAATTCTTTGTTGAATGACCTCGAATAAGTCTGATCTATGAGAACAAGGGGAGTTGGAAGGTTTGCTGTTGTGGATTGAATGCAGAGATTGTTTTTACAGATTTATTTGCGTACAGCACAGCACATCACTGACAACTGATGACGACAATCGAGACAGTTTTATTGTGTTTCTGTCGGCTTGTCACCAAGATCTGAATGATGAACTGAATCAAATTAGCTTGAATAGAAAAACCCACATTTATTTCATAAAGTATTGTCTTTGATTTACCATTCAACAATAATCACAACCAAATGTCACCTTTCCAATACTTTTGATGGATGAAATTTAGAATAGAGACATGCAGTAAACCAACATCCTAAAATCTGTCTGATCTCTCCCAGCATAGGTGGATATCAAAGCAACATGCAGGGAAAACATATTTGGTCCACTCATCCAGTTATCACCTACTTGAACATTTTGCTAAGCTTCTGCAACTCTGTCATCATTTATAAACCCCTCCCCCAAGATGGGAGTAATAAAAAATTAAATAAAATGTTTGTTTTTTCCCCTGGATAGTTCTTCTACTGGTTGCGAGAAGGCCAGGGTTTCCAAGAGGGCCAGGGTTTCCAGGAGGGCCAGGGTTTCCTGGAGGGCCAGGGTTTCCTGGAGGGCCTGGGTTTCCTGGAGGGCCTGGGTTTCCAGGAGGGCCTGGGTTTCCAGGAGGGCCTGGGTTTCCAGGAGGGCCAGGGTTTCCTGGAGGGCCTGGGTTTCCTGGAGGGCCAGGGTTTCCTGGAGGGCCTGGGTTTCCAAGAGGGCCAGGGTTTCCTGGAGGGCCAGGGTTTCCAGGAGGGCCTGGGTTTCCAAGAGGGCCAGGGTTTCCAGGAGGGCCAGGGTTTCCTGGAGGGCCAGGGTTTCCTGGAGGGCCTGGGTTTCCTGGAGGGCCTGGGTTTCCTGGAGGGCCTGGGTTTCCAAGAGGGCCAGGGTTTCCTGGAGGGCCAGGGTTTCCTGGAGGGCCTGGGTTTCCAGGAGGGCCAGGGTTTCCTGGAGGGCCAGGGTTTCCTGGAGGGCCTGGGTTTCCTGGAGGGCCTGGGTTTCCAAGAGGGCCTGGGTTTCCAAGAGGGCCAGGGTTTCCAAGAGGGCCAGGGTTTCCTGGAGGGCCAGGGTTTCCTGGAGGGCCTGGGTTTCGAGGAGGGCCAGGGTTTCCTGGAGGGCCAGGGTTTCCTGGAGGGCCTGGGTTTCCTGGAGGGCCAGGGTTTCCAGGAGGGCCTGGGTTTCCAAGAGGGCCAGGGTTTCCAAGAGGGCCTGGGTTTCCAAGAGGGCCAGGGTTTCCAAGAGGGCCTGGATTTCCAAGAGGTCCAGGGTTTCCAAGAGGGCCTGGATTTTCAGATCTGGTGTCTGCGGTCTATGACAACATTGTCTTGTCTGTCACCTGAAAGTTGACTGCTGTAGCTGCTTAGCAAACACTCCTGTTATATTTTCCATTGGAACAAGCCGAGGGGTCACCAGAGCGGGTTGCCTGTGTTAGCCAAAGCCAGATGGGATTTTCCTATAAACAAGTGTACAGACAGTGGCACCTGACGCCATAACACTTCCGACTCTGTTTAGTGACCAGCGTTGCCATAAGTCACTTTGGAGAATTAAGTAAATATTTTCAATATGGCCCATGCCATTATTTATTATAGAATGGCAAAAGTTCTAAATCCTCTGTTAAAAAATAATTTAATAACAACTTGTCAGAGCGGCAAAGCGTGGCGTACATAGAACCGGTACATTTTCATTAGTTCAAAGTCTATTTACTTTAAAACAAATCCTGAAACACCACTTTTCTTCTCTCTCTCTCTAGCGTGTGGAAGGGCTCATATTGTAGTCGTCTATTACACAGACTATGACAAGGATTCTACAGTTTGGGATAAAAGCATGCCTTCGGCTTGCCAGGGTCCTGTGTGAAGTTAGAACCAAATAATGACGTTAGCCATAACATAGAATAACATAACATAGAACTTGAATAGGAATGGATTCTATTTCTATGTTTAAAACAGTGTGTCACCACTCATTGATACAGACTCATATTTCATCCTCATATTACCCATCATGCTGCTGGATTCAGGCTCCTCCATCCCTTCCTACTTCATTAGCTCCATGGAATGCCCAGCAGGAAGCATTAGGACACGTTAGACGTTGTGAGACCGCAGGGAAATACTCAGAGAATAGACACCATGTTAGTTAGAGAGGCCAATACTCTACGTACTGCTTCTTACCCTACAAATCCACTGGGGGCCTGTTTTATACAAGAGAAAAGTCACAAACATGGACCAGAATAACATATATTTTTCTCCAAACTCTGTGTTTGAAGTAAGACGTGGTAAAACCGAGGCAGTTAAATAATTAGCTCAGGATGAGATGCCGGTATAACTGTCACATTTAGTCATTTAGTAGATGTTGTCTAGAGCACCTTACAATAGGTGCCTCCAAATAACATGGTTAAAGAAGGACTACAGTTTGCGTGCCAGCAACTATCGCAGGACTATAATATAATACGACAAGCGACCAGAATATCCTAATTAGCTTCAATTGAAAATGTATTAATTCCCAGTGGTGGAAGTCTTGGCTTAACCCTGACATAAATAAGACCAGTCATGAAAGCATGCAGCCGTAAATGTGACCAGCCAGCCAGCCAGCCAGCCAGCCAGCCCTCAGCTCAGCTGGTGGTCCAACAGGGGGAAGAACAGAAAGAAATGAAAGAAAATAACAACATTCCTGGATATAATAATCTGTCAGTGAGAGGTGCCGGGGATTTGGAGGATATCTCTGTAAGCTAATACTGTAACCTGCGTTGAACTATTTTCCCCTGAAAACCATTATGGGATAGCCCACACAGTGAAACCATTGACTAAATAAGATGAACATATGTCATGCATAGAATACAGGCCTATACATGTGTATTTGTCCACGAAGCAAAACATTGACTTTGACCACACAAACAAACAGGGAGCTGTCTCTTGTGCTATAAGACTTCATGTATCACCACTAAAACCAATGCAGGCACCGACAACGGGAAAGTGAAATGTGGCTCAGATGACTAACTTGCATTACTCCTCGGTCTGTTTACCATTAGAGAGAGGGGATGATGACACATCCAGGGTTCTTTCTCCAAACTGAGGGAATCGATAAGGTCAGGAGAAGAGGGAGAAACTCTAATTGCCACATGTCCAAAGACAAGACAATGACTTACTCTCCATAACACATCCCACTGGGCACAGACGTTAATTCAACGTCTATTCCACGTTGGTTCAACGTAATTTCATTGAAATTCCGTGGAAACAACATTGATTCAACCAGTGTGTGCCGGGTCTTCATCCATACTGAGGAAATCAATAGGGAGACCTAGGAAAGTCCTCTCTACATCTTTATAGAAAACCAAATGACATTTTAAATGGCAACCAATGTCACACACTATGCCAGCCATCTCTGTCCTGTCCTGTCCCACCCTGGCCTTGGTTAGGCTGTCACTGTGATATGGCCAGGGTGGGCTCCCTCGGTCATTGGCGATGGGTGGGCTCCCTCGGCCATTGGCGATGGGTGGGCTCCCTCGGCCATTGGCGATGGGTGGGCTCCCACGGTCATTGGCGATGGGTGGGCTCCCTCGGTCATTGGCGATGGGTGGGCTCCCATGGTCATTGGCGATGGGTGGGCTCCCTCGGCCATTGGCGATGGGTGGGCTCCCACGGTCATTGGCGATGGGTGGGCTCCCTCGGTCATTGGCGATGGGTGGGCTCCCATGGTCATTGGCGATGGGTGGGCTCCCACGGTCATTGGCGATGGGTGGGCTCCCTCGGTCATTGGCGATGGGTGGGCTCCCTCGGTCCTTGGCGATGGGTGGGCTTTCAACCTCTGGCCCATCAGTTAAGACCTCATTAAAAGAGGAGTGCATAGAGGCATGTTTTCTGTTCTGCTATTTTATGGAGGGTAATTTACTGCAAGTGTTGTCTTGTTTCTGAGGTAAATGCTTGGCTTTGTTATTGTTTCCCCTGCTCGTGTTTATGGGCTGTATACAAGCCCCCTTTTTGTCTGCTCAACGTGCACTACACATATCTGTGGGACCAGATTCTGTATCTGTCTTACCACACAGATAAGTACATTTCCGATGGGCTCTCCTTTCCTTCACATGGTTGTTTGGTCAAGTCTTGGCGAATGGCTGTGGCGTAATTTTGTAAGGCAGCTAACCTTGACTTGTAATGAAAACGGTCAGCTATGTGTCAAGCAAATGTGTAATATTATGAATATAACTAACTATAAATTGTCTAGTCGTGAAAGGCTTTTAAAAGTTGATTTGAATCAGGTTTGGGAAAGAATCGCGTTAGGACTATTAGTTTAACACGTGTTCATTATAAATCTACACACTAATACGTGTTCATTATAAATCTACACACTAATACGTTTCCATTATAAATCTACACACTAATACGTGTTCATTATAAATCTACACACTAATACGTTTCCATTATAAATCTACACACTAATATGTTTCCATTATAAATCTACACACTAATACGTTTCCATTATAAATCTTCATACTAATACGTTTCGATTATAAATCTACACACTAATACGTTTCCATTATAAATCTACACACTAATACGTTTCCATTATAAAAATATTTAGACCTCTACTTATCCGACACCCTGTAACCGGGCAGACTGGCCGACGTAGCATAGCTTTTTGATACCTCAGCTGTTTTCAGGAGGCGTGACATATGAGGGAACGGTTGTCCTCTAAGCATCAGAGTGGTTCTCCAAACAGAGCTTATTAAAGAAAACACTGATGCAAGCTCACGGTGCCCTGTGGGACCCCTCAGTGGACGATGATGTACGGGGCCCCGGGCAGAACAGAAGACTTGGCTTGTCTATGGACGAGTGTGAGGGGCCTCGTTTTTCACCTCGACGGTTTTCTCTCAATGCTACTGAATCCGCTGAGCATGGAGTGTTTATTATTTGGAAATAAGGAAGAAGGGAGAAGAAGGTCTGCTCTTTGTAAACTCTGTAAATGAAGAAGTTGGCTGATGTGGAGGGCGGATGGCGAGAGAAGCAGGACTTGTCCATGGGCTTAAGCTCTGTAAACAGACGGACGCATGCAGCATGCTGGTCGCTGTGCCGTCTCCAGCCTCAGATGGATTCTAAACTAAAAACAATACAAAACGCTGTTGGAACGGCACACACTAACATAATGGTTAACAACCACAGGGTTTAGAAACACATGGGCATTGGAAATGTAAAGGCATAGATTTCTCGTTGTGTGACGTGTCTGTGGCATATATATTTCTCGTTTTGTGATGTCAGTTGGATTTTAATTGACCAGCTGTTGTTTTTAACCTGGAGTGGACAGATGCTGAGGCAGCAACAATATCCTGCATGGTGGCCTCTGTGATATTATGATATCAGCCTATGAAGTCGTGAAAAGATGTGTCCTGTCTCTCTTTCTTTCTCTCTCTCTCTCTCTCTCTCTCTCTCTCTCTCTCTCGCTCTCTCTCTCTCTCTCTCTCTCTCTCTCTCTCTATCTCTCTGACAGGATGTGTCCTCTCTCTCTCTCTCTCTCTCTCTCTCTCTCTCTCTTTCTCTCTCTCTGACAGGATGTGTTCACTCTCTCTCTCTGACAGGATGTGTCCTCTCTCTCTCTGACAGGATGTGTCCTCTCTCTCTCTGACAGGATGTGTCCTCTCTCTCTCTGACAGGATGTGTCCTCTCTCTCTCTCTCTCTCTCTCTCTCTCTTTCTCTCTGACATGATGTGTCCTCTCTCTCTCTCTCTCTCTCTCTCTCTCTGACATGATGTGTTCTCTCTCTCTCTCTCTCTCTGACAGGATGTGTCCTCTCTCTCTGACAGGATGTGTCCTCTCTCTCTCTCTCTGACAGGATGTGTCCTCTCTCTCTCTCTCTCTCTCTCTCTCTCTCTCTCTCTCTCTCTCTCTCTCTCTCTCTCTCTCACTCTCTCTGACAAGATGTGTCCTCTCTCGCTCTCTGACAGGGTGTGTCCTCTTTGTCTCTGACAGGGGAACTGATTTTGACAGGATTTGTCCTCTCTCTCTCTGACAGGATGTGATTCCCAGTAAACTAGTCCTACAGAGAGAAACACAGCATTGCAGAGCGCAGCATGAATGCAGTGAAAACTACTGAGCTGTCTGTCCACAGTAAGGAGAACAGGCAAAGTCCTGGACACCTAAAGACTAAAGAGGACAATGAGGACCCCCAAGACAAGAAGGACCTCAGCAACCACACAACCAGGAAGCAGCCCTCAACCAATGTGAGCAAGAAGGGTGAGTTTTAATACTATTAGTTATAATTCAAATTAAATGAAAACATATAAACAGGAATAGCATTTTGTAAGTATTATGTAAAAAGTTTGCCATAGTACAAGGTCGCTGATTTGAATCCTGATCCTAGGTATTACCTTAAATTTGCCAGGTTTCGCTGGCTATAGACCAATTCAACTTAGACGTTGACAATGTCAATGATACTAATGATAGTGATCAGCAGATTGATGGGATTGGCTGAATCAATCACACGTGATAACAAATCATATGAAGATCCCCGTCAATCCAAGCATAAAAATAATTTTTCTTATTTTCTTCCGCAACTTCAAAATTCCATACAAACCTTCTGATTACACTTTGGATGGTTTATCAATACACCCAGTCACAACAGGCATCCTTGCTAACTCAGTTGCTGGAGAGGAAGGAAACTGCTCAGGGATTTCACCATCAGGCCAATGGTGACTTTAAAACTGGTACAGAGTTGAATGGCTGTGATAGGAGAAAACTGGGATCAACATTGTAGTTTCTCCACAATTCTAACCTAAATGACAGAGTAAAAGAAGGAAGCCTGTACAGAATAAAATATTCCAAAACACGCATCCTTTGCAATAAGGCACTACATTAAAACTGCCAAAAATTTGGCAAAGAAATTAACTTTATGTTCTGAATACAAAGTGTTATGTTTGGGGCAAATCCAACACAACACATTACTGAGTACCACTCTCCATATTTTCAAGCATAGTGGTTATGGGTATGCTTGTCAATGGCAAGGACTGGGGAGTTTTTCAGGATAAAATAAACAGAATACATCTACAGTAATCACAGGCAAATTCTGGAGGAAAACCTGCTATAGTCTGTTCTCCAACAGACACCGGGAGACAAATTCACCTTTCAGCAGGACAATAACCTAAAACACAAGGCCAAATATGCACGGAGAGTTGCTTACCAAGACAAGATTGAACATTTCTGAATGGCCCAGTTACATTTTTGACTTAAATTTGCTTGAAAATCTATGGCAAGACTTGAAAATGGCTGTCTAGCAATGATCAATAACCAACGTGACAGAGCTTGAAGAATTTTAAAAAGAATAATCTGCAAATATTGTACAATCCAGGTGCTCACCCAGAAAGACTTGCTGTCATCACTGCCAACGGTGAATATAACGTATTTACTCAGGGGTATGAATACTTTCTGCATTTTATTTTCAATACATTTGCAACAATTTCTTAACATTTTCACTTTTTCATTATGAGGTATTGTGTGTAGATGGGTGAGATTTTTTATTTATTTGATCACTTGAATTCAGGCTGTAACACAACAAAATCAGGAATAAGTCAAGGGGTATGAGTACTTTCTGAAGGCACTGTACCAGGCAAATAGGTAAGTATGTTCCTTCCTGCACCGGGTAAAACCTGATGATTGATCTGTGTTGAAATATCTGTACGCTCTGCTTTTTAACTTCACAGCCCTAATCAAACCAGTTTAAATGCCACTGGCATCACAAGGGTCGGAAGATGAAATCCAGTGATATAAGCATGTATTTTTAGAATGATGTATCCCCCTGGACTACCTGCGAAACGAACGAATGGGACGGTGAGAGAAATACAGCCTTTTCCTACTTCACTCCTCCTGAAGCCCACTCCTCTCCTCCTCTCCTCACTGCTTTTCCATTATGTCATGTGTGGTGGTAGTCTGAGATTAATGGAAGAGGCAGACAAACAAACTGGAATCTCCTCAACTTTAGCCATTCATTTTTTTCCCTTCTCCTTTCTCCTTCTCCTCTCTCCTTCTTCTCTCCTCTCTCCTCTCCTTCTCCTTTTCATTCTCCTCTCTTCTCCTCTCTCCTTCCTCTCCTCTCCTTCTCTCCTCTCCGTCTCCTTCTCCTTCTCATTCTCCTCTTCTTCTCCTCTCTCCTTCTCCTTCTTCTCTCTCCTTCTCCTTCTTCTTTCATATCAGGCCCGAGATAGAGAGGGAGGCCGAGACAGAAAGAACTAAATAAAACAGTAAAATGTTTCAGGTTCTTGTCCATGTCTCCTGGTTCTCTTGCCAAAGACTAGATGACAGAGTCCTAATGTAATGTAAAGATTAGTCTGATTTGGTCATAGCAGCCATTTTAATTTACTCAAGTATATAATGGTGATGCGAGAATCCTCATACCTTATTTCTAAAGCTCGTTGTAAATAAAGATTTTGTAAACGTCTGCAGGCCAAAAACACTCTGCTGTGTGTGTCTGTGTTAACATGAACCCAGCAGTGTCTCAGACTTGGCCCCTATCCAGAGAGTCGTAGTTGGCATCTTGTCATGAGGACTGCACTGTTCTCTCTCAGGGTGGTGGAGTAAATGAATGCTCCTCACATGTGATTCTAGTAGTTGTATTAACCTTGTAACTCCTAAATGCACATCACATATGACCACCCTAAGTGGAAAAGCATAACCTGCCAAAACTTGTTTTAATCAGTAAAATTATTGTGAAGGGGGGACTTTTAGTCTAGACTTTTGTATTGTTAAAAAAGCTCTAACAAAGTTATAGATGTTTAAAATGCAGCATTCCTCATTTCGAAGAAACTGTGCACATTTATACTTAAAAATACTTTAATTTGTATTGTATCTTGTTTAGATTGTGAGTTAGACATGAGAAGAGGGCTAGATCCCTTCTTCATGTCAAGTCTGTCAAGGTGTTGAGGGAGTCCACAGGATGGCATCGTTCACACAGGTTTGGCATTAGATGCCTATACC
Organism: Salmo salar; assembly: GCF_965601325.2. NCBI lineage: Eukaryota > Metazoa > Chordata > Actinopteri > Salmoniformes > Salmonidae > Salmo > Salmo salar. Next base: position 46,459,759 of record NC_138309.1, on the reverse strand, counting down.
CTCCCGTTGTAGCTCATAGGACAACTTTCACTGCAATGACAGAATACAGCAATCTGCCTCCTCCACTAGTTAGTATAGGATGACGTGATTCAGTCACAGGACTGTATGGGTGCACCTCCATTGTCTTAAATGGTTTCCTCTCCTTGTCTCATTTCCTTAATCCTGCACTGACATAAAATAGCTGGACAACAAGTCTAATGCGTCCAAATACATTGCTTCCAGATCAATGCAGATGATGGAAATTAAGTCATGATTACAATATGGAGATACAGGCCAGCTTTTTTCCTGTAACCACATAAAGGGGCAATCTGTGATTGTTACATCCATTTTTCCTGTAACCACTTAAAGGGGCAATCTGTGATTGTTACATCCATTTTTTGCTTTAAGTTAATGATATATACCCATAGATTTTTTTAAAGAATATAACTTATAAATACATCATGGTGTTAGTTCAACTGTCGTACCCCATCAGAAGCAAAATATAGACTTGTTTTACTCCAATGTTTCTAAACAATGTTAGTTTTAAACAAACGCTGTATAGCCTCAACCCATGGCTAGCCAGTCCTTGCATTCATAGCTCTATCTATGAAGTTGAGAGAGGTGCCATTTCTCCAGCCCCATTCCTCAGCTGTTTGTTTACCAAGAACGGCTTTGTTGTTGTTTGAATAGCATCATATGAATTTATCAAGAGCATGTTGATTCAAATGATCGATTACTCCCGTCGTGTGAGACTTGAAACAATTCAACCAAGAACTGACTTCCTGATATTCAGATTGAACTGTCTGTTAGTGATATCGTTTTATATAAAGGAGAGGTATTTACAGACTACAAGCCTCATACCCTTGCAAACAAGTCTCACTGGCCCCACATCAAAGATCTTGATTGGGTAGCGTTCCGATTACCGATTTGTAAGGGGGTTCAGTCCGAGTGTAATTCTTCACAGGGTTTTCATGTGAAAACATGCAGCTTTACCTGATAGAAATCAGTGAAATACTACTTTAATTTGGCCAAACGAGGGAGGATGAGAAGGAGAGGATGAGGAGGAGGGTAAAGGTTGTTTGGCACGGGTGGGTTCTCCGACACCTGCAGTGGAGAACCGTATTGTTCCAATCTGTTCCTTGGCGTGCTGCACGTTCACCTCCCTGAATGCCTTGCTTTCATGTGAATTCCATGGTGATTTGGCGGAGGATGATTGGTCAACGGACTGAATATTACACCCATCTGGACCAATAAAGCGAGAAGAGACGATCACTTGATCACTGTGGTAATTGGGATCTTGGGTCGGGGTCAATCAAGTGCACCCACCCACCCACTGTTATAATACTATGGTTATTGTAGATAATAATTTAATGAATTTTAATTTATTTTGGGTAACAGACATATATACAACAAAGTGTACAATGTGGACCCAGAGGATATCACTTAAAAGTATTAATTAACACGCTTGTTTCCAAAGTGGTCCTCGATGGTAAAAATAATAACACAAATAATGAAGAAAAGGCAAGACAAAATTACAAATAAGAGGAGTGATTGATGAAATGTCAATGGGTATAGAGAGCGATGTAAAGATTCACCAATACGCATCGGTCCCCGGTCCCCGATTAAAATCGGTCTGCGGACCCCAATCTGATCCAAATGTAGCATGCATCGGTCAGAAAATCAATTCAAACCTTATGAATCGTGGTTCACATTTTTTAGGGGGTCATGTTACATTCTTTCTACATTCTGAAAATAGGCAACCGATCATATTTTGTGACAACTGATGCGTCTGCTCCTTCAGTGTCGAACTGCTTGTAACAGTGTTGACAGTCATTGATCTACAAGTCATTTTTCAGGCCGAACAACCCCGGGCAATATCAGTAGCCTAGTCAAACTGCGCCCTGACCAACGCGAGATAGGTGGCCTGTTTCTGAAATTTGATCGGCACCAGCATTCTAATGATGAAATGGCTTGCCTGATATTAGGATTTATTCATTTATTTATTTGACAGACTATGTCATTTGCTAGGTTATTGTTATCAATGTGCAGTTGAAAATTGTGTTTTACCAGAATAAATTAAACTACCAGAGACGCAACTTCATCTGGCAAAATACCTGCTGATCGAGGCTTATAATATATTTTATTTTGATTGTTCAGGTTCACTATCAGCAATAGTTTTGGTAGTTTTGCTTTAAACAAAGAGTGTATGGTAATGTTTTGATATACAGAAATAGCAGTCGCTGTTACGAAGCATGGCCGAAGCCAGAGGAAAAGTGAAGATCACTCAATAGCTACCAAACGGTCAAAACCATTCGATTTTGAGATGGGGTGAAATTCAAAAGTGTGCTATATATATTCATTGCCTATCTTATAGCAAATTTATGAACAATACATGTTTATACATTACTAGCTCAAACACTTAATCTGCATGAAGGACAAGTTAATTAGGGTGATGGTGATTTCAGAACCAAAGTGGGGGGATGAAAACTTAGGCTACATTGACCCCCTAATCTGTTAGTGGTAGTGGGGTGGTAGATGCCTAGTCTCCTTTATGGCCCTAATCTGTTAGTGGTAGTGGGGTGGTAGATGCCTAGTCTTCTTTATGGCCCTAATCTGTTAGTGGTAGTGGGGTGGTAGATGCCTAGTCTCCTTTATGGCCCTAATCTGTTAGTGGTAGTGGGGTGGTAGATGCCTAGTCTTCTTTATGGCCCTAATCTGTTAGTGGTAGTGGGGTGGTAGATGCCTAGTCTTCTTTATGGCCCTAATCTGGTAGTGGTAGTGGGGTGGTAGATGCCTAGTCTTCTTTATGGCCCTAATCTGGTAGTGGTAGTGGGGTGGTAGATGCCTAGTCTCCTTTATGGCCCTAATCTGGTAGTGGTAGTGGGGTGGTAGATGCCTAGTCTCCTTTATGGCCCTAATCTGTTAGTGGTAGTGGGGTGGTAGATGCCTAGTCTCCTTTATGGCCCTAATCTGTTAGTGGTAGTGGGGTGGTAGATGCCTAGTCTTCTTTATGGCCCTAATCTGTTAGTGGTAGTGGGGTGGTAGATGCCTAGTCTTCTTTATGGCCCTAATCTGGTAGTGGTAGTGGGGTGGTAGATGCCTAGTCTCCTTTATGGCCCTAATCTGTTAGTGGTAGTGGGGTGGTAGATGCCTAGTCTTCTTTATGACCCTAATCTGGTAGTGGCAGTGGGGTGGTAGATGCCTAGTCTTCTTTATGGCCCTAATCTGGTAGTGGTAGTGGGGTGGTAGATGCCTAGTCTCCTTTATGGCCCTAATCTGTTAGTGGTAGTGGGGTGGTAGATGCCTAGTCTTCTTTATGACCCTAATCTGGTAGTGGCAGTGGGGTGGTAGATGGGTGGCCTTCCTTATGGCTCAGATTAGGTGCCTACATAGTACATACATCATAGACATACATAATTCACACACACAGAAGTCAGCTCAGACAGATCCAGCTCAGAGAGGCCCAGGTCATGAGCTCCATCAGCAGCAGATTTTCATTTACAATGGAAAATGAATGTGTTTATGCCACAAATGTTAGTGTATCGCATCAAACCAAATCGCATCGATTCGTTCTCTAATCAAACCAAATCGTACTGAATCATTTCAAACTAAAACGTATGGTTCCTGTATCGGAGCCCATGTATCTATATACGTATCGAGGCGTCTTGAAAAGGAATGATGCACGTTGCCAGTACTAGATAAGAGGACTAATTTAATGAAATGTCAGTATGAGCACGTACGTTGATGTCATCCTATTGCTGAATGGCTCTGTTGCCAATCAAATGTATGTCTAAACTAGTTGTAACTATAACTACTAGGGGACAGTGTGCATGCCAGAGATCAGACGCCATGGTTACAGGGGTAATTCTTCAGTGGTAATAGTAATGTTCTGTTCTAAGCATTTGTTTACTTCTTGGCAAGCGCTCTCATCTTACAAAAGCGCTCTCTACACAATTGCCAAAAGCTATATCTCAGATTTGATCGGGACTATGAGAGCGAGGAGAAAATAAAAACACACTAACAACTAGGGCCCAGCATTTTCTTTATAGGCAGCAGGTGGAATGTGTTTCCTTTGCGGTTGTTTTAAGCTCCTAATTTAACCGTGAAATTTCATTCATCATCGAACCGCCGCTCACCTCCGAACGGAGAAAGGCTTGAAGACGACGGAGGATTAGTTGATGGATCTAGTATTTCTCAGGGCAAATATTACCTCGTACTGTGTACTGGCAGGGACCTCTAATCTCAGCCACATAAATACAGCATCATTACCTTTGTTGCTAAACAATCTGTACTACGCCAAGAGTGCTGCCTGCATGTTGACTGGACATCGATAGTTGACTTTTTGCTGTAAGTTTGGAAGTTTTCGGCTTCCCCCTTCGCCAAGCCAATGCTCACCTAGCTGGAATGTACAGTTGAAACTGGTTTGCAGCTGAGAGAGAGAGAGACCCTCATAATTGACACTGAGGACACATACTATGGTTCACTCTGAATGTACTCTTAAGTGGATGAGGTGGCATTGGTATGTAGTGCTGCTTCTGCGCTCAGTCTCCAACAGCTTATTAACAAAATTAGATGATGTCATAGATTTAATCCCTAACATGAGTCCCTGTAATGGACCAGCTGCTCTTGTGCCGCTCACAACTCTGGTGGAGAGAGTCATTCTATGGCTGTATGACATTCCACTCCATTGTATCATGATCGCGTGTTCTAAGAGATGGGCCAGCTATACTGTCCTACTGAAACATGGTCTCATTGGCTGGACTGAAACCGTGATGAACTGTCATATTTTCAGTCATCAATCTAGTACAAACGATTAACAGTATTATGTGAAACTACGTGCTCTAATTCAGCAAAGCAGATATATTGGTGATATACAGTATATTTGTCTGTATGAATGAATGTCTAAACTAATGATTGTCCCTCTGACCGGATGTAGAACCTATATTCAGAGGAAATTAAGACATAATTGAATGTTTTTACTCCTCTATGCCTTTGCCAACTGGGAAGCAGAAATCAGATGGGAGTACTGTGGATTGATCTTAGTGGTTTGATAAAGTAGGAGAACATGGATGAATATAAGTGGATTAGAAGAGGAATGGTTGCCTACAAAACATCAATCACTACAGACAGATCTATTAACTTCATTAAAGAAGCTAAAAGGTTGCCTGGAATTAATGTTCACTTTGGTCTGTCACACACACACACACACACACACACACACACACACACACACACACACACACACACACACACACACACACACACGTGGGTAAATATTTGAGTTGCCTAAGTACGCAGGCCTAGTATAGTCCCTGAGGTATCAGTAAGATACGATATGATTAAATTCTGTTACGTTAATAATAACATTGACATTGACCTAATCTAAGGCATGACAATTATTCATTCATCAGCTGTTCGCCAGGAAGAGAAGAAGAAAAAAACTGTCTAAAATGTACATCTTTCTCCCATACCCTCCCTCGCCTTGAGCTCTGCAGGAAAACACAAGCTCATCAATTCCAGTGTATTCTATTATTAGATGTGTAACAAAATGCTCAAAGTCAGCTCTCGCACGTGGTGGTGAAGACGGGACCTAGCGCTTTCAAACCGAGGGCAGCAAAGGTTAACGGGCTATTTCTTTTTCCAGGTGTGTATTGTGGATACAAGAGCTTTGAATGGTGAATTTTATCAAGGACAGAAAATCCTCTCGGTGGAAAGGAAAACAGTATGCAGCTTTGATTCAGCTCACAGGAGAGGAGGAAGGAACGAGAGAGACCTCATAAGAGAGAAAGATATAGACCGCATTCTGTATTCTCAGTTATTGATAATATCTGTGGCATTAAAGTGAATGGATAAAGGCTGTATGAGGAAGTTGATTAAATCGTTTGATCTGTTTTGGATGTAGGGGCTCCATTCTTCACTGTTTTCCTGAGATGGTGTAATGATAGAGATGGTGTAATGATAGAGAGGCTAAAACGAAAGCTACATATAGAACAACAGGAGAATATAGACATCATGGTGGCACCAGCTATGTAACAGACTAGTAATAAAGGGTAAAGAGAGATGGAGCTGGGTTGCATGCAAGGTGAAATCATTCTCAGTAACATTCCTCCCTCTCCGCTCCCCACTCCCAAACCATCCTCATGTGTTGCAAATAAAAGAAGAAAAATTCATTTTAGGGTATTACTAGTCAGAAACCCAGGTATGTATTAGTCAAAATAGGGGGGAAGTTAGAACCATATGTTCATTTGAATGGGAAAGCACATGGTTGTGATTATAGACATGCTGTGGATGATAGGAGTGCACACAGAACCCTGGCCCAAAGACGGTCCCGTTTCCAGGACAACGATGAGTAAATCAAAACAATTATAGGATATAAAGAACTCGTGTCAACAAGCAGGCCCACAAACACAAAGTGGCGTCGCCAGGTCCCACATGCCTCCTTTTCAAGCAATGTGATTTGTGTGGTAGACATCAACACACTCTCAACATCAAGGCATTTTATTATTCCATTAAAAAAAAAAGTTATATAATGTGTTTTATTATTTTTCTCCCAGCTAAGGCTTGTATGCTCCGAACTGCCTCACCTGTCCTGGGGACCTAACATAGTCTGTGAGGCGGACGGAAACTACAACAAGGTTTATATTTGATTTTAAGGCAACCAAACCTCAACATGTGTTCGGAATAAGGCTTACTGCGGTTAGATAAGTCTGGGAATTGTTTCCCCCAAAATGAAGTTGTGAAAGCTGTATGGTGTTTAATGGGAATATTTCCCAGTTTCCTTCCTCACCTCTATTCTCTTGATGTAGTTGCAGACTCGAGAGAGCACATGATGTAGTGCTTGACTTGTAAAAACACTAACACAATACAAAGTGCTTTAGGAGTGTAGGAGCGTACTGGCGGCAGAGAAGTCAGGCGCAGGAGAGCAAAAACTGATTTACAACGGCGCAGTTTAATAAATAAAACCACCGTTAACAGAACAATAATTCAATGGGTAAACAAAACCCGTTACACACCAGCATAACGTGCACAAGCACTACAATAAACAATTCCGGACAAGGACATGGGGGGAACAGAGGGTTAAATACACAACATGTAATGATGGAATTGAAACCAGGTGTATGTGAAGACAAGACAAAACAAATGGAAAATGAAAGGTGGATTGATGATGGCTAGAAGACCGGCGACGCCGACCGCCGAACACCGACCGCCGAACACCGCCCTAACAAGGAGAGGAAACAACTACGGCAGAAGTCGTGACAGTACCCCCCCCCTTGACGTGCGGCTCCAGCAGCGCGCCGACACCGGCCTCGGGGACGACCCGGAGGGCGAGATGCACGATCGATCTGGACGAAGACGGTGGAACTCCTGCAGCATAGAAGGGTCCAACACGTCCTCGACCGGAACCCAGCACCTTTCCTCCGGACCGTACCCCTCCCACTCCACGAGATACTGAAGGCCCCTCGCCTGACGCCTCGAATCCAGTATGGAACGAACGGAGTACACCGGGGCCCCCTCGATGTCCAGAGGGGGCGGAGGAACCTCCCGCACCTCAGACTCCAGGAGTGAACCAGCCACCACCGGCCTGAGGAGAGACACATGGAACGAGGGGTTAATACGGTAATCGGGGGGAGCTGTAACCTATAACAAACCTTGTTCACTCTCCTCAGGACTTTAAATGGCCCCACAAACCGCGGACCCAGCTTCTGGCAGGGCAGGCAGAGGAGAGCAAAAACTGATTTACAACGGCGCTGTTTAATAAATAAAACCACCGTAAACAGAACAATAATTCAATGGGTAAACAAAACCCATTACACACCAGCATAACGTGCACAAGCACTACAATAAACAATTCCGGACAAGGACATTGGGGGAACAGAGGGTTAAATACACAACATGTAATGATGGAATTGAAACCAGGTGTGTGTGAAGACAAGACAAAACAAATGGAAAATGAAAAGTGGATCGATGATGGCTAGAAGACCGGCGACGCCGACCGCCGAACACCGCCCGAACAAGGAGAGGAAACAACTTCGGCAGAAGTCATGACAAGGAAACAATTGAGTGAAAAGCCATCTATTACCTCCCACAATAGAGCCAACGTGTGGTTCAGCTGCAGATACAGTAGAATGAACCAGTGCAGTGGTTGGAAGGCCTACACAACCAGTCAGCCCAATAGACTCAGCATCCTCCTCGTCTGTTGGAAGGCCTACACAACCAGTCAGCCCAATAGACTCAGCATCCTCCTCGTCTGTTGGAAGGCCTACACAACCTGTCAGCCCAATAGACTTAGCTTCCTCCTCGTCTGTTGGAAGGCCTACACAACCAGTCAGCCCAATAGACTCAGCTTCCTCCTCGTCTGTTGGAAGGCCTACACAACCTGTCAGCCCAATAGACTCAGCTTCCTCCTCGTCTGTTGGAAGGCCTACTCAACCAGTCAACCTCCTCCTTGTCTGATTATGGACTTGGGCGTCATTAGTGGAGAGCAGAGTATCCATCACATGCTGCCTTAGATGTCTCCAATTGAAAGCTGCCTGTCCCATAGGCCAATCAAAACACGGCAGAGAGGCTGTGAGTCTCGTATTTTTTAAAGGTTTCAGCTGACATACCAGCCGTTGGCTAGGGGAACCGGCTAGAGCAAAAACAACAGAATACCAACTCCTATATTAAGATTTTGGTCAGCCCGAGCCAAAACTTTGGAGATCCTATCAGTGAAGCTGACTGTTCATCACAGGTCAGATTGGGTGTTCTGTAATTACGTCTTTGGGAGGAGAATGATAGTTTCATAATATGTCATTGTTTATTTACGTTGCTCATCATGTCCAACACACCTGAGTGGAATTTCATTAAAATTGAAGAAGTATTTGGGTTTTGGGTCGAAGGTTTGCTTTTGTTTTATATGGACCACTGTCTTGTGATATTGCAAGTGGAAAGTCCAATGAAATCCAGAGTAAGAGGGATGTTCGAGGGAGAAAGACACTGATTGTGGATTGACTTTTCAGCTGCATGCTATACAGTACATCATAACAGCAATATTTGTCAGACGTGGATACTATGTTAGACCTAGTGCGGTGAAGTCATTTCAATGAACCATACTTGGCTGAAACCTGTGGACCTGTGTTCTCTGCCAGAGCTAATGCGCAGTCTTGAGTTACATGGACATCCTGGGTTTGAAAGCCAGTTGGTCACACAGGAATTGAACATCTCATATCCTTCAAATGTCTTCCTTATCTTATCTTCCTTCCCATTCATCTCTCCGGGATCCACACGTCTCCCATAAACCTACTGAACATCTTATTATCCATCTCATCTCCAATAAATGGTGCGTTCAAGACAACTGGGAACTCGAAAAATGAGGTCAAATCATGACATAAGTGACATTGAAGTCGGAGCTCTAGAAAGAGGCCAGAGTTCCCGACGTGGAATTCTTAGTTGGATGACCGTTCAAAATGATTTTGCCCAGTCAGAGCTAGTTTTTTTCAGAGTTCCCAGTTGTTTTCATCTCCTGTCTGCGTGGAGTTTGACCAGCATCCTGACAGGTGACCTCTGACTTGTCATGTTCAGCCAATTACAGACGTTTCCAGCAGGACATTCCAGGCCAGGCAGCGATCCCTCCAGGCAGGCGATGTGTGTTCCACTCCAAAACAGACAGGGGAGATAAGAACCTCCACGCTGCTTCATGTTCCACCTAAATACAGAGCCAAGCCCTACAACACAAGGTCACACACACACAGAGAGACGACACACACATGTGCACACACACAAACTTAGACAACACACACATGCACACACAGACAACACGCGCGCACACACACAGACGACACGCATACAAACACACCACCACACTCACTTGTCTGTCTCAGTGTATACTACAACCTCTCCCACTGAAAAACTATCCATGTTTTTTTTATGAGATTTCATAAATGTGACAAGTCCTGATTAGATGCATCGCTGTGCTGGACACAACTCAATATTTACCAAGAATATGGCAAACTGGCTTCGGTATCTGTAAAAAGAATAAATTAGGTTTGTTTTGGCGTACTTGTAGATTGGGACAAAATTATGATGGGGAACTGACTATGTTTTACTGTATGTGTATTCATGTTACATGGCTAAAACAAGCTTCTCCCTCTATATCTGTCTGGACACGTCAAAGAGTAGTGTGTTCATTGTGTGCTAGTTAACCCTTCTCAGGATGGTATGGGCCTCTTTGGAAATCATGTGGAAAACTAAGAAGATAAGATGTAGCAATGCATACAAAACCTTCAGTGTTATCTAGAAGCCATATGTTGCCATGTTGACCAATTCACAAATTGTTCATGTAAATGACCAATGAGAATGTATAGGTGTTTCTGTACCTGACCAATGAGAATAGTTGTTTCTGTACTTGACCAATGAGAATGAGTGCAATGTACAGTTGAAGTCAGAAGTTTACATACACTTCGGTTGGAGTCATTAAAACTCATATTTCAACCACTCCACAAATGTCTTGTTAACAAACTATAGTTTTGGCACGTCGGTTAGGACATCTACTTTGTGCATGACACAAGTCATTTTTCAAACAATTGTTTACAGACAGATTATTTCACTTATAATTCATTGTATTACAATTCCAGTGGGTCAGAAATGTACATACACTAAGTTCACTGTGCCTTTAAACAGCTTGGAAAATTCCAGAAAATGATGTCATGGCTTTAGAAGCTTCTGATAGGCTAATTGACATAATTTGAGTCAATTGGAGGTCTACCTGTGGATGTATTTCAAGGCCTACCTTCAAACTCAGTGCCTCTTTGCTTGACATCATGGGAAAATCAAAAGAAATCAGCCAAGACCTCAGAAAATAAATTGTAGACCTCCACAAGTCTGGTTCATCCTTGGGAGAAATGTTCAAATGCCTGAAGGTACCACGTTCATCTGTACAAACGATAGTACGCAAGTATAAACACCATGTGACCACACAGCCGTCATACCGCTCAGGAAGGAGACGCGTTCTGTCTTCTAGAGACGAACGGACTTTGGTGTGAAAAGTGCAAATCAATCCCAGAACAACAGCAAAGGACCTTGTGAAGATGCTGGAGGAAACAGGTACAAAAGTATCTATATCCACAGTAAAACGAGTCCTATATCAACATAACCTGAAAGGCCGCTCAGCAAGGAAGAAGCCACTGCTCCAAAACCACCATAAAAAAGCCAGACTACGGTTTGCAACTGCACAATGGGACAAAGATCGTACTTTTTGGGGAAATGTCCTCTGATCTGATGAAACAAAAATAGAACTGTTTGGCCATAATGACCATCGTTATGTTTGGAGGAAAAAGGGGGAGGCTTGCAAGCCGAAGAACATCATCCCAACCGTGAAGCACGGGGGTGGCAGCATCATGTTGTGGGGGTGCTTTGCTGCAGGAGGGACTGGTGCACTTCGCAAAATAGATGGCATCATGAGGTAGAAAAATTTGCCGGATATATTGAAGCAACATCTCAAGACATCAGTCAGGAAGTTAAAGGTTGGTCACAAATAGGTCTTCCAAATGGACAATGACCTCAAGTATACTTCCAAAGTTGTGGCAAAATGGCTTAAGGACATTCATAGCCCAGGTATTGGAGTGGCCATCACAAAGCCCTGACCTCAATCCTATTGTCACGATCGTAAAGAGGAGTCGACCAAGGTGCAGCGTGGAATATGTTCATCTTGTGATTTATTTACTCAGAACACGATAAAAAGTAATGAACAAAGAAAATACGACCGTCACGTTCTGTAGGCACACAAAGCAATACAAAAATAAGATCCCACGAACACAGGTGGGAAAAAGGCTGCCTAAGTATGGTTCCTAATCAGAGACAACGATAGACAGCTGCCTCTGGTTAGGAACCATACTCGGTCCAACACAAAGAAATACAAAACATAGAATGCCCACCCCACACCCTGACCTAACCACATAGAGAAACAAACCCTCTCTCTCAGATCAGGGCGTGACACCTATATAAAATGTGTGGGCAGAACTGAAAAAGCGTGTGTGAGCAAAGAGGACTACAAACCTGACTCAGTTTCACCAGCTGTCAGGAGGAAGGGGCCAAAATTCACACAACTTATTGTGGGGAAGCTTGTGAAAGGCTACCTGAAACGTTTGACCCAGGTTAAACAATTTAAAGGCAATGCTACCAAATACTAATTGAGTGTATGTAAACTTCTGACCCACTGGGAATGTGATGAAAGAAATAAAAGCAGAAATAAATAATTCTCTCTACTATTATTCTGACATTTCACATTCTTAAAATAAAGTGGTGATCCTAACTGACCTAAGACAGGGATTTTTTTTTAGGATTAAATGTGAGGAATTGTGAAAAACTGAGTTTAAATGTATTTGGCTAAGGTGTACAGTGGGGGGGGGGGGGGGGGGGAGTATTTGATCCCCTGCTGATTTTGTACGTTTGCCCACTGACAAAGAAATTATTAGTCTATCATTTTAATAGTAGGTTTATTTGAACAGTGAGAGACAGAATAACAACAACAAAATCCAGAAAAAAACGCATGTCAAAAATGTTATAAAATGATTTGCATTTTAATGAGAGAAATAAGTATTTGACCCCTCTGCAAAGCATGACTTAGTACTTGGTGGCAACACCCTTGTTGGCAATCACAGAGGTCAGACGTTTCTTGTAGTTGGCCACCAGATTTGCACACATCTCAGGAGGGATTTTGTCTCACTCCTCTTTGCAGATCTTCTCCAAGTCATTAAGGTTTCGAGGCTGACGTTTGGCAACTCGAACCTTCAGCTCCCTCCACAGATTTTGTATGGGATTAAGGTCTGGAGACTGGCTAGGCCACTCCAGGACCTTAATGTGCTTCTTCTTGAGCCACTCCTTTGTTGCCTTGGCCGTATGTTTTGGGTCATTGTCATGCTGGAATACCCATCCACGACCCATTTTCAATGCCCTGGCTGAGGGAAGGAGGTTCTCACCCAAGATTTGACGGTACATGGCCCCGTCCATCGTCCCTTTGATGCGGTGAAGTTGTCCTGTCCCCTTAGCAGAAAAACACCCCAAAGCATAATGTTTCCACCTCCATGTTTGACGGTGGAGATAGTGTTCTTGGGGTCATAGGCAGCATTCCTTCTCCTCCAAACACGGCGAGTTGAGTTGATGTCAAAGAGCTCCATTTTGGTCTCATCTGACCACAACACTTTCACCAGTTGTCCTCTGAGTCATTCAGATGTTCATTGGCAAACTTCAGACGGGCATGTATATGAATTCTTGAGCAGGGGAGCCTTGCGGGCGCTGCAGGATTTCAGTCCTTCACGGCGTAGTGTGTTACCAATTGTTTTCTTGGAGACTATGGTCCCAGCTGCCTTGGGATCATTTACAAGATCGTCCCGTGTAGTTCTGGGCTGATTCCTCACCGTTCTCATGATCATTGCAACTCCACGAGGTGAGATCTTGCATGGAGCCCCAGGCCGAGGGATATTGACAGTTCTTTTGTTTCTTCCATTTGCGAATAATCGCACCAAATGTTGTCACCTTCTCACCAAGCTGCTTGGCGATGGTCTTGTAGCCCATTCCAGCCTTGTGTAGGTCTACAATCTTGTCCCTGACATCCTTGGAGAGCTCTTTGGTCTTGGCCATGGTGGAGAGTTTGGAATCTGATTGATTGCTTCTGTGGACAGGTGTCTTTTTTATAGGTAACAAGCTGGGTTAGGAGCACTGCCTTTACGAGTGTACTCCTAATCTCAGCTCATTACCTGTATAAAAGACACCTGGGAGCCAGAAATCTTTCTGATTGAGAGGGGGTCAAATACTTATTTCCCTCATTAAAATGCAAATCAATTTATAACATTTTTGACATCTGTTTTTCTGGATATTTTTGTTGTTATTCTGTCTCTCATTAAAATTATAGACTGATCCTTTCTTTGTCAGTGGGCAAACGTACAAAATCAGCAGGGGATCAAATACTTTTTTCCCCCACTGTATGTAAACTTCTGACTTCAACTGTACATGTCGTGTAATTGACAGTATATGAGGAGATTTAAAATGTATATTTGGTGTTTCGTCTGAGCACGATCCTTCCATCGCGATGTAAATAAAGACTTGAATTGGATTCAAGCATTTGTCGTTTGTTCTCAGTATCATCATTACGGTTCACTCAGAACCCTACAATGATGAGATGGTTTTTCTTCACCTGGAAGTGAAAAATTCTGTTTTTCATAATGGACCCTGGAAATGGTATGGTACTATGTGTGTTTAAAGTGTCTTGTCACAGAGGTGGGTCTGGTTTGACTGTTGCACCCAGAATGTAGATTTCCCATGGAAGTCAAGAGGTGAAAACATTCCAGACTGTAGAGGTGTCACCACTCTCCCAGAGCAACCTGTGTGTTAGCTCCGTTACTAAAACAGACACATTCACACAGATAACAACAACTTGTTTCTCTGATTCTCTCACTAATCCAGTATTGACCATATATTTTCCTCTTCATACAAATCACTTGCTGTCTGATTCCAAGTCAAATCGGTTGATCTGCAGTGATCTGATGCCTCAGCCAAGATAGAGTCTCCAGAGACAGAAACATTTCTTTAACTGTCAAATGTTCAGATGGCCAGACAGACAGACACACACACACTCACCTAAACACACACACACACACACTCACCTAAACACAAACAGAGGTCAGTTACTGTAGCATGTCTGTGTGAAAAATGCTGTTAGTGAATGGCCTCCTTGTCAACACTGTGGCTAGATGTTTCCCACCAGAGAGACAACATGGCTGTCAAATCTGTCAGTCAGTCAGTCAGACGGGTAATTGGGGAGTCTCTCCCCCAGGAGCCACCTCAGACTGCTGACACATGTCAGGGCCTATCAGAGAAGGGCTGGAAAGAGTGTGTTTTGGGGGTTGGGTTGTTTACTGTATTTGGTATTCATTGGATTACCAGTGGGGTGGTTTATCTACTGTATCATATGCCTTTTGGGAAGTTATAGGGACTTCAATCATCTATCTATTCTAGTGGGTTAATTCAGGCAGTCTTTTACCATCTATCTACTCTAGTGAGTTATAGGGCCTTTAATCATCTGTCTATTCTAGTGGGTTATAGGGCCTTTAATCATCTGTCTAGTATAGTGAGTTATAGGGCCTTTAATCATCTGTCTAGTCTAGTGGGTTATAGGGCCTTTAATCATCTGTCTAGTACAGTGGGTTATAGGGCCTTTAATCATCTGTCTAGTATAGTGGGTTATAGGGCCTTTAATCATCTGTCTAGTATAGTGGGTTATAGGGCCTTTAATCATATGTCTACTCTAGTGGGTTATAGGGCCTTTAATCATATGTCTAGTATAGTGGGTTATAGGGCCTTTAATCATATGTCTAGTGGGTTATAGGGCCTTTAATCATATGTCTAGTATAGTGGGTTAATTCAGGCAATCCAGTGGGATAATTCAGGCTGTCTAGTGGGTTAATTCAGGCTGTCTAGTGGGTTAATTCAGGCTGTCTAGTGGGTTAATTAAGGCAATCCAGTGGGTTAATTCAGGCAATCCAGTGGGATAATTCACGCTGCCTAGTGGGTTAATTCAGGCTGTCGAGTGGGTTAATTCAGGCAATCCAGTGGGTTAATTCAGGCAATCCAGTGGGTTAATTGAGGCTGTCTAGTGGGTTAATTCAGGCAATCCAGTGGGTTAATTCACGCTGTCTAGTGGGTTAATTCAGGCTGTCTAGTGGGTTAATTCAGGCTGTCTAGTCGGTTAATTCAGGCTGTCGAGTGGGTTAATTCAGGCAATCCAGTTGATTAATTCACGCTGTCTAGTGGGTTAATTCACGCTGTCTAGTGGGTTAATTTAGGCTGTCTAGTGGGTTAATTCAGGCTGTCTAGTGGGTTAATTCAGGCAATCCTGTGGGTTAATTCACACTGTCTAGTGGGTTAATTAAGGCTGTCTAGTGGGTTAATTCAGGTTGTCTAGTGGGTTAATTCAGGCTGTCTAGTGGGTTAATTCAGGCTGTCTAGTGGGTTAATTCAGTCAATCCAGTGGGTTAATTTAGGCAATCCAGTGGGTTAATTCAGGCTATCTAGTGGGTTAATTCAGGCTGTCTAGTGGGTTAATTCAGGCTGTCTAGTAGGTTAATTCAGGCTGTCTAGTGGGTTAATTCAGGCAATCCAGTGGGTTAATTCACGCTGTCTAGTGGGTTAATTCAGGCTGTCTAGTGGGTTAATTCAGGCTGTCTAGTGGGTTAATTCAGGCTGGCTAGTGGGTTAATTCAGGCTGTCTAGTGGGTTATTTCAGGCTGTCTAGTGGGTTAATTCAGGCTGGCTAGTGGGTTAATTCAGGCTGTCTAGTGGGTTAATTCAGGCTGGCTAGTGGGTTAATTCAGGCTGTCTAGTGGGTTATTTCAGGCTGTCTAGTGGGTTAATTCAGGCAATCCAGTGGGTTAATTCACGCTATCTAGTGGGTTAATTCAGGCTGTCTAGTGGGTTAATTCAGGTTGTCTAGTGGGTTAATTCAGGCTGGCTAGTGGGTTAATTCAGGCTGTCTAGTGGGTTAATTCAGGCAATCCAGTGGGTTAATTTAGGCAATCCAGTGGGTTAATTCAGGCTGTCTAGTTTGTTAATTCAGGCAATCCAGTGGGTTAATTCAGGCTATCTAGTGGGTTAATTCAGGCTGTCTAGTGGGTTAATGCAGGCTGTCTAGTAGGTTAATTCAGGCTGTCTAGTGGGTTAATTCAGGCAATCCAGTGGGTTAATTCACGCTGTCTAGTGGGTTAATTCAGGCTGTCTAGTGGGTTAATTCAGGCTGTCTAGTGGGTTAATTAAGGCAATCCAGTGGGTTAATTCAGGCAATCCAGTGGGATAATTCACGCTGTCTAGTGGGTTAATTCAGGCTGTCGAGTGGGTTAATTCAGGCTGTCTAGTGGGTTAATTCAGGCTGTCTAGTGGATTAATTGAGACTGTCTAGTGGGTTAATTCAGGCAATCCAGTGGGTTAATTCAGGCAATCCAGTGCGTTTATTCACGCTGTCTAGTGGGTTAATTCAGGCTGTCGAGTGGGTTAATTCAGGCAATCTAGTTGGTTAATTCACGCTGTCTAGTGGGTTAATTCAGGCTGTCTAGTGGGTTAATTCAGGCTGGCTAGTGGGTTAATTCAGGCTGGCTAGTGGGTTAATTCAGGCTGGCTAGTGGGTTAATTCAGGCTGTCTAGTGGGTTAATTCAGGCTGGCTAGTGGGTTAATTCAGGCTGTCTGGTGGGTTAATTCAGGCTGTCTAGTGGGTTAATTCAGGCAATCCAGTGGGTTAATTCAGGCTGTCTAGTGGGTTAATTCAGGCTGTCTAGTGGGTTAATTCAGGCTGTCTAGTGGGTTAATTCAGGCTGTCGAGTGGGTTAATTCAGGCTGTCTAGTGGGTTAATACAGGCTGGCTAGTGGGTTAATTCAGGCTGTCTAGTGGGTTAGTTAAAGCTTGTCCCTGGAACACCATTTGTCTATACAGTAGCCTGAACTGGTTGTTGTTTTGTCCCCTCCTCCCCCTTCCTTCTCCCTCCTTCCTGATCGGAGTCTGTAAGTCCTCTCATCATGACGCTGTTCTACCACCTAGCCGACAGGCAGCCAGTGACTTCATCCTCCACCCTGGCGGGGGGGACAGAGGGTGTCACGGTACGCTATCTCACCCTACACGGCCTGCGTTGGGAGTCCCACTACTGAGCACAGCTACGGGACTGTGTGTGTGCCTGTGCGGCGTGTAGGTGTCTGCTTGCATGCGTGTGTGTGTGCATGTGTGATCCCTTGAGCTAAAGGAATATATGTGTGTGATCAGAAGAGCACAGGCCTTAGTGCATGTCTCATCTCAGAGCATCTGTTACAGGCTTGGCTCTGCGTACTTGGCTTACTGTATGACATGGAGCCATATGTACAGTACGTGTATACCTTACTGTTTTTGAGCTGTTTTACAGTAGAATGCCATTTTTCAGCCATTTCTGTATACTCTATTCTACATTTAATGGTTGAATTACACGTTTTAATGTTAACAACTACATAGTAACTCTAACTTGTCCTGAATCTGGTCCCAGAGGCAGAATTCTGCCTGGACATGGATATTGTCATAACCATGAAGGTAAAACCAACATTTACGCTGTGTTTCATAATCCGATGTACACAGAATCAGCTTCAGTGTATCCAGTCACCTTCAAACAACACGGTAATGCAAGTTGGGTGTGTGTTCGTGTGTGCACACATTCGTTTGTTCGTTCAATGCGTGTGTATTTGTGGGCATATGTGCATTGACGCTAACAGCTAATACAGTGACAGCTTCTTCTTTTCAGACCCTAAAACAACATTTGATCAGAGTCGGTCCTCTTGGTGTTCAAAACAAAGATCCTGTGGCTGTTAGTTCTCTGTTTTTTCAGGTTCTGGAATCAGGAGCGAGAGGTTTGTTACCTAGTAATAAAAAAACGTATCAATCAGGCAGTGTGACGATGGTATAATATTCTCACTGACAACGTGCATAAGTCAAGCCACTCAACATATCCAGGAACAGAGATAGCTGTGTGTTTTGGTTTGAACGCAAAACGGCCATTCCTGATGAATGCCTCAGAGTGAAGATAAGAACACACACACTCACACACATGCATGCATACATACACACACACACACATACACAGACAGACCTGGGGGTAGCTGGCGTCTATGACCCCCATACACTCTCGACTATAACACACACACACTTCCAGGCCTATTAATAAGTGTGTGTGTGTGTCCTGAGAGGTCAAGTGGAATCCATTCCAACGGATAACAGTGATAGACCCAGGGAGCGGTCTGTGGCCTATGGCTGTCTCTGGCAAAACACTGCATTAGATAAACCTCTCCCCTAGACGCTGATCTGGAGTCTGTTTGTCTGTTATCCGCCTAATGGCTCTGGGGAGGGTAAGCTGATCTTAGATCTGTGCCTTAGGGTAGCATTCAACTAGTCTGCTCTGTCAGCAACCTTAGGCACAGGTCTAGGATCAGGTTTTCCCATCACTGTCAATCAAAACCTTAACTATTAGTGTAATGTGAAGAGCTGAACCTGGGTCCGTAGTTAGGGGAAACATTTACCTTGTCTATACTGATTTATACAACGGATGGGTCTAATCCTGAATGCTGGTTAAAACCGCATTCCAGCCGGTGTCTATACCACTAGTTACCACCGGCTAAATCTATGACGTTAAAATGCCTATTTACTCTGTTCCATCTGACTGTGCAATCCACTGTCTCATCAGCCCAGCCAGGCAATTTATATACTTGATCTCCACTATAAAAAGCATCTAGACATTATCTCACATTTCTTTTAGACTAACATTTAGTTTACAGCAGCAGAGATTTGTATAAACCTTGCTGTCTGTCTCTCCAACATTTGCAACATTGTTTCAATATTCAAATTCGAAATATATGAATAAATTAATCAAAATAACGTTTTTAATGAAAATATGTCAATCATTATTTGAATATGTTGGTAACCCGTTGTATAAAAGTGATAATGCCCTTGAAGCCTGTGTTTGGAGGATATATTGGCACAGTTTGGAAGATATATTGGCATACTTCGTCTCGGGCCTAACAACACCCGTGCCAATATATCCGCCAAACACCATCTTCTCGGGCATTATCACTGAAGTGTGACCTGGAAGAGGGGGGTCGATGGAGCTTTGGTGGGTTAATTCAAGCTGTCTCCAACAATAACATGGACCAAGTCTCTGTTCGATGACTGAGAGAATGTGCCGGTTGACAGCTCATTTTAGCCAGGCTGTTTGGAAGTGTTGGACTCGTTCTGGAGACACGGAAAGATACATATTTGTAGAACCCTCTGTGGAAAGGGTTCTAAATGGAACCTAAAAGGGTTCTTCAAGGGTTCTCCTATGTGTACAGCCGAATAGAACCCTTTTAGGTTCTAGATAGAACCTTTTTTTCTAAGAGTGTAAAGACTTGAAGCATTGTGCTGACTCACGATCCAGCAGCTCTAAATATAACTGTCTGATACTGAGGAATCACATTTTCCAATAACGTAAAATGTCTCTTTAAATATATCTATTTTTTTATGTGCTTTTCAACTATCAAAAACTGTTAGTCATAGACACACAACAACAACAAAGTGGACCGTTAGATATTACATTTTCAGATATTAAAGTGTACAGAAATTTTGGCAAATACCTCTCAAAGCCTGTCCGTAGCCCGCGATAACAACCAGGAGTTAGGCCTAAGCTGTAATGAAGCAGCATTCGCGCGATCCGGCTTCAATCTGTGCCTGGGACAGTGCGTTCAACCCTCTGATCCCAGGGTCTGTGAGGTTGAGGGGAAAAGTTGACAGAGTGAAGAAAGCGAGAGGGGGGTTTAGCAAGAGTGAATCAGAAATGTTGTTAGTGAGGGGGATGAAGAGACATCTATAGAGAAAGAGGGAGTGAGAGATGGAAGGAGAGAGAGAGAGAGATAGTAACAGTGGTCCTGGGTGTCTGTTGGCCCCAGCCCTATTCTCTATCACATCTAGTTTGGGTTCTGTGTGTTCCCCTCTGGAAACTTCATTACAACTCAGCACAGAACAGCGCCAGAGTGGGATTTAACACTCGTCTCAAACACTCTTTCTCTTACAGAAAGTGAGAAAGGGAGACAGCAAGAGACAGAAAGAGAAAAAGGGAGACAGCAAGAGACTCTTTCTCTCTCTTGCTGTCTCCCTTTCTCTCTTTCTGTCTCTCTTATTATCTCTCTTTCTGTCTCGGTCTCCCTTTCTCGCTTTCTGTCTCTCTTACTGCCTCCCTTTCTCTCTTACTGTCTCCCTTTCTCTCTTACTGTCTCCCTTTCTGTCTCTCGTTCTGTCTCTTTCTGTCTCTCGTTCTGTCTCCATTTCTCTCTTTCTGGCTCTCTTACTGTCTCCCTTTTTCTCTCACTGTCTCCCTTTCTCTCTGTCTCTCTTACTGCCTCCCTTTCTCTCTTTATGTCTCTCTTACTGTCTCCTTTTCTGTTTTTCTGTCTCTCTTGCTGTCTCTCTCTCTCTCTTACTACCTCCCTTTTTCTCTCTTTCTTTCTCCCTTTCTCTCTGTCTCTTTTTGCTGTCTCTCTTTCTGTTCGCCTTGCTCTCTTACTGTCTCCCTTACCGTTACTGCCTCTCTCTATGTCTCTCTTACTTTCTCTGTCTCACTTTCTCTCTTTCTGCCTTACTGTCTCTCTTACTGTCTCCCTTTCTCTCTTACTGTCTCTCTTACTGGCTCCCTTTTCTCTCTCACTGTCTCCCTTTCTCTCTCACTGTCTCCCTTTCTCTCTTTCTGTCTCTTACCTCCTCCCTTTCTCTCTTTCTGTCTCTTACTGTCTCCCTTTCTCTTTCTGTCTCTCCTACTGTCTCCCTTTCTCTTTCTCTGTTTCTCTTGCTGTCTCCCTTTTTCTCTTTCTGTCTCTTACTGTCTCTCTCTTTCATTCTGTCTCTCTTTCTGTCTCTCGTTCTGTCTCTCTTACTTTCACTTTCTGTCTCTCTCCCTTTCTCTCTTTCTGTCTCCCTGTCTCCCTATCTCTCTTACTGTCTCTCTTTCTCTCTTTCTGACTCCCTTTCTCTCTTGCTGTCTTCCTTTCTCTCTTGCTGTCTTCCTTTCTCTCTTGCTGTCTCTTTCTGTCTCTCTTACTGTCTCTCTTTTTGTCTCCCTTTCTCTCTTTCTGTCTCTTACCTCCTCCCTTTCTCTCTTTCTGTCTCTTACTGTCTCCCTTTCCTCTTTCTGTCTCTCCTACTGTCTCCCTTTCTCTTTCTCTGTTTATCTTGCTGTCTCCCTTTTTCTCTTTCTGTCTCTTACTGTCTCTCTCTTTCATTCTGTCTCTCTTTCTGTCTCTCATTCTGTCTCTCTTACTTTCACTTTCTGTCTCTCTCCCTTTCTCTCTTTCTGTCTCCCTGTCTCCCTATCTCTCTTACTGTCTCTCTTTCTCTCTTTCTGACTCCCTTTCTCTCTTGCTGTCTTCCTTTCTCTCTTGCTGTCTTCCTTTCTCTCTTGCTGTCTCTTTCTGTCTCTCTTACTGTCTCTCTTTTTGTCTCCCTTTCTCTCTTACTGTCTCCCTTTCTCTTGTTCTGTCTTTTGCTATCTCCCTTTCTCTCTTTCTGTCTCTATTGCTGTCTCCATTTCTCTATTTCTGTCTCTCTTTCTCTCTTTATGTATCTCTTGCTCTCCCTTTCTGTCTCTTTTTCTGTCTCTCTTGATGTATCTCTTGCTGTCTCCCTTTCTCTCTTTCTGTCTCTTTTACTGTCTCTCTTTCTGTCTCTCTGTGTCTCTTTCTGTCTCCCTTGCTCTCTTTCTGTCTCTCTTTCTGTGTTTTGTACTGTATCTCTTTCTGTCTCTTTCTGTGTTTTGTACTGTATCTCTTTCTGTCTCTTTCTGTGTTTTGTACTGTATCTCTTTCTGTCTCTTTCTGTGTTTTGTACTGTATCTCTTTCTGTCTCTCTTTCTGTGTTTTGTACTGTATCTCTTTCTGTCTCTTTCTGTGTTTTGTACTGTATCTCTTTCTGTCTCTTTCTGTGTTTTGTACTGTATCTCTTTCTGTCTCTTTCTGTGTTTTGTACTGTATCTCTTTCTGTCTCTTTCTGTGTTTTGTACTGTATCTCTTTCTGTCTCTTTCTGTGTTTTGTACTGTATCTCTTTCTGTCTCTTTCTGTGTTTTGTACTGTATCTCTTTCTGTCTCTTTCTGTGTTTTGTACTGTATCTCTTTCTGTCACTTAATGTCTCTCTTACTGTCTCCCTTTCTCTTACTGCCTCTCTTACTCTTACTGTCTCCCCTTCTGTCTCTTTCTGTCTCTCTCACTGTCTCTCTTTCTGTCTCTTTCTGTGTTTCGTACTGTATCTCTTACTGTCTCCCTTTTTCTCTTTCTGTCTCTTAATGTCTCTCTTTCTCTGTCATGACTTCCTCCGAAGTCGGTCCCTCTCCTTGTTCGGGTGACGTTCGGCGGTCGACGTCACCGGTCTTCTAGCCATCGCCGATCCACCTTTCATTTTCCATTTGTTTTGTCTTGTCTTCCCACACACTTGGTTTCAATTCCATCATTACATGTTGTGTATTTAACCCTCTGTTCCCCCCATGTCCTTGTCCGGAATTGTTTATTGTAGTGCTTGTGCACGTTATGCAGGTGTGTGATGGGTTTTTCCCATTTGATTTATTGTACTGTTTACAGTGGTTTTATTTATTAAACTGCACCGTTATAAATCAGTTTTGCTCTCCTGCGCCCGACTTCTCTGCCGCCAGTACGCACCCCTTACATTCTCTCTTACTGTCTGCCTTTCTCTTTTTCTGTCTCTCTTGCTGTCACCCTTTCTCTCTCTCTTACGGTGTCCCTTTTTCTCTTTCTGTCTCTCTTACTGTCTCTCTTTTTGTCTTTCGTTCTGTTTCCTGTTCAAATCAGATCAAAGTTTATTTGTCACGTGCGCCGAATACAACAGGTGTAGAACTTACAGTGAAATGCTTACTTACAAGCTGTAACCAATAGTGCAAAAAGGTATTAGGTGAACAATAGGTAAGTAAAGAAATAAAACAACAGTAAAAATACAGGCTATATACAGTAGCGAGGCTATAAAAGTAGCGAGGCTACATACAGACACCTGTCTCCCGTTCTGTCTCTTACTTTCTCTCTGTCTGTCTCCCTTTCTCTCTTACTGTCTCCTTTCCTCTCTTTGTCTCTTACTGTGTCTCTCTTACTGTCTCCCTTTCTCTTTCTTTCTGTCTCTTCTGCTGTCTCTCTTTCTGTCTCTTTTTCTGTCTTTTACTGTCTCTCTTTCTTGCAATCTCTGTCTTCTTTCTGTCTTTCCCTCTTACCTTTTCCACTATCGCTGTGTATCTGTTTTACTCAATCATGTCATTTTTCCCCCTCTGGTGGTGAACAAGTTATTGTGCCCCTGATAAGCCTGATTAGCTCTGATAAAAGGATGCATCAGTCAGATGTGATTTTTGGAGACTTTGTTTCCTAACTATTTAGTTCACAATACTGACGGTACAGGGCAAACATTTAATTTTGCATCCAATGTGTGGGTAAAAAGAGTAAAGTTAGAAAAAAATATCCTGGTAGTCCTTTGTGCGGGTAAACAGGCCTGGTAGTCGTGTGTGGTGTGTGGGTTAACCAACCTGGTAGTCCTGTGTGGTGTGTGGGTAAACCAGCCTGGTAGTCGTGTGTGTGTGTGTGTGTGTGTGTGTGTGTGTGTGTGTGTGTGTGTGTGTGGTGTGTGTGTGTGTGTGTGTGTGTGTGTGTGTGTGTGTGTGTGTGTGTGTGTGTGTGTGTGTGTGTGTGTGTGTGTGTGTTTAGACCAGCCTGGTAGTGATGTGTGTATGTTTAATCCAGCCTGGTAGTGATGTGTGTGTGTTTAATCCAGCCTGGTAGTGATGTGTGTGTGTTTAAACCAGCCTGGTAGTGATGTGTGTGGGTTTAAACCAGCCTGGTAGTGATGTGTGTGGGTTTAAACCAGCCTGGTAGTGATGTGTGTGTGTTTAAACCAGCCTGGTAGTGATGTGTGTGGGTTTAAACCAGCCTGGTAGTGATGTGTGTGGGTTTAAACCAGCCTGGTAGTGATGTGTGTGGGTTTAAACCAGCCTGGTAGTGATGTGTGTGTGTTTAAACCAGCCTGGTAGTGATGTGTGTGTGTGTTTAAACCAGCCTGGTAGTGATGTGTGTGTGTGTTTAAACCAGCCTGGTAGTGATGTGTGTGTGTGTGTGTGTGTGTGTGTGTGTGTGTGTGTGTGTGTGTGTGTGTGTGTGTGTGTGTGTGTGTGTGTGTGTGTGTGTGTGTGTGTGTGTGTGTGTGTGTGTGTGTGTGTGTGTGTGTGTGTGTGTGTGTGTGTGTGTTTAGACCAGCCTGGTAGTGATGTGTGTGTTTAAACCAGCCTGGTAGTGATGTGTGTATGTTTAATCCAGCCTGGTAGTGATGTGTGTGTGTTTAATCCAGCCTGGTAGTGATGTGTGTGTGTTTAAACCAGCCTGGTAGTGGTGTGTGTGTTTAAACCAGCATGGTAGTGATGTGTGTGTGTGTGTTTAAACCAGCCTGGTAGTGATGTGTGTGTGTGTGTGTGTGTGTGTGTGTTTAAACCAGCCTGGTAGTGATGTGTCTGTGTTTAAATCAGCCTGGTAGTGATGTGTGTGTGTTTAATCCAGCCTGGTAGTGATGTGTGTGGGTTTAAACCAGCCTGGTAGTGATGTGTGTGTGTTTAATCCAGCCTGGTAGTGATGTGTGTGGGTTTAAACCAGCCTGGTAGTGATGTGTGTGTGTTTAAACCAGCCTGGTAGTGATGTGTGTGTGTGTTTAAACCAGCCTGGTAGTGATGTGTGTGTGTGTTTAAACCAGCCTGGTAGTGATGTGTGTGTGGGTAAACCAGCCTGATAGTCCTGTTTGGTTTGTGGGTCTGATAGATTATTTACATTTAAATGGTCCTCCTCTGGGAGTGTTTACCTGAGGAGCATGTACCCCAGTCCTACCCAGAGACAGTATGCAGAGGGGGTGATACCCAGAGACAGTGAGCAGAGGGGGGTGATACCCAGAGACAGTGAGCAGAGGGGGGTGATACCCAGAGACAGTGAGCAGAGGGGGGTGATACCCAGAGACAGTAGAAGAGCGGGGTGATACCCAGAGACAGTGAGCAGAGGGGGGTGATACCCAGAGACAGTAGCAGAGGGGGTGATACCCAGAGACAGTGAGCAGAGGGGGTGATACCCAGCGACAGTGAGCAGAGGGGGTGATACCCAGAGACAGTGAGCAGAGGGGGGTGATACCCAGAGACAGTAGCAGAGGGGGTGATACCCAGAGACAGTGAGCAGAGGGGGTGATACCCAGAGACAGTGAGCAGAGGGGGGTGATACCCAGAGACAGTGAGCAGAGGGGGGTGATACCCAGAGACAGTGAGCAGAGGGGGGTGATACCCAGAGACAGTGAGCAGAGGGGGGTGATACCCAGAGACAGTAGCAGAGGGGGGTGATACCCAGAGACAGTAGCAGAGGGGGGTGATACCCAGAGACAGTAGCAGAGGGGGGTGATACCCAGAGACAGTAGCAGAGGGGGGTGATACCCAGAGACAGTAGCAGAGGGGGTGATACCCAGAGACAGTAGCAGAGGGGGTGATACCCAGAGACAGTAGCAGAGGGGGTGATACCCAGAGACAGTAGCAGAGGGGGTGATACCCAGAGACAGTAGCAGAGCGGGGTGATACCCAGAGACAGTAGCAGAGGGGGTGATACCCAGAGACAGTGAGCAGAGGTGGTGATACCCAGAGACAGTAGCAGAGGGGGTGTAGTGTCATTAAAGAAGTTCCTTCTGAAACAAGATAAGACCCAGCTGCTACTGTTAGGGTTGGGACGGCTGCTATGTCTGCCTTCCCCTATACACACACACACAGGCTTACACACACATACACATATGTGCACACACAGTGGTGTAAAGTACTTAAGTAAAAATACTTAAAAGTACTAAAGTTGTTTTTTGGGTTATCTGTACTTTAGTATTTATATTTTTGACAACTTTTAATTAATTTACATTTTTTACAATTTTATTTCACCTTTATTTAACCAGGTAGGCCAGTTGAGAACAAGTTCTCATTTACTGCGATCTGGCCAAGATAAAGCAAAGCAGTGCAACAAAAACAACAACACAGTTACACATGGGATAAACAAACATACAATCAATAACACAATAGAATAGTGCAAATGAAGTAAGGAGGTAAGGCAATAAATAAGTCAATAGTAATTACAATTTAGCAATTTACACTGGAGTGATGGATGTGCAAGTAGAAATACTGAGCAGAGGGGGTGATACCCAGAGACAGTAGCAGAGGGGGGTGATACCCAGAGACAGTAGCAGAGGGGGTGATACCCAGAGACAGTGAGCAGAGGGGGGTGATACCCAGAGACAGTAGCAGAGGGGGGTGATATCCAGAGACAGTAGCAGAGGGGGTGATACCCAGAGACAGTAGCAGAGCGGGGTGATACCCAGAGACAGTGAGCAGAGGGGGGGATACCCAGAGACAGTAGAAGAGGGGGGTGATACCCAGAGACAGTGAGCAGAGCGGGGTGATACCCAGAGACAGTGAGCAGAGGGGGGTGATACCCAGAGACAGTAGCAGAGGGGGGTGATACCCAGAGACAGTAGCAGAGGGGGGTGATACCCAGAGACAGTGAGCAGAGCGGGGTGATACCCAGAGACAGTGAGCAGAGCGGGGTGATACCCAGAGACAGTGAGCAGAGGGGGGTGATACCCAGAGACAGTAGCAGAGGGGGGTGATACCCAGAGACAGTAGCAGAGGGGGGTGATACCCAGAGACAGTGAGCAGAGGGGGGTGATACCCAGAGACAGTGAGCAGAGGGGGGTGATACCCAGAGACAGTGAGCAGAGGGGGGGATACCCAGAGACAGTAGCAGAGGGGGTGATACCCAGAGACAGTAGCAGAGGGGGGTGATACCCAGAGACAGTGAGCAGAGGGGGGTGATACCCAGAGACAGTAGCAGAGGGGGTGATACCCAGAGACAGTAGCAGAGGGGGGTGATACCCAGAGACAGTAGCAGAGGGGGGTGATACCCAGAGACAGTGAGCAGAGGGGGGTGATACCCAGAGACAGTAGCAGAGGGGGGTGATACCCAGAGACAGTGAGCAGAGGGGGTATTATCCAGAGACAGTAGCAGAGGGGGTGATACCCAGAGACAGTAGAAGAGCTGGGTGATACCCAGAGACAGTGAGCAGAGGGGGTGATACCCAGAGACAGTAGCAGAGGGGGTGATACCCAGAGACAGTAGCAGAGCGGGGTGATACCCAGAGACAGTAGCAGAGTGGGGTGATACCCAGAGACAGTAGCAGAGCGGGGTGATACCCAGAGACAGTAGCAGAGGGGGTATTATCCAGAGACAGTGAGCAGAGGGGGGTGATACCCAGAGACAGTAGCAGAGGGGGGTGATACCCAGAGACAGTGAGCAGAGGGGGTATTATCCAGAGACAGTAGCAGAGGGGGTGATACCCAGAGACAGTAGAAGAGCGGGGTGATACCCAGAGACAGTGAGCAGAGGGGGGTGATACCCAGAGACAGTAGCAGAGGGGGTGATACCCAGAGACAGTAGCAGAGCGGGGTGATACCCAGAGACAGTAGCAGAGCGGGGTGATACCCAGAGACAGTAGCAGAGCGGGGTGATACCCAGAGACAGTAGCAGAGGGGGTATTATCCAGAGACAGTAGCAGAGGGGGTGATACCCAGAGACAGTAGCAGAGGGGGGTGATACCCAGAGACAGTAGCAGAGGGGGGTGATACCCAGAGACAGTGAGCAGAGGGGGTATTATCCAGAGACAGTAGCAGAGGGGGTGATACCCAGAGACAGTAGCAGAGGGGGTGATACCCAGAGACAGTGAGCAGAGGGGGGTGATACCCAGAGACAGTAGCAGAGGTGGTGATACCCAGAGACAGTAGCAGAGGGGGTGTAGTGTCATTAAAGAAGTTCCTTCTGAAACAAGATAAGACCCAGCTGCTACTGTTAGGGTTGGGACGGCTGCTATGTCTGCCTTCCCCTATACACACACACACAGGCTTACACACACATACACATATGTGCACACACAGTGGTGTAAAGTACTTAAGTAAAAATACTTAAAAGTACTAAAGTTGTTTTTTGGGTTATCTGTACTTTAGTATTTATATTTTTGACAACTTTTAATTAATTTACATTTTTTACAATTTTATTTCACCTTTATTTAACCAGGTAGGCCAGTTGAGAACAAGTTCTCATTTACTGCGATCTGGCCAAGATAAAGCAAAGCAGTGCAACAAAAACAACAACACAGTTACACATGGGATAAACAAACGTACAGTCAATAACACAATAGAATAGTGCAAATGAAGTAAGGAGGTAAGGCAATAAATAAGCCAATAGTAATTACAATTTAGCAATTTACACTGGAGTGATGGATGTGCAAGTAGAAATACTTGTGTGCAAAAGAGCAGAAAAACAAATATGGGGATGAGGTAGGTAGTTGGTTGGATGGATGGGCTATTTACAGATGGGCTGTGTACAGCTGCAGTGATCGGTAACCTGCTCTGACAGCTGACGCTTAAAGTTAGTGAGGGAGATATAAGTCTCCAACTTCAGTGATTTTTGCAATTCGTTCCAGTCATAGGCAGCAGAGAACTGGAAGAAAAGGCGGCCAAATTAGGTGTTGGCTTTGGGATGTCCAGTGAAATATACCTGCTGGAGCGCGTGCTATGGGTGGGTGTTGCTACAGTGACCAGTGAGCTGAGATAAGGAGGAGCTTTACCAAAGACTTATAGATGACCTGGAGCCAGTGGGTTTGGCGACGAAAATGTAGCAAAGACCAGCCAACCAGAGCATACAGATCGCAGTGGTGGGTAGTATATGGGGCTTTAGTGACAAAACGGATGGCACAGTGATAGTCTGCATGCAATTTGCTGAGTAGAGTGTTGGAGGCTATTTTGTAAATGACATCGCCGAAGTCAAGGATCGGTAGGATAGTCTGTTTTACGAGGGTATGTTTGGCAACATGAGTGAAGGAGGCTTTGTTGCAAAATAGGAAGCCGATTCTAGATTTAACTTTGGATTGTAGATGCTTAATGTGAGTCTGGAAGAAGAGTTTACAGTCTAGCCAGACACCTAGATATTGATAGTATATTCTAAGTCAGAAGCGTCCAGAGTAGTGATGCTAGTTGGGCGGGCGGGTGCGGGCAGCGATCGGTTGAAGAGCATGCGTTTCGTTTTACTAGCATTTAAGAGCAGTTAGAGGCCACGGAAGGAGTGTTGTATGGCGTTGAAGCTCGTTTGGAGGTTAGTTAACACAGTGTCCAAAGAAGGGCCAGATGTATACAGAATGGTGTCGTCTGCGTAGAGGTGGATCAAAGAATCACCCGCAGCAAGAGCGTCATCATTGATATATACACAGAAAAGAGTCAGCCCGAGAATTGAACCCTGTGGCACCCCCATAGAGCCTGCCAGAGGTCCAGACAACAGGCCTTCCAATTTGACACACTGAACTCTAGTGAACCAGGTGAGGTAGTCATTAGAGAAACCAAGGCTGTTGAATCTGCCGATAAGAATACGGTGTTTGACAGAGTTGAAAGCCTTGGCCAGGTCGATGAAGACGGCTGCACAGTACTGTCTTTTATTGATGGCTGTTATGATATCGTTTAGGACCTTGAGCGTGGCTGAGGTGCAACCGTGACCATCTCGGAAACCAGATTGCATAGCGGAGAAGGTACGGTGGGATTCAAAATGGTCGGAGATCTGTTTGTTCACTTGGCTTTCAAAGATTTTAGAAAGGCAGAGCAGGATGGATATAAGTATGTAACAGTTTGGGTCTAGAGTGTCTCCCCCTTTGAAGAGGGGGATGACTGCGGCCGCTTTCCAATCTTTAGGAATCTCAGACGATACAAAAGAGAGGTTGAACAGACTAGTAATAGGGGTTGCAACGATGGCGGCGGATAATTTTGGGAAGTGAGGGTCCAGATTGTCTAGCCCAGCTGATTTGTATGGATCCAGGTTTTGCA
Organism: Salmo salar; assembly: GCF_965601325.2. Classification (NCBI taxonomy): domain Eukaryota; kingdom Metazoa; phylum Chordata; class Actinopteri; order Salmoniformes; family Salmonidae; genus Salmo; species Salmo salar. The sequence continues at coordinate 46,429,310 of NC_138309.1, read as the reverse complement.
GCTCCTTCAGAACATCAGCTGTCTGAATTTGGGTGAAGGAGAAGCAGGGGGGGGGGGGGCTTGGGCCAGTTGCTGCTGGGGGTGCAGAGCTGTTGGCCGGGGTTGGGGTAGCCAGGTGGAAAGCATGACCAGCCGTTGAAAAATGCTCATTGAAATTCTCGATTTTCATGGATTTATCAGTGGTGACAGTATTTCCCAGTCTTAGTGCAGTGGGCAGCTGGGAGGCGGTACTCTTATTCACCATGGACTTTAGTGTCCCAAAACGTTTTGGAATTGGTGCTGCAGGATGCAAATTTCTGTTTTAGAAATCTAGCCTTTGCTTTCCTAACTGACTGTGTGTATTGGTTCCTCACTTCCCTGAAAAGTTGCATATCGTGGGGACTATTCGATGCTAATGCAATATGCCACAGGGTGTTTTTGTGCTGGTCAAGGGCAGTCAAGTCTGGAGTGAACCAAGGGCTATGTCTGTTCTTAGTTCTAAAATGTTTTAAAGGGGCATGCTTATTTAAGATGGTGAGGAAAGCACTTTTAAAGAACAACCAAGCATCCTCTACTGCCGAGATGAGGTCAATATCCTTCCAAGATACCCGGGCCAGGTTGATTAGAAAGGCCTGCTCGCAGGGGTGTTTTAGGGAGTGTTTGACAGTGATGAGGGGTGGTCGTTTAACCGGGGACCCATAACGGATGCAGGCAATGAGGCAGTGATCGCTGAGATCCTGGTTGAAAATAGCAGAGGTGTATTTAGAGGGCAAGTTGGTCAGGATGATATCTATGAGGGTGCCCATGTTTACGGATTTGGGGTTGTACCTGGTAGGTTCCTTGATAATTTGTGTGAGATTGAGGGCATCTACCTTAGATTGTAGGACGGCCGGGGTGTTACATATCCCAATTTAGGTCACCTAGCAGTACGAGCTCTGATGATAGATGGGGGGCAATCAATTCACATATGGTGTCCAGGGCACAGCTGGGAGCTGAGGGGTGTCTATAACAAGCGACAACAGTGAGGGACTTATTTCTGGAGAGATGAATCTTTAAAAGTATAAGCTCGAACTGTTTGGCTATAGACCTGGATAGTATGACAGAACTCTGCAGGCTATCTCTGCAGTAGTTTGCAATTCCGCCCCCTTTAGCAGTTCTGTCTTGATGGATAATGTTGTAATTTGGGAATGGAAATTTGGAAATTTCAGAATTTTTGGTGGCCTTCCTAAATCAGGACTCAGACACGGCTAGGACATCAGGGTTGGCGGAGTATGCTAAAGCAGTGAATAAAGCAAACTTAGGGAGGAGGCTTCTGATGTTAAAGGCTTTTATGGTTGCAGAGGTCAACAAATGAGAGTGCCTGGGGACACACAGGGCCTGGGTTAACCTCTACATCACCAGAGGAACAGAGGAGGAGTAGGATGAGGGCACGGCTAAAGGCTATAAGAATTGGTCGTCTAGTGCGTTTGGAACAGAGAATTAAAGGGGCAGATTTCTGGGCGTGGTAGGATAGATTCAGGGCATAGTGTACAGACAAGGGTATGGCAGGGTGCAAGTACAGTGGGGGTAAACCTAGGCATTGAGTGACGATGAGAGAGGTTGCGTCTCTGGAGGCGCCAGTTAAGCTAGGTGCGGTCTCCGCATGTGTGGGGGGTGGGACAAGGGGGCGATCTGAGGCATGTTGAGCAGGACTAGGGACTCCACAGTAAAATAAAGTAATGAGAGCTGCCCTAAACAACAGTATACAAGGCATAGTTACATTAGAGGCATAAAGCAATCACAGGTGTTGATTGGGAGAGCTAAGACAACAACAACTGGTAAATGGCGATGAATGGGCAGAGAGGGTCAGTTAGCCGGGAGATGGGCCTAGCTCGAGGCTAGCTCGAGGCTAACTGGTGCATGCTTCTGGACAAGGGCGTTAGCCACAATAGCCACTCGGTAGTAGCTAGCTAGCTGCGAAGATCCGGTGTAATGGTCCAGAGCTTGCGGCAGGAATCCGGCTCAGGGCTGATATTGCGCTGTGCAGACTGGCAGGTATTATCCGGGCTAAAGCGGCTGGTGTCCGAGCTAAAGGCAAATCAAATCAAAGTTTATTAGTCACGTGCGCCAAATACAACAGCATTTCACCTTATAGTGAAATGCTTACTTACAGGCTCTAACCAATAGTGCAAAAAAGGTGTGTGTGTGTGTAGTGTCTAACAATGACTAAATAGCAAGTAGCTAATTAGCTGGCTAGCTTCTGATGGCTAGCATCTGATGGCTAGCTTCTGATGGCTAGCCTCTGATGGAGGTTCCAGTTATAGGGTTAAAAAAATAGCAGATCCGTACCACATTGGGTGAGGCGGGTTACAGGAAAGTATATTTAATTTAAAAATGGAAAAAAGATATTGAAATATAATAAAATGTATACAGAAAAACCCGAAAAAGGCTGAATATTTTTACATGGGACAAAAACAAACACGTCTTACTGCTGCGCCATCTTGGTGTATTTACCTTGGTGTATAACCTTGTCAATCATGGATCATATATAGGGAAATAGAGTAATACAACACTGTGTGTGTGTGTGTGTGCACGCCAAACCGTGTCTCATGGGTTGTAGAATAATGGATATTAATTATTCTGCTAACCCCATTGGCCCCCGCCATGTCTCCAAATCTGGTTAACTGGATTTTGATTTATGAAAAATTTCCTATAGAAAATAATGTACTTTTTACTCCATACATTTTCCCTGACACCCAAAAGTACTTGTTACATTTTGAATGCTTAGCAGGACAGGCAAATGGTCCAATTCACACACTTATCAAGAGAACATCCCTGGCATCTCTACTGCCTCTGATCTGGTGGAATCACTAAACACATGCTTTATTTGTAAATGATGTCTGAGTATTGGAACGTGCCTAATAAAAAAATGGTGTTTAATATAAAGAATATGAAATTATTATTGATACTTAAGTATATATTAGCAATTAAATGTACTTTTCATACTTAAGTATATTTAAAACCAAATACTTTTAGACTTTTACTCAAGTAGGATTTTCCTGGGTGACTTTCATTTTTACTTGAGTCATTTTCAATGAAATTATCTTTACTTTTACTCAAGTATGACAATTTGGTACTTTTTCCACCACTGCATGCAGACACACACACACACACACACACACACACACACACACACACACACACACACACACACACACACACACACACACACACACACACACACACACACACACACACACACACACACACACACACACACACACACACACACACACACACACACACACACACACACACACACACACACACCTCAGACCCATGGATTTCATGCATGGCACATGTACCGTGATATGCCAAGCATGGAACACTTCCTATCAGTGGCTATTTCGCGTAAACAAAGCTGGATACCAGTAATGCGCTGTGCAGTGTAGTTCGATGAACACAAGCTAGGTTACTGCCATTGTTTTGAAATGAAAGAACATTTTCTTTACAGTTAATCCATGCAAATGTGAGTTTTTTTGTTGTTGTCTGACCAGTCATTGGTTGAAAGAGTAAGGACTGGGTTTAAAAGTTCATCCTAGATGTATACGTCATTTTCACTTCACATTACTAGATTTGTTTATAACTCCCAACTAGGGTTGCATAATTCGGGGAACTTTCAATAAATTCCCTGGTTTCCCAAAATCCCAGTGGGAAGTTTCTAGAATCAGGAGAGAATAAGCAGAAAATCCAGAAACCTCCAACCAGGATTTCTGGAAAACAAGGGAATTTATTGAAAGTTCCAGGAATTTTGCAACCCTAGAGTCCCAACTTTTAAATATATATGTATCTGTAAGACTACAAAAAGCAAGTGTACATAAAATGTTCACAATATTCATTTTTTGATAAATCAGTTGGACAATAAACCCTAGTCTAGTTGTTGGTTAACCTGGTTAACCGTGGTTTAAAAAAACCCCTGTTACAATACTGTATATTTTTGGCACCGAGTACTTAATTACTTCAATTATGACAGTGTAACATGTCTAAAAGGACCATTATAAACTGGGTGGTTCGATCCCTGAATGCTGATTGGCTGAAAGCTGTGGTATATGCGACCATATACCACGGGTATGACAAAACATGGATTTTTACTGATCTTATTACGTTGGTAACCAGTTTATAATAGCTATAAGGCACCTCTGGGGGTTGTGGTATATGGCCAATATACCAAGGCTAAGGGCTGTATCCAGGCACTCTGCATTGTGTCGTGCTTAAGAACAGGCCTTAGCCGTGGAATATTGGCCATATACCACACTCCCTCGTGCCTTATTGCTTAATTATACTCCAAAGGGTATGGGGGCCAGGTCATGCTCTACTACTGAACACAAACATAAATCATAAACCCAAGGTAATTAATCTATTTGTGAGGAGACACGCACGCACACACACACACTTTAAATTCTTTATCCAGAAATCACATTACATTTTAAAGGGTTCACCCACACCCACACAGAGTTTACGAGTTTCCAGACAGTTCAGATGAGACTTGTCACGTCCGTTGACATACAATTAAAGGGAAGGATTAGTCCAGGACTGGGTGAACTCCACAGGAATCTCCCTCCCATGCTGTGTGTCAGACCCAACCACCAACCCTCCCTTTAGGCACCGTGGGTGGGTGTGTGTGTCCCCGTAAATATGTGTGTGTGTGTGTGTGTGCTTCACTCTTGTGTATGAATTCGTAGTCATTAAACCCAAGCAGTGTTATGCGTATGGTGGGGATAGCCAGGATAGAAACTGGAACGAGGAGACTGTGTGTTATTTACTTGGTGACACTGTAAGACCTAGGGACGGTGGTGGGAACAGGACCCAGGGACGGTGGTGGGAACAGGACCCAGGGACGGTGGTGGGAACAGGACCCAGGGACGGTGGTGGGAACAGGACCCAGGGACGGTGGTGGGAACAGGACCCAGGGACGGTGGTGGGAACAGGACCCAGGGACGGTGGTGGGAACAGGACCCAGGGACGGTGGTGGGAACAGGACCCAGGGACGGTTTGTGGGAACAGGACCCAGGGACGGTGGTGGGAACAGTTTACATGAGACATTTACCTTTAGGTCCTAAAGCAAAGCCTCTGGGAGTGTAATTGATTGAAGCAATGCCTCTGGAAGTGTAGTTGAGTGGACGTCGGTTTATTTTACCTGAATTGAAGCAGGCCTTGAGGAGCTGGGAGTTGAGTGATGATATCCTATTTTTGAACACCACCGCAGAAGCTTCGCTATTCGGCATCTTCCCAGCTAAGTAGCTGGGTTTTGTTGTTTGGCTATTTGAAGAGAACTATAGCCTATCACTTGCAGCCCACCTCTTCTTTTACAAATGTGCCCTGTATATACAACATAAATATACACATTATACCCAAACATATACAGTTGAAGTCGGAAGTGTACATACACCTTAGCCAAATACATTTAAACTCAGTTTTTCACAATTCCTGACACATAATCTTAGTAAAAATCCCCTGTTTTGGGTCAGTTAGGAACACCACTTTATTTTAAAAATGTGAAATGTCAGAATAATAGTAGAGAGAATTCTTTATTTCAGCTTTTATTTCTTTCATCATATTCCCAGTGGGTCAGAGGTTTACATACACTCAATTAGTATTTGGTAGCATGGCCTTTAAATTGTTTAACTTGGGTCAAACATTTCAGGTAGCCTTCCACAAGCTTCCCACAATAAGTTGGGTGAATTTTGGCCCATTCCTCCTGACAGAGCTGGTGTAACTGAGTCAGGTTTGTAGGCCTTCTTGCTCGCACACTCTTTTTCAGTTCTGCCCACAAATGTTCTATAAGATTGAGGTCAGGGCTTTGTGATGGCCACTCCAATACCTTGACTTTGTTGTCCTTAAGCCATTTTGCCACAACTTTGGAAGTATGCTTGGGGTCATTGTCCATTTGGAAGACCCATTTTCAACCAAGCTTTTAACTTCCTGACTAATGTCTTGAGATGTTGCTTCAATATATCCACATAATTTTACTTCCTCATGATGCCATCTATTTTGTGAAGCGCACCAGTCCCTCCTGCAGCAAAGTACCCCCACAACATGATGCTGCCACCCCCGTGCTTCACGGTTGGGATGATGTTCTTTGGCTCGCAAACCTCCCCCTTTTTCCTCCAAACATAACGATGGTCATTATGGCCAAACAGTTCTATTTTTGCTTCATCAGACCAGCGGACATTTCTCCAAAAGTACGATCTTTGTCCTCATGTGCAGTTGCAAACCGTAGTCTGGCTTTTTTATGGCGGTTTTGTAGCAGTGGCTTCTTCCTTGCTGAGCGGCCTTTCAGGTTATGTCAGTATAGGACTTGTTTTACTGTGGATATAGATACTTTTGTACCTGTTTCCTCCAGCATCTTCACAAGGTCCTTTGCTGTTGTTCTGGGATTGATTTGCACTTTTCGCACCAAAGTACGTTCATCTCTAGGAGACAGATCGCGTCTCCTTCCTGAGCGGTATGACGGCTGCGTGGTCCCATGGTGTTTATACTTGCGTACTATTCTGTGTACAGATGAACGTGGTACCTTCTGGAATTTTGAAATTGCTCCCAAGGATGAACCAGACTTGTTGAGGTCTACAATTTATTTTTCTGAGGTCTTGGCTGATTTATTTGGATTTTACCATGATGTCAAGCAAAGAGGCACTGAGTTTGAAGGTAGGCCTTTAAATTCATCCACAGGTACACCTCCAATTGACACAAATGATGTCAATTAGCCTATCAGAAGCTTCTAAAGCCATGACATCATTTTGGGGAATTTTCCATACTGTTTAAAGGCGCAGTCAACTTAGTGTATGTAAACTTCTGGCCCACTGGAATTGTGATACAGTGAATTATAAGTGAAATAATCTGTCTGTAAACAATTGTTGGAAAAATGACTTGTGTCATGCACAAAGTAGATGACCTAACCAACTTGCCAAAACTATAGTTCGTCAGCAAGAAATTTGTGGAGTGGTTGAAGAATGAGTTTTAATGACTCCAACGTAAATGTATGTAAACTTCCGACTTCAACTGTACATATTAAAATACAAAAACACAGTCATGGGAACCACAAATAAAACATCCCAAATCATCCTGAAAAACAGATACATTCATCCACAAATAAGTCCCCAATCAATACTTAAATTTGCTCAAACTGCACCAGAACTTCAAACTAAAAGCAGATTTACCTAGCCCTAGGAACCTCAAGGATTAACCAATACTGTGAATGGGTTAGGAAACTCAGTAAGTTTATGAACTAGGGACTTGTAAACAAAAAGAAAGTAATATAGAGATCTACTGGTCTTTAGCGAAATCCAGCAAAACTTTTGATACAGGGTGGAGTGATGAGTATCAAAACTATCACCTGTAACAAAACGAAGGGCACTACGGTAGATGGCATCCAAAGTATAACATCCTGGCATTTAAACCATTGTTTTTTTTTAATTCACGTACAATTAAAAAATATATATATTTTAGCATACTGAGAATGTGTCATGTGCAATTGCGTTTCCTGCTATTCGTTGATTTCGGAAAATATCCCGATATCTAATTGACCAGCTGTTGTCAAAGCCTAAATGAGTATGACATTTGGCCATTTAAAGTATACTCACACACTATTACATTAAAAAAAATTGCATACTCAAACGGCCTACTATTTATGACACAAGTATGGGTATTAGGACATGGCCATAGTCAGAGCAGTAACATATCCAGAAGGTCAGAGGGAGTCTCCAGCCGGCAGTCCTCTTCTCCCTAGAAGGAGGAGCTACCAGAACCTTTAGCTCCTAGCCCCTCCCTGCCGAGGGCATAATTACCCACTAAAGGAGGGGCTAGTGGAACCTTGGGAGGGGCTATAGGAACCCTCAGTGGTTAGCTCCTCCCAGCAGAGGTATATCACTCCACTCCCTCTGGAGTGGAGACTCAGAGCTACATGAGACCAAAGCCTGGCTGTCTACTTCACTATCGGACTCCCACAGCTACCCAAGGGAGAGAGAGAGAGGAGTGAAGAGATACACCACTTCTTTTTTAGGGGGGTCTTTTCTTGTAGTAGCTGTTAACTGTTGTTAATGACGCGCGTTTGGATAGCTCTGGTCTCGGTCTCCGGTCCCAGGAAGGGCCAGGGGCATTAAAGTGAAAGTGTGTGCGTCTGTTCTCTTTTTCTCTCCTGTACACTGGAACCATACAGTTAGCATCATGACTTTACTGGGCTCTGAACGCTCCATACTGATACGAAGCAAGTTTAGATCAGGTAAGATCCTATTGTGTGTGTTCATGTCCACTCACCTAGCAGAAGCATTTGTTCCACCACTTGGACTGGCACTTTGTTGATATGTACTATATAAACATCCTCTCCGTATGATACAATGTTTGCACTTGCATTGATAAAATGTTTTATTTTTTCAATGCCATTTGTCCATCAACCGTCAGTACTTGTATTTTATTTATAGTGAACAGTAGTACAGGTACATGCTTTTTGTATATTGCTTATCAAATCAAATGTTATTAATCACAAACACATATTTAGCAGATGTTATTGCGGGTGTAGCGAAATGCTTGTGTTTCTAGCTCCAACTGTGCAGTAATATCTAACAATACACACAAATCTAAAAAGTAAAATAATTGAATTAAGATATATAGAAAATGTAGGATGAGCAATGTCGGAGTCCGGAGTATAAATGTATATACTGAGTATACAAAACATTAAGAACAAAACATTAAGAACTCTTACAAAACATTAAGAACTCTTTCCATGACATAGACTGACCAGGTGAATCCAGGTGAAAGCTATGATCCCTTGTTGATGTCACTTGTTAAATATATATATATATATATATATATATATATATATATATATGTCAAATATATGTAAAATCTACCACTCCAGTGTTTTAATTTCTATATTGTATTTACTTCGCCACCATGGCCTATTTATTGCCTTTACCTCCCTTATCTCACCTCATTTGCTCACATTGTATATAGACTTATTTTTCTACTGTACTATTGACTGTATGTTTGTTTTACTCCATGTGTAACTCTGTGTTGTTATATGTGTCGAACTGCTTTGCTTTATCTTGGCCAGGTCGCAGTTGTAAATGAGAACTTGTTCTCAACTTGCCTACTTGGTTAAATAAAGGTTAAATAAAAAATTTAAATCCACTTCAATCAGTGTAGATGAAGGGGAGGAGACAGGTTAAAGAAGGATTTTTAAACATTGAGACAATTGAGACATGAATTGTGTATGTGAGCCATTCAGAGAGTGAATGGGCAAGGCAAAACATTGAAGTGCCTTTGAACAGGGTATGGTAGTAGGAAGCATTGGCGTCAACATGGGCCAGCATCCCTGTGGAACGTTTTCGATACCTTGTAGAGTCCATGCCCTGACAAATTGAGGCTGTTCTGAGGACAAAAGGGAGAGGTGCAACTCCATATTAGGATGGTGTTCCTAATGTTTTGTATACTCAGTGTATATATGTGATGGGATGTATAGACAATATGGACAGTATATGGATATGTATAGAATATGTAGTATATCTGAAGAATAGTATATGTACAGCAATAATTAAATAGGATAGGCCTTGACTAGAATACAGTATGTAAACTCTAAGGTGCAGGGTTGAGTTCCGGGTGGTAGCCATCTAGTAACAGTGACTAAATTTCAGGGCAGGATACTGGTCGGAGGCCAGCTAGTGATGACTATTTAACAGTCTGATGACCTTGAGTTGTTCAGTCTCTCAGTCCCAGCTCTGATGCACCTCTACTAACCTCGCTGTTTGGATGGTAGCGGGGTGAACAGGCTGTGGCTTGGGAGGCTGAGGTCCTGGAGGGCAGGCAGTGTACCCCTCAGTGATGCGTTGGGTAGACCGCACCACCCTCTGGAGACCCCTTTGGTTGCGGACTGTGCAGTTGTCGTACCAGGCGGTTATACAGGCCGACAGGATGCTCTCAATGGTGCATCTGTAAAAGTTTGTGAGGGTCCTAGGGGCCAAGATTAATTTCTTCTGCCTCCTGAGGTTGAGTATGATTTATAATTTCATCTGTAGTACACTATGATTTGTATTGCCTCCTGTACAGCTGAGCACAGAGGCATACCAGCAGGATGAGAGAGGTTAGATGACAGGTGTGTGTAATTTAGTAGGGCCAGCTGATCATGTTGTTGAGAAGGAGATCAGAGACCCTTGACTTATTCAACATTTTGTTGTGTTACAGCTTGAATTCAAAATGGATTTTTAAAAAAATCAACAAAATCTCACCAATCAAAGGGAAAACATGTTTTTAGAAATGTTTGCAAAATTAAATATAGAAATATCTAATTTACATAAATATTCACACCCCTGGGTCATTACATGTTAGAATTACCTTTTGGAAGTGATACCAACTGTGAGTCTTTATGGCTAAGTCTCTAAGAGCTGTACACATCTGGATTGTACAATATTTGCACATTATTCTTTAAGAAATTCTATAAGCTCTATCAAGTTGGTTGTTGATCAATGCTAGACAGCGATTTTCAGGTCTTGCCTAAGATTTTAAAGCCGATTTAGGTTGAAAATGTAACTAGGTCACTCAGGAAATTTCAATGCCGTCTTGGTAAGCAACTCCAGTGTATATTTGGCCTTGTGTTTGAGGTTGACCTGCTGAAAGGTGAATTTGCCTCCCGGTGTCTGTTGGAAAGCAGACAGAATCAGGTTTTCCTCAAATATAGAGTTCCTAACAGACCTGAGGACAACTAGAAACATTCCATATTGGCCTGGTAGGATCCAGACCCGGTCTGATCCGAGTGAGGGAAGCAGCAGAAAAGTTATTAACTGGAGGTAAAGCGGGAGAGGAGGGAGAGAGAGGTGCCACTCTAGCAGGCTGGGGAGGGGCTGTACTGTGAGGGAGTGACGCAGGGAGGGAGAGACGAGAGACAGCAACCAGCCTAGCCAACTAGCGCTATAGTAGACTAATATGTGCCTTAGCTAGGTTATTTATCATCAAATATGATTCTGTCATTTTATTTCCATCTTCCATTGATTAGACATCTCCAAGCTTTTTCCCCACATAGATGCTCTATGACTGTAGCCTATTGCCGCTTTGACTTATGATTGGCCAACAAGAGACACGTGCCACGCTCCACTCTCATGAAAAGCAAGAGCAGCAGCATCAATTATAAAATGACTATACTTCTGTCTCTCGACTGCAGCTGTCCTTTTTGGATATGTACAGACCCTCCAGTTAAAGTTACACTAACCCGAAACCCGTGACAATCATATCAGATCCGACCCAGACCTGTGACATTATTTTGAATTCTGGATCTGGACCTGCTCGGATCCCGGATTTGGTTTCGGGTATTCGGGTTCAGGTGGATCCGTGAAGACCTCTAGAACAGGCTTCCTTCTTTCACTCTGTCAATTAGGTTCATATTGTGGAATAACTACAATCTTGTTGATCCATCCTCAGTTTTCTCCTATCACAGCCATTAAACTGTAACTATTTTAAAGTCACCATTGGCCTCATGGTGAAATCGCTGAGCAGTTTCCTTCCTCTCTGGCAACTGAGTTAGAAAGGATGCCTGTATCTTCGTCTTGACAGGGTGTGTTAATACCTTCACCATGCTCAAAGGGATATTCAGTGTCTGCTTAGGTTTTTTTTTACCATCTACCAATAGGTACCCTTCTTTGCTACCAATAAGTACCCTTCTTTGCAAGGCATTGAAAAACCTTCCTGATCTTTGTGGTTGAATCTGTGTTTGAAATTCACTCAACTGTGGGACCTTATAGATAATTGTATGTGTGTAGTAGCAATGAAGTAGTCATTCAAAACTCATGTTAAACACTATTATTGCACACAGAGTGATTCCATGCAACTTATTATTATTATTATTTATTTTTTGTCATTTAGCAGACGCTCTTATCCAGAGCGACTTACAGTAGTGAATACTTACATTTCATTTCATTTAATGCATTTTCTTTTTTTTTTTGTACTGGCCCACTGTGGGAATTGAACCCACAACCCTGGCGTTGCACACACCATGCTGGCGTTGCAAACACCATGCTCTACCAACTGAGCCACAGGGATGGCTTATTAAGCACGTTTTTACTACTTTTTTATTTAGGCTTGCCATAACAAAGGGGTTGAATACTTAGACTCAAGACATTTCAGCTTTATTTATTTTTGTACACATTTTTTTTATTTTTATCTAAAAACATCATTCCACTTTGACATTATGTGCATTGTGGGTATTATTATTGTGTGTAGGCCAGTGACACAACATCTCAATTGACACAACTAAATGTGGACGAAGTCAAGGGGTGTGAATACTTTCTGAAGGCACTGTATCAGTGGGGCCGCCCGTTAATCACGTTGCTGTACCATGCTATGGATGCTTTAGATGCTATGGATTTTATAGATTCTATGGATGCTATAGGTACTATGGATGCGATGGATACTATATATGCTATGGATGATATTGATACTATGGTGTATGGGTGACAATGCTTTGTTGTTGAGACGCTGGTAAAAGTGAAAACACGTGGGTATGGTTTGGTGTCAATCCCATTTACATTTAGTTTATTCTGATAGAGATTAGTGGTAGGTTAAAGGTTATCATCATTAGGCTGTGATGAGAGCGGTGTGTGTCCTTACCTGCCTGTGTAAGAACATTGTGGACTACAGCACTGATTTAAACCCCTCTAACACACTACAACTCTCTATCTCTATCTCTCTCTCAATTTAAATGTACATTTCAGGTTTTTATTGGCATGGGAAACATGTGTTTACACTGCCAAAGCAAGTGAAATAAACAATATAAAATGAACAGTAAACATTACACTCACAAACATTCTAAAAGAATAAAGACATTTCAAATATCATATTATGTCTATATACAGTGTTGTAATCATAGTTAAAGTACAAAAGGGAAAATAAATTAACATAAATATGGGTTGTATTTACAATGGTGTTTGTTCTTCACTGGTTGCCATTTTCTTGTGGCAACAGGTCACACATCTTGCTGCTGTGATATTTCACCCAGTAGATATGGGAGTAAATCAAAATATGATTTTTTTTTCTCAAAATTATTTGTGGGTCTGTGTAATCTGAGGGAAATATGCCTCTCTAATATGGTCATACATTTGTCAGGAGGTTAGGAAGTGCAGCTCAGTTTCCACTTCATTTTGTGGGTAGTGTGCACATAGCCTGTCTTCTCTTGAGAGCCAGGTCTGCCTTCGGTAGCCTTCTCAGTAGCAAGGCTATGCTCACCGAGTCTGTACATAGTCAAAGATGTCCTTAATTTTGGGTCAGTCACAGTGGTCAGGTATTCTGCCACTGTGTACTCTCTGTTCAGGGCCAAATAGCATTCTAGTTTTCTCAGTTTTTTTGTTAATTCTTTCCAATGTGACGTAATTATCTTTTTGTTTTCTCATGATTTGGTTGGGTCTAATTGTGTTGCTGTCCTGGGGCTCTGTGGGGTCTGTTTGTGTTTGTGAACAGAGCCCAAGGACCAGCTTGCTTAGGGGACTCTTCTCCAGGTTCATCTCTCTGTAGGTGATGGCTTTGTTATGGAAGGTTTGGGAATCTCTTCCTTTTAGGTGGTTGCAGAATTTAACAGCTCTTTTATGGATTTTGATAATTAGCCTAATTCTACTCTGCATGCATAATTTTGTGTTTTACATTGTACACTGAGGATATTTTTGAAGAATTCTGCATGCAGAGTCTCAATTTGGTGTTTGTCCCATTTTGTGAATTATCTGTTGGTGAGCGGACCCCAGACTTCACAACCATAAAGAGCAATGGGTTCTATAACTGATTCCAGTATTTTTAACCAGATCCTAATTGGTATGTCGAATTTCATGTTTATTTTGAAGGCATAAAAGGCTCTTGTCTCTTAGATAGTTCACAGCTTTGTGGAAGTTACCTGTGGGCCTCATGTTTAGGCCGAGGTATGTATAGGTTTTTTGTGCTCTTAGGGCATCGGTGTCTAGATGGATTTTTTATTTGTGGTCCTGGCAACTGGACCTTTTTTGGAACACCATTATTTTTTGTCTTACTGAGATTTACTGTCAGTGCCCAGGTCTGACAGAATCTGTACAAAAGATCTAGGTGCTGCTGTAGTCCCTCCTTTGTTGGGGACAGAAGCACCAGATCATCAGCAAACAGTAGGCATTTGACTTCAGATTCTAGTAGGGTGAGGCCGGGTGCTGCAGACTGTTCTAGTGCCCTCGCCAATAGTTTATATATATGCTGAAGAGGGTGGGGCTTAAGCTGTATCCCCGTCTCATCCCCAGGCCCTGTGGAAAGAAATGTGTGTTTTTTTGTCAATTTTAATCGCACACTTATTGGATTTTATAATGTCGTATGTTTTTCCCCCAACATCACTTTGCATCAATTTGTATAGCAGACCCACATGCCAAATTGAGTCTCAAGCCTTTTTGAAATCAACAAAGCATGAGAAGACTGCATTTGTTCTAGTTTGTTTGTTTGTCAATTAGGGTGTGCAGGGTGAATACGTGGTCTGTCGTACGGTAATTTGGTATAAAGCCAATTTGGCATTTGCTCGGTACATTTGCTCAGAAATGTACGAGTCTGCTGTTAATGATAATGCAGAGAAGTTTTCCCAAGGTTGCTGTTGACAGATATCCCACGGTAGTTATTGGGGTCAAATTTGTCTCCACTTTGGTGATCAGTCCTTGGTTCCAAATATTGGGGAAGATGTCAGAGCTGAGGATGATGTTAAAGAGTTTAAGTGTAGCCAATTGGAATTTGTGGTCTCTATATTTTATCATTTCATTTAGGATACCACCAACCCCACAGGCCTTTTTGGGTTGGTTAATTTTCTTCGGTTGTCTGCTTTAATTGTTTTATTTGATAGGGAAGCTGAGAGGTCAAATATACTGTTTAGGTTTTCTACTGCCAAGTTTACACCTTCGCTATTACAGTGAAACCTTTTGTCCAGGAAATTGTCAAGAAGGGATTGAATTTGTTGTTGCCTAATTGTTATTTGGTAGATTTTCACACTACTTTCCTTCCATCTGTAGCATTTCTTAATATTATTCAGTTATTTTGGCCTTGATGCCTCATGATTGAGCATAGGTCTGTTCAAGTAGAGTGTGATTTTGCTGTGATCTGATAGGGGTGTCAGTGGACTGACTGTGAACGCTCTAAGAGACTCTGGGTTGAGGTCAGTGATAAAGTAGTGCCAAGTCTCTCCCTCTCTCTCTCTCTCTCTCCCCCTCTCTCTCTCTCTATTCCTCTCTGAAGGGGGTGTTAATGGTAGCCAGAGCTACAGCCAGTCTAATGCTTGGGACTATCTCCCTGTCCTGCTCAGCCACAGTTTATTTGTTTGATACACACAGTTTACAGTCAAGCAGCATTTTATCAAGTGATTCACTTCACTGAGAACAAAGAGTAAGGAACATCAATACTTAAAATGCTCTTACCAACTTTTTTTCCTCTCTCACTCTTCAGTGCAATCTCTCTGTGCTCGGTACGGTAATTGCTTACCAGCAATCACAGGCTTAATTGCGCTTTCCCTCAGTGTTGTTTAAACCAACGCCCACGCAGTGGGAAATGACCTCTGACCTCTGGGGACAGAAAGAGAGAGGGAGAGAGATGTAAGGGCTGGAGTCATTGTAGTGGATGACCAGGGGGAGAGTTTTTCACAGGGGTGTTTTCACAGGGGTGACACACACACACATTATGCTTATAGGCTGGTTATTAATGCCATGCAGATGTCGGGAGACTGTTTAGTCTTACATGCTGGGTCACAGAGAATGACAGAGTCACATCACTCTGAGCCTGGCTGAGGTTATTACTGTTGGTGACGTGGGTGTTTTGCGATGTTTCCTTACAGACCTTTCATATACTGTATGTTATTTGTATAAAGTTAAAGTACGATGGCCAGTCAATGGAAATGGATAGGTTGATGTCGTGAGGACAATACATTCATGCAGTTAACGTATTTATTTAGTGGCCTATGCAGGAATAAAACCCACAACTCTGCTATTGCCAGCTCCATGCTCACACCAACAACAGTAAGCTATGGGAACCACTACTGGTATTTTAACAGCGAGAGATGAGGTTCTCAGAGTGGTCCCAGGAGACGTGTTTGTGTGGTTTCTTTCTCTCTAGTATTAAATAACTGTCAGAGAAGTTGTAGTTGTACACTGAACAAAAATATAAACACGACGTGTAAAGTGTTGATCCCATGTTTCATGAGCTGAAATAAAAGATCCCAGAAATGTTCCATACACACAAAAAGCTAATTTCTCTCAAATGTTGTGCACACATTTGTTTACATCCTTGTTAGTGAACATTTCTCCTTTGCCAAGATTATCCATCCACCTGACAGGTGTGGCATATCAAGAAGCTGATTAAACAGCATGATGATTACACAGATACACCTTGTGCTGGGGACAATAAAAGGCCATTCTAAAATGTACAGTTTTGTCACACAATACAATGCCACAGATGTCTCAAGTTTTGAGGGAGTGTGCAACTGGCATGCTGACTGCAGGAATGTCCACCAGAGATGTTGCTTGAGAATTTAATGTTAATTTCTCTACCATAAGCCACCATTAACTTCGTTTTAGAGAATTTGGCAGTACGTCCAACCGGCCTCACAACCGCGGGTGGGGGGGGGCTCATTCTGATTGGCTGGGCCTGGCTCCCAAGTGGGTGTGCCTCTGCCTATTCATGTGAAATGAATTTATTTCAAATGACTGATTTCCTTCTATGAACTGTAACTCAGTAAAATCTTAGAAATTGCATTTATATTTTTGTTCAGTATATATTATGTCAACACTATATCAAGGCTAGTGGCGGTTGGTGCCGTTCAAGAAGGGATGACAATAAAACAACTTATTTTTATTACAGCACATTGCATGTCATTCACTGTCATTCATATTCCATTCACCCAGTTCAATGTGACAGCGATAGTTTTAGGCTATTACATGATACTCTAATTTACCCTATACCCATTACATTTACATTTACGTCATTTAGCAGACGCTCTTATCCAGAGCGACTTACAAATTGGTCCATTCACCTTATGATATCCAGTGGAACAACCACTTTACAATAGTACATCTATATCTTTTTTTTGTTGGGGGGGGGGGGGGGGGGGGGGTTAGAAGGATTATTATATCCTATCCCAGGTATTCCTTAAAGAGGTGGGGTTTCAGGTGTCTACGGAAGGTGGTGATTGACTCCACTGTCCTGGCGTTCTGAGGGAGCTTGTTCCACCATTGGGGTGCCAGAGCAGCGAACAGTTTTGATTGGGCTGAGCGGGAACTGTGCTTCCGCAGAGGTAGGGGGGCCAGCAGGCCAGAGGTGGATGAACGCAGTGCCCTTGTTTGGGTGTAGGGACTGATCAGAGCCTGAAGGTACGGAGGTGCCGTTCCCCTCACAGCTCCGTAGGCAAGCACCATGGTCTTGTAGCAGATGCGAGCTTCAACTGGAAGCCAGTGGAGTGTGTGGAGAGAGCGGGGTGACGTGAGAGAACTTGGGAAGGTTGAACACCAGACGGGCTGCGGCGTTCTGGATGAGTTGTAGGGGTTTAATGGCACAGGCAGGGAGCCCCGCCAACAGGGAGTTGCAGTAATCCAGACGGGAGATGACAAGTGCCTGGATTAGGACTTGCGCCGCTTCCTGTGTAAGGCAGGGTCGTACTCTGCGAATGTTGTATAGCATGAACCTACAGGATCGGGTCACCGCCTTGATGTTAGCGGAGAACGACAGGGTGTTGTCCAGGGTCACGCCGAGGCTCTTAGCACTCTGGGAGGAGGACACAATGGAGTTGTCCACCGTGATGGCGAGATCATGGAAAGGGCAGTCCTTCCCCGGGAGGAAGAGCAGCTCCGTCTTGCCGAGGTTCAGCTTGAGGTGGTGATCCGTCATCCACAATGATATGTCTGCCAGACATGCAGAGAGGCGATTCTCCACCTGGTTATCAGAAGGGGGAAAGGAGAAGATTAATTGTGTGTCGTCTGCGTAGCAATGATATGAGAGACTGTTACCCTATACCCATCATGAGGTTGCTACAACCTAGCCTATGGATGAAAGTTTATAATGTAGGTGCATAGGTCCAAAGACCGATTGGAGAAATCAGGTAAACAATGAACCATAATCCCAACTCGTGACTTTACTACCCTGCATGAATCTGCAGGTAGCTAACCAACCAGGTTCAATGTTAGCTAGTTAACATTAGGCTAGAGCTAGCTAAGCAAATGGCTCTGAGATACAAATAATAAGGTCAATACACGTAATGTTAGCTAGCTAGGTAAACAATCAACCATAATCACAACTCATGACATTACTACCCTGCATGAATCTGCAGGTAGCTAACCAACCAGGTTCAATGTTAGCTAGCTAACATTAGGCTAGAGCTAGCTAAGCAAATGGCTCTGAGATACAAATAATAAGATCATACACGTAACGTTAGCTAGCTAGCCAGCCAGCTAACATTAGCTAGCTAGCTAACAGTACTCTTTAACTTGAAATGAAAATGACTTTGTGTCAAAATTAGAAACGTGTAATATCTGAAATGTAGCTAGCTAGACTATCTTACCCGTATACATCATGGATGGACACCTCTCCCTGTCACAGATGCCATGGTTGCCCTTAGTTTGAAGAGGTTTTATCCATCTCCTTAGCTATCATACTCTAATTCCACTGATTTCAAAACTCGATCCTCCACAAAGTGGAGAGCAGCACTTGTGCAGTTCTTCTACGCAATAAATTAAAAAAAGACACGTTAGACAGGATTACCTACACATACTGACCAGCTTGTGTGATTGCAGAGGGCCAGGTGATGGTGATATTATAGCAGGGTAGTAACTATAAATCAGTTCAGAGCCAACTGTTACACACTGACAAGCAGCAGTAATCACCGAGGACAGGTTGAGGATGGATCTGATGAGGATGTGCCCTAATGACATAAATTAAACCGTCTGTTGATGAGGACGGGTGTGTTTATCTGCGTTTATCTGAAAGACAGTGGGATGTTAGAGATCGTAGTCTTATTTAGGCAACTGTGACAAAGTTGGCCATTATCTCGTGCACATGATAATGTTTCTTGAAGTCAGGAACAGTTTTACTCCAAAATTTAGAATTTATTTGAATAAATAGATAAATACACCAATAGTTAAAATCATGCTGAAAGGATAAAACAAGAATCAAAAGGTAAGAGCATAAAACATGCTCTCCTCTACCCTTGCTTTCAGCTACTTACACTGCCTCTTTCCCACAAACACATATACACCTGTATTCAATCAACTCAAATTGGTGGGCGAGACTACAATTATCTCATTAGCCAATCCTGACTCAACACATTTTTTTACACAGATTCAATTACACACTTGACTGTAGCAGATTACATGGTGAATAAACGTTGACAATGGAAGGCGATGAAACATTACTGAACAGGTCCCTTTAATAAATAAACGTTAACACATTCACACACACAATGGGGAATGTATGAGTCTTTAGGTGAGGATGTCCAATCACAGGAACTCCTCTGTAGAGGAATCCTTCAACTAAACCCTTTGACCTCTCCAGGAGCATGGCAGCTGCTTTGACAACAGGTCGTTATGACTGTGTTGCCGAGTCATTTTGATTTGATTAGACTGTGATAGGCATTATTATATTTTGATTTGATTAGACTGTGATAGGCATTATTATATTTTGATTTGATTAGACTGTGATAGGCATTATTATATTTTGATTTGATTAGACTGTGATAGACATTATTATATTTTGATTTGATTAGACTGTGATAGGCATTATTATATTTTGATTTGATTAGACTGTGATAGGCATTAATATATTTTGATTTGATTAGACTGTGATAGGCATTATTATATTTTGATTTGATTAGACTGTGATAGACATTATTATATTTTGATTTGATTAGACTGTGATAGGCATTATTATATTTTGATTTGATTAGACTGTGATAGGCATTATTATATTTTGATTTGATTAAACTGTGATAGACATTATTATATTTTGATTTGATTAGACTGTGATAGACATTATTACATTTTGATTTGATTAGACTGTGATAGACATTATTGTACAGCCAATGTCTAGTGCTATGCCAGTAATTGAGATCAGTCTCTCTTGACAGGTTTTTCTAACAACAGACTGGGCCATTTATGAGATATTGTATTTATAGATTCATGAGGTATTAATAATATTGA
This sequence comes from Salmo salar, assembly GCF_965601325.2. Classification (NCBI taxonomy): domain Eukaryota; kingdom Metazoa; phylum Chordata; class Actinopteri; order Salmoniformes; family Salmonidae; genus Salmo; species Salmo salar. The sequence continues at coordinate 46,409,148 of NC_138309.1, read as the reverse complement.
AATTCAACCTGGCTAGGGTCCAGTGGGGTGGGTATTTGATCCATTGACAGAAAGAGAGAGATATTCAAAGTGATTTGAAAGGTTAGTAAAATGAAAAATAATTTGCACTATGACATGTTTTGTCCCAGTGTCTAGTTAGAGCGAATGGCTGTGCCGCTGCCAAACTGTAAACTCAAGCAGATGTTTAGAGAATGATGTAATTATGTAACAGAGGTAGATGATAGGAGGGAGAGGTAAAGCCGACAGACAGACAGACAGACAGACAGACAGACAGACAGACAGACAGACACACACACACACACACACACACACGCACACACAGACACACACACACACACACACACACACACACACACACCACACACACACACACACACACACACACATACCTCAAGTATTGCTCGGTATGTGTCAGTGTTGACAGTGTGACATTGTTCAAACATGCTCCCGTGGCGTATTGGTGACACAGAGCCGTGAAACTACATAGCAGTTCTGTCCATTCAGCGGTCCACTACAAACTCAGAGCATCCCAGAGTGATAAGAGAAAGAGAGATAATCATCACGTCATACTCAACCAGTTCTCACAGTCTCACGTCATAGTTAGACGTTTATCCATGTTGTTACAAACATCAAATTTCAAAGTGTTTAAGCTTTAGTTTTGGCATCATCTCTGAATTCTTAAGGTTAGGTATTAACTCTGAATGGTTAAGGTTTGGGATACGCTTAAAACAAAAATCTCAAAGACAACTTTTGTATCGCTGGATTCGAAACGTACTACCTTTGGAATCAGAGGCAGATGCTTACGCCCATCCGCCATCCCTGTCCACAATGCCCTAGCAAAACCAAAAACGACTTGAAGGTAACAGCTCTGACTGTTGCCCCTAGTGACCGGTTTCCACGTCATCTCCCTACATGGATGGACGTTGAATACTGACTTGAATCACAGGTGACCTGGCTGATCATACTACTGTCTCAGCTGGAGGGTCCCGTTGTGAGACCTCTGCTGCAGGGGAGCACAGAACACACACATGCACACTGACATGGGGTTAACTGGCGTCTACGACCCCCACACACACACCAGACTCCACACACACAAGGGACTTTGGATAGAGGCTAAGGGAGGATCGGCAGACGAGGGCCAGTGTGTGTGTGTGTCAGAACACAGACAGACCACACACTGCCTAGCAGATCTGTTTAAAGGCCAGGACCTGTGTTTATCATTCTCTACATCCTGTTCACAGAAATATTTGTCAGCCCACAGCATAATTTTTACTTTGTGTGTCTCTGCAACTCTTCTTGCACACAGAGAGATTTGCATGAGGCTTGTTTTTTTATTTGTTTAACCCTTATTTTAACACATTTACAGCAATGACCTTGGAAAGAGTTACAGGGGAGAGGAAGGGGATGAATGAGCCAATTGGAAGCTGGGGATGATTAGGTGGCCATGAGGGCCAGATTGGGGATTTAGCCAGGACACCAGGGTTAACACCCCTACGATAAGTGCCATGGGATCTTTAGTGACCACAGTGAGTCAAGACACCCGTTTAACGTCCCATCTGAAAGACGGTACCCTACACAAGGCAATGTCCCCAATCACTACCCTGGTGCATTGGGATATATATATTGTTTTAGACCAGAGGAAAGAGTGCATCCTACTGGTCCTCCAGCACCAATTCCAGCAGCATCTGGTCTCCCATCCAGGGATCAACCAGGACCAACCCTGCTTAGCTTCAGAGGCAAGACAGAAGTGGGATGCATGGTGGCATGCTTCTGCATTTTTCAGGATGTTAATGTAGCATCAGAACTTTGAGAACTTTCATACATTGATTTTGGTTCATGATTTGTCAACCCCATTCTCTCACCGGCACACAACCATAGCAATACTTTCTCTGCTGAAATTAGAATAGTCTCTCAACCCCTCTGTATCTCCTTCCCCCACCCTTTCCTACCCTCCCTCCTCTCCTTGTCTCCCTCCCTCATCTCTCTGTCTCCCTCCTCCATCTCCCCCCTGTAGTTCTGCAGTTCAGACTCCAGCAGAGGAGGACTGGAAAGCAGCTTGCAGACCAGGGCATCATGCCTCGTGAGTAACACTATTTTACACACACATACACGTGCAAGTGTACACACACACACGCCTCTCAGCCACCAATGTGACAAGTGTGTCTCATAAGCGTGTGTGACACCATGTACTGCATTACTAGAGAGAGAGAGAGAGAGAGAGAGAGAGAGAGAGAGAGAGAGAGAGAGAGAGAGAGAGAGAGAGAGAGAGAGAGAGAGAGAGAGAGAGAGAGACACCATGTACTGCATTACTAGAGAGAGAGAGAGAGAGAGAGAGAGAGTGGGACACCATGTACTGCGTTACTAGAGAGAGAGAGAGAGTGGGACACCATGTACTGCATTACTAGAGAGAGAGAGTGTGGGACACCATGTACTGCATTACTAGAGAGAGAGAGAGAGTGGGACACCATGTACTGCATTACTAGAGAGAGATAGAGAGAGAGAGAGTGGGACACCATGTACTGCATTACTAGAGACAGAGAGAGAGAGAGAGAGAGAGAGAGAGTGGGACACCATGTACTGCATTACTAGAGAGAGAGAGAGTGTGACACCATGTACTGCATTACTAGAGAGAGAGAGAGTGGGACACCATGTACTGCGTTACTAGAGAGAGAGAGAGAGTGGGAGAGCATGTACTGCATTACTAGAGAGAGAGAGAGCGAGAGTGGGACACCATGTACTGCATTACTAGAAAGAGAGAGAGAGTGGGACACCCTGTACTGCATTACTAGAGAGAGAGAGAGAGAGTGGGACACCATGTACTGCATTACTAGAGACAGAGAGAGACAGAGAGACAGAGAGCGAGAGTGGGACACCATGTACTGCATTACTAGCGAGAGAGAGAGAGTGGGACACCATGTACTGCGTTACTAGAGAGAGAGAGAGAGAGAGTGGGACACCATGTACTGCGTTACTAGAGAGAGAGAGAGTGGGACACCATGTACTGCATTACTAGAGAGAGAGAGAGAGTGGGACACCATGTACTGCATTACTAGAGAGACAGAGAGCGAGAGTGGGACACCATGTACTGCATTACTAGCGAGAGAGAGAGAGTGGGACACCATGTACTGCATTACTAGAGAGAGAGAGAGAGAGAGTGGGACACCATGTACTGCGTTACTAGAGAGAGAGAGGAGTGGGACACCATGTACTGCATTACTAGAGAGAGAGAGAGAGTGGGACACCATGTACTGCATTACAAGAGAGAGAGAGAGAGAGAGAGAGAGAGAGAGAGAGAGAGAGAGAGAGAGAGAGAGTGGGACACCATGTACTGCATTACTAGAGAGAGAGAGTGGGACACCATGTACTGCATTACTAGAGAGAGAGAGTGGGACACCATGTACTGCATTACTAGAGAGAGATAGAGAGGGGGACAACATGTAATGCATTACTAGAGAGAGAGAGAGAGTGGGACACCATGTACTGCAATACTAGAGAGAGAGAGAGAGAGAGTGGGACACCATGTACTGCGTTACTAGAGAGAGAGAGAGAGGGGGACAACATGCAATGCATTACTAGAGAGAGAGAGAGAGTGGGACACCATGTACTGCAATACTAGAGAGAGAGAGAGAGTGGGACAACATGTAATGCATTACTAGAGAGAGAGAGAGTGGGACACCATGTACTGCGTTACTAGAGAGAGAGAGAGAGAGTGGGACACCATGTACTGCATTACTAGAGAGAGAGAGTGTGACACCATATACTGCATTACTAGAGAGAGAGAGAGAGAGAGAGTGGGACACCATGTACTGCGTTACTAGAGAGAGAGAGAGTGTGGGACACCATGTACTGCATTACTAGAGAGAGAGAGAGTGGGACACCATGTACTGCGTTACTAGAGAGAGAGAGAGAGAAAGAGAGAGAGTGGGACACCATGTACTGCGTTACTAGAGAGAGAGAGAGTGGGACACCATGTACTGCATTACTAGAGAGAGAGAGAGAGTGGGACACCATGTACTGCATTACGAGAGAGAGAGAGAGAGAGAGAGAGAGAGAGAGAGAGAGAGAGAGAGAGAGAGAGAGAGAGAGAGAGAGTGGGACACCATGTACTGCATTACTAGAGAGAGAGAGTGGGACACCATGTACTGCATTACTAGAGAGAGAGAGTGGGACACCATATACTGCATTACTAGAGAGAGAGAGAGAGTGGGACACCATGTACTGCATTACTAGAGAGAGAGAGAGAGAGTGGGACACCATGTGCTGCGTTACTAGAGAGAGAGAGAGAGAGAGTGGGACACCATGTACTGCATTACTAGAGAGAGAGAGAGAGCTGGACACCATGTACTGCATTACTAGAGAGAGAGAGAGTGGGACACCATGTACTGCGTTACTAGAGAGAGATAGAGAGAGAGAGTGGGACACCATGTACTGCGTTACTAGAGAGAGAGAGAGTGGGACACCATGTACTGCATTACTAGAGAGAGAGAGGGAGAGTGGGACACCATGTACTGCATTACTAGAGAGATAGAGAGAGAGTGGGACACCATGTACTGCATTACTAGAGAGAGAGAGAGAGTGGGACACCATGTACTGCATTACTAGAGAGAGAGAGCGAGTGGGACACCATGTTCTGCATTACTAGAGATAGAGAGCGAGAGAGTGTGACACCATGTACTGCGTTACTAGAGAGAGAGAGAGAGTGGGACACCATGTGCTGCATTACTAGAGAGAGAGAGAGAGAGTGGGACACCATGTACTGCATTACTAGAGAGAGAGAGAGAGTGGGACACCATGTACTGCATTACTAGAGAGAGAGAGAGAGAGAGAGTGGGACACCATGTACTGCATTACTAGAGAGAGAGAGAGAGTGGGACACCATGTACTGCGTTACTAGAGAGAGAGAGAGAGTGGGACACCATGTAATGCGGTACTAGAGAGAGAGAGAGAGAGAGTGGGACACCATGTACTGCATTACTAGAGAGAGAGAGTGGGACACCATGTACTGCGTTACTAGAGAGAGAGAGAGAGTGGGACACCATGTACTGCATTACTAGAGAGAGAGAGAGAGAGAGAGAGAGTGGGACACCATGTACTGCGTTACTAGAGAGAGAGAGAGAGAGGGACACCATGTACTGCATTACTAGAGAGAGAGAGAGAGAGAGAGAGAGAGAGTGACACCATGTAATGCGTTACTAGAGAGAGAGAGTTTAATTGAACTTGCAACATCGGACAATGGCGCTGAAACACGTCACCCTACCTGTCCTCACTTCTTCGAGCCGATGCTCTTACCTCATGATAACACCACCTAGTCCTTAACACTGTGTAACCAGACACCCCTCATCCCCATAACACTATGTTAAAGATGATCTATACCTCTAACCCCATAATATGATACAGCTGATCTCTGATCTATACCTCTAACCCCATGATATGATACAGCGGATCTATGATCTATACCTCTAACCCCATGATACGATACAGCGGATCTATGATCTATACCTCTAACCCCATGATATGATACAGCGGATCTATGATCTATACCTCTAACCCCATAATATGATACAGCGGATCTATGATCTATACCTCTAACCCCATGATATGATACAGCGGATCTATGATCTATACCTCTAACCCCATGATATGATACAACGGATCTATGATCTATACCTCTAACCTCATAATATGATACAGCAGATCTATGATCTATGATCTATACCTCTAACCCCATAATATGATACAGCGGATCTATGATCTATACCTCTAACCCCATAATATGATACAGCGGATCTATGATCTATACCTCTAACCCCATAATATGAACTGGAGTCATGAAATTGACATATTTCGTCTGCATTTAATGCTCCTATAAATATATTACAAACTGGCTAACATCTGTTAGAGGAACAAGGCATCTCCACTATAGAGGTCAGAGTTGTATTCTGTGTGAGTGCACTTGCCTGGGTATTTATAAACAATGGTGTGTGCAGGGGGAATGCAATCCAGAGGGATAGCACTGCCTGTGTGTGTGTGTGTGTGTGTGTGTGTGTGTGTGTGTGTGTGTGTGTGTGTGTGTGTGTGTGTGTGTGTGTGTGTGTGTGTGTGTGTGTGTGTGTGTGTGTGTGTGTGTGTGTGTGTGTGGGAGAGAGAGAGAGAAAGTTAATAGATGCCGAAACCCTTTTTATGTGTACCGCCGACCTCTCGCCTACTATCACCAGATAAACATCCAATCAAAAAACATTTCTAAAAGAGTATCTGCCCTGTACACCAATCACGTTTGCCCATGCTGCTTGCTTTATCTCCGGGAGACTCCCAAAAACTGATAGGCCATGCCGGGCCTCTGGATTCTCTTCCTCCGCACACTTACCACTGGTTACATATCAAATCAAATCAAATCAAATTTATTTTTATATAGCCCTTCGTACATCAGCTGATATTCTCAAAGTGCTGTACAGAAACCCAGCCTAAAACCCCAAACAGCAAGCAAAGCATGTGAAAGAAGCACGGTGGCTAGGAAAAACTCCCTAGGAAAAACTCCCTAGAAAGGCCAAAAACCTAGGAAGAAACCTAGAGAGGAACCAGGCTATGAGGGGTGGCCAGTCCTCTTCTGGCTGTGCAGGGTGGATATTATAACAGAACATGGTCAAAATGTTAAAATGTTAAAATGTTCATAAATGACCAGCATGGTCAAATAATAATAATCATAGTAGTTGTCGAGGGTGCAACAAGCACGTCCGGTGAACAGGTCAGGGTTCCATAGCCGCAGGCAGAACAGTTGAAACTGGAGCAGCAGCACGGCCAGGTGGACTGGGGACAGCAAGGAGTCATCATACCAGGTAGTCCTGAGGCATGGTCCTAGGGCTCAGGTCCTCCGAGAGAAAGACAGAAAGAGAGAAAGAGAGAATTAGAGAGAGCATATTTAAATACACACAGGACACCGGATAAGACAAGAGAAATACTCCAGATGTAACAGACTGACCCTAGCCCCCCGACACATAAACTACTGCAGCATAAATACTGGAGGCTGAGACAGGAGGGATCAGAAGACACTGTGGCCCCATCCGATGATACCCCCGGACAGGGCCAAACAGGCAGGATATAACCCCACCCACTTTGCCAAAGCACAGCCCCCACACCACTAGAGGGATGTCTCCAACCACCAACTTACCGTCCTAAGACAAGGCCGAGTATAGCCCACAACGATCTCCGCCATGGCACAACCCAAGGGGGGGGGCGCCAACCCAGACAGGAAGACCACGTCAGTGACTCAACCCACTCAAGTGACGCACACACTGTATTGCCCTTCACAGGACAGAGGACTGGACAGTCAAAGCCAAACCTCTGACAGTGTGACAGAGAGACAATGAGCTCTGTTATTTTCCATTCTGTACAGTTTTATTAAGGCTTCTCTTTGTTGTCCGTAATAGTTGTAAGCCATGCCACATCCGACGAACGTCGGAGCCGGTGTAGGAGGATTCAATCTTAGTCCTGTATTTACGCTTTGCCTGTTTGATGGTTCGTCTGAGGGCATAGTGGGATTTCTTATAAATGTCTGGGTTAGAGTCCCACTACTTGAAAGCGGCAGCTCTACCCTTTAGCTCAGTGCGGATGTTGCCAGTAATCCATGGCTTCTGGTTGGGGTATGTACGTACAGTCACTGTGGGGACAACGTCATCGATGCACTTATTGATGAAGCCGGTGACTGATGTGGTATACACCTCAATGCCATTGAATGAATCCCGGAACATATTCCAGTCTGTGCTAGCAAAATAGTCCTGTAGCTCAGCATCTGCGTCATCTGACCACTTCCATATTGAGCGAGTCACTGGTACTTCCTACTTTAGTTTTTCCTTGTAAGCAGGAATAAGGAGGATAGAATTATGGTCAGATTTGCCAAATGGAGGGGGTGGGAGAGCTTTGTACGCATATTTGTGTGGAGTAAAGGTGCTCTAGAGTTTTTTTTCTCTTGTTGCACATGTAACATGCTGGTAGAAATGAGGTAAACTGATTTAAGTTTCCGTGCATTGACGTTACCGGCAATTAGGAGTGCCGCCTCTGGATGAGCATTTTCTTGTTTGCTTATGGCTTTATACAGTTCGTTGAGTGCAGTCTTAGTGGCAGCATCGGTTTGTGGTGGTAAATAGACGAAAACTCTCTTGGTAAATAGTGTGGTCTACAGCTTGTCATGAGATACTCTACCTCTGGCGAGCAAAACCTTGAGACTTCCTTAATATTTGATTTTTAGCACCAGCCAATTGTATATTATTGATGTCGTCGTTCAGCCACGACTCGGTGAAACATAAGATATTACATTTTTTTATGTCCAGTTGGTAGGATAGTCTTGAACGGAGCTCATCCAGTTTATTCTCCATTGATTGCACATTGGCCAATAGGACGGATGGTAGAGGCGGGTTACCCACTTGCCGATGATTTCTCACAAGGCACTCGGACCTGCGTCCCCTGTATCTGCATCTTCTTTTCATGCGAATGACGGGGATTTGGGCCATGTTGGGTATCTGGAGTAAATCCTTCACGTCCAACTCGTTAAAGAAAATATCTTTGTCCAGTTCGAGGTGAGTAATCGCTGTTCTGATATCCAGAAGCTCTTTTCGGTCATAAAGGACGGTGGCAGAAACATTAAGTACAAAATAAGATACAAATAACGTGAAAAAACACACAAAATACACAAAATAGCACAATTGGTTAGGAGCCCGTAAAATGGCTGCCATCTTCTCCGTCGCCATTATTATTATATTGAATGCTTGTCAAATTGATAAATTGCCCTTAGTGTGTTCAAAAATAACTATATGTTCCTGTGACAATACCAACCAGAGGGCGAACATACGGGGGGGAAAAAATGTATGAAATGTATGCATTCACTACTGTAAGTCGCTCTGGATAAGAGCGTCTGCTAAAATGGCTAAAAATTTAAATGTAAAATGAACATATCTTCAAAGACTTTGGTTGCAAGCAGGACTAAGGGTAACACCGACATCATCTTTTAGGGAGCGGTAATGAGGTGACCAATAATGGTTGCAATTGATATCAGCTGTGCGGGTGAATTTAGTTCATATTAATGGTTTAACGAGACATCAGCTGGCGATAATCTAGTGCCATCGATGGTTGCAAAAGGGCCCTTGTTATTTGATTATATTCCATTACATTCTGGAGACTACCCGGTCCATTTCTCAAACTAGACACTCTAATGTACTTATCCTCTTGCTCAGTTGTGCACCGGGGTCTCCCACTCTTTCTATTCTGGTTAGCGCCAGTTTGCGCTGTTCTGTGAAGGGAGTAGTACACAGCGTTGTATGAGATCTTCAGTTTCTTGGCAATTTCTCGCATGGAATAGCCTTCATTTCTCAGAACGAGAATAGACTGATGAGTTTCAGAAGAAAGTTCTTTGTTTCTGGCCATTTTAAACCTGTAATCAAACCCACAAATCCTGATGCTCCAGATACTCAACAAGTCTATAGAAGGCCAGTTTTATTACTTCTTTAATCAAAACAACTGTTTTCAGCTGTGCTAACATAATTGCGAAAGGGTTTTCTAATGATCAATTAGCCTTTTAAAATGATAAACTTGGATTAGCTAACACAATGTGCCATTGGAACACAGTAGTGATGGTTGCCGATAATGGGCCTCTGTACATCTATGTAGATATTACATTAAAAATCAGCCATTTCCAGCTACAATAGTCATTTACAACATTAACAATGTCTACAATGTATTTCTGATCAATTTGATGTTATTTTAAGGGACAAAAAATGTGCTTTTTAAAAAAAAAAAAAGGGACATTTCTAATTTCTTTTGAACGGTAGTGTACATATGGGATGAGTAATGCAAGATAGGTAAACATCATTATTAAAGTGACTAGTGATCCATTGTTAGAGTGGCCAATGATTTCAAGCCTGTGTGTAGGCAGCAGCCTCCCTGTGTTAGTGATGGCTGTTTAACAGTCTGATGGCCTTGAGATAGAAACTATTTTTCAGTCTCTCGGTCCCAACTTTGATGCACCTGTACTGACCTCGCCTTCTGGATGGTAGCGGGGTGAACAGGCAGTGGCTCAGATGGTTGTTGTCCTTGAGGATCTTTTTGGCCTTCCTGTGCCATCAGGTGCTATAGGTGTCCTGGAGGGCAGGTAGTTTGCCCCTGGTGATACGTTGTGCAGACCACACCACCCTCTGAAGAGCCCTGCGGTTGTGGGTGGTGCAGTTGCTGTACCAGGCGGTGATACAGCCCAACAGGATGCTCTCAGTTGTGCATCTGTAAAAGTTTGTGAGGGTTTTAGGTGACAAGCCAAATTTCTCCAGCCTTCTGAGGTTGAAGAGGCGCTGTTGCGCCTTCTTCACCACATTATCTGTGTGGGTGAATCATTTCAATTTGTCCGTGATGTGTACGCCGAGGAACATAAACTTTCCACCTTCTCCACTGCTGTCACGTCGATGTGGATAGGGGGGTGCTCCCTCTGCTGTTTCCTGAAGTCCACGATCATCTCCTTTGTTTTGTTGACATTGAGTGAGAGGTTGTTTTCCTGACACCACACTCCGAGTGCCCTCCCCTCCTCCCTATAGGCTGTCTCGTCGTTGTTGGAAATCAAGCCTACTACTGTTGTGTCGTCTGCAAACTTGATGATTGAGTTGGAGGCGTGCATGGCCACGCCGTCATGGGTGAATGCATTCAACCGAAATTTGTCTTCCTCATTTAACCCAGCCCCTCGTTTATGATTCAAAGAAGAGTCTGCGACTATAAGGTGTTTTTTTTAGCTCTCCTAGCTTTGCATTGGAGCAACTACTGCAAGCTGTTTTATTTCGAACACAACCCTGCATTCCCGTCCTCACACAATTACTGTTGTTGTTTATGCAATCCAAAAACGGTCCATTATTAAGAGCAATCTGGGTGTCATTTGAAAGCCTGTTCTATTTGACAACATGAGTTGTGTAGTTAGAAAATACGATGTTACGGTCTTAGGCTTTCACAATGCAATTCAGGGAAACCGATCAGAATTTTGATGCACATAGACAGTGGCGATTTTAGCATGTAAATCTTGGTGGGGCAAACAAAAACAAACATTTGGGGATGCATTCCAGCAAAGCCACTACACAACACAACATTAAATAATACATTAGTTACACTATAACGGTGACAAACTGTGCCCACAAACTGTTAGGGCCTATATAAAGCTGTCCCTACAGCAGAGTCCCAACAGCAGTCCCAACACCACTACTACACCTGGCTATCAGTGGAGCCTTGACTAGGCAGCGAAACGGTTAATTGAGCCTCATTTACTGCCTTTAAAAAAATAGCTGATATGGCTGACTTACTTAAACAAATGTGGTTTCTACTGACAATTGAGATGTACAAACTATGGCATAAGGGGACGACAAGAGGATAAGAGGAAAGCCATCATTTCGATTAAGACATTAATGAGCGAGCTAGGACATAATTCAGAACATGGGCCAATCTTACAGTGTTCTCCCTGTACACCGAGTCAGAACCGTAGGATAAATAAAGGGAGCATATAAGCTGACAATGAAAGCTCTTACAATATTCAATGATGACATTTCTCTAAAACAGGTTATAGGCTACATGTGCACCACCAGGTCAGAACAGTAGGCAAAATTAAGAGGTGAAAATAGACCAAATTATTAGGGTGAGGCACATGGGCTACTAACAGCTTACTACACAACATACACTTAGTATAACTTTCTTAGCTACAGTATACATATCTCCCTGGCATATTACATAATTTAAGCAGCAGCATACAAGACATTTTTTGGACTCATCTTGTTGTGCTCACTTGCACAGGAAGGTGGCGCGGCGGTGCTTCGTAAGCAAATTTTGTCATCAAAGTTTGGCATTCTCTGGATTTATGGCACTTTCAAGACAACTTGGAACTCTGAAAAAAACAAGGTCGAATCGTGATGACATCAGTGATCTTCAGGTCGTAGCTCTAGAAAGAGGCCCGAGTTGCCGACTTACAATTCCAAGTTGGATGACCGTTCAAAATGTATTTTGCCAGTCGGAGCTCGTTTTTACAGAGTTCCCAGTTGTCTTGAATTCATTGTCAGATTTCGCAGTTCTGAGTTAAGTTGTTTTGAGCGCGGCAGAAATCATGCTGCATGGCCAATGTTGAATGTTTATCATTTTAACCTTGGAAAAAATACCCTTAATCCCAGAATTGGCACCACACACCCACTCCACTGAATAGCAGGCTAGTGATTCCAAACCACTCATTCTTGAATTTGCGATTTCCAACTTGTTGTGTAATGTTTATGTCCAATGGCCAATGAGCACCGATATGTTTTATCTGTAATTTGTCTTCATTATTTCTCTTCGTAGATTGTCAACTTGATTGATGATGATGACTCCTAGCTAAGATTTTAAATGTATGATGTTGACAATCAAAGCTACTGTAGATATAACGTGATTTGACGTCATTTTATCTGTGGCCAATGACCTTGAGCCTTCTTGGATGGGCACTTCTAATGTAACTCTATGGCAGCACCCAAGGGGCTTGAATTTTTGAGCTCTCCCCGTAGATTTTGTGGTGACGTAGTGTCCCCATGAGTGACAGAACACTGAGCCAATCACAGCACAACTAGAGAACATTACCAACCTCTACGTTCCGTATTTTCCACTGGCTTCCCCACCAACACATAAAGCACTGAGCTAGGCTGGAACACCTGCATTTTGGAGCTGCTTTACTCGAGAAAGCAAAAATGAGACCATGTTTGTATGGAGGCTTTATTAACTCAATTATTTTTTATTTTGTTTTACATTGTTTGCAAACTGATATGTGACACGTATTAATGCTTAAACAACATGCAAAACAGGCAACAACAAGAAAGTGGCCTGCCCTGAATGACGGGTTCGCCACTGCACATAGAAAAAAGTCATGAGTGCACTAATTTTCTTCCCAATAGACAAACACAGGGTCATTCTGTTCAGAACAACCCAGGGTATGACGCCATGTGATCTGGTAACTGTACATCAAACATAGTTATTATAAACGTTGACACTGTATATGACATGAGTTTGATGATATGGAAATGTGAAGTGCACATTTGGACTCACGGGTGTTTTAGCTTGTATGACATCAAAGCTGTATTTATTATAATCCTCAACGTCTCATCTTTCAAAATACATAGAATCCTCTTAATTTACAGCATTTCCCTCAGACTACAAAACGATTGCAAAAGTTGCCCAATTAGCGGGAGGGATGGGGGCAACTTCTTGTGGCGCGAGGTGCTCAAGTTCAGAACGGCTGTCAGTCAAAACCCATACAGCACAGTGAAGCGTAGAGCCAGAACTCTGACGTCATGTACAGCATGTTACAGTACAGCCACTGCGTTCCAATTTAGACGTTTATCAGTGCCCAAATCTGCCATTTTCAACCTGTATACAGGTAGGAGTGTAAAGGGTTAAAGATTTTACCAAATAAATGCTCTCACTATTTCTCTCGGTGGATTAATCAAGGTAGCTCGAGCTGCAACACACCAGCAGGTAACCCATCCTAAGAGAAGCATGGATATTGAACCAACCTAATCCAGGATTATTTGTATAGTGTGTGTGTGTGGAAATAAGGCAGTCTTACCCATGTCACAGTCCCCCTTTTAATTAGCTCAACAACAAAAAAACGTATCTAGTGGAGGGAGTCTGACTGCCTTCACACCAAAAAAGAATGGTTCTAAACTGTACCGTTTAAGGGTGGAACCCTTTTTTGAAGGTTATATGAAGAACTTTACTCGTAAAGTTCTAAATGGAACCTGTATGGTGCTATAAAGAACCCTTTCCAAAGGTTCTACAAAGAACCATTACAAAAAGTTTTTTATAGCATCAAAAAAGGGTTCTGCTATGATTAAAACCCTTTTGGGGGCTATATAGAACTAATTTTCTGTTTTTATAGAACCTTTATGGAGAATGGTTCCATAAAGAATCTTATCTGAAATATTCTTTGTAGATGCTTTTGAAGCACCATAGAGTTTTTTTTAAATTCTGGTCAGCCATATTATATTGTATTATTGTGTTATTATTCTTAACTTCTATGGGCTAGGTGGGACGCTAGCGTCCTGCGGGACACTGCCAGTGAAATATCAGGGCGGCAAATTCAAAAACAACAAAATGTCATAATTCAACTTTCTCAAACACAACTATTTTACACCATTTTAAAGATAAACTTCTCGTTAATCTAACCACATTGTCCGATTTCAAAAAGGCTTTACAGCGAAAGCAAAACATTAGATTATGTTAGGAGAGTACATAGACAAAATAATCACACAGCCATTTTCCAAGCAAGGACATGTGTCAATAAAACCCAAAACACAGCTAAATGAAGCACTAACCTTTGACGATCTTCATCAGATGACACTCCTAGGACATTATATTACACAATACATGTATGTTTTGTTCGATAAAGTTCATATTTATATCCAAAAACAGCATTTTACATTGGTGCGTGATGTTCAGAAAATGTATTCCCACCAAAACGTTTGGTGAATGTGCACATCAATTTACAAAAATACTCATCATAAACGTTGACAAAATATATAACAATTAGTTAAAGAATTATAGATAGACTACCCCTGGATGCAACCACTGTGTCAGATTTTAAAATAGCTTTACGGAGAAAGCACATTTTTCAATATTCTGAGTGCATAGCTCAGCCATCACGGTGAGCTATTCAGACACCCGCCAAGTTCGGGGCAACCTAAACTCAGAATTAGTATTAGAAATATTCTCTTACCTTTGCTGATCTTCATCAGAATGCACTCCCAGGACTGCTACTTCCACAAGAATTGTTGTTTTTGTTTGAAATAATCCATATTCATGTACAAATACCTCCGTTTTGTTCGTACAGATCACTTATCCAAAGGCATAACGCGCAAGCGCAGAACGAGGGACGAAAAGTCAAAATGTTCCATTACCATACATAGAAACATGTGAAACGCTGTTTAAAATCAATCTTTATGTTATTTTTTTATGTAAAATTGCGATAATATTCCAACCGGACAATAGCATATTCATTCAAGAAGAAAAAGAAGGAACGGCGTGCTCGCATGACCGCGCATATCCAATCCCTTTGTTGCCAGGCAGACCACTCAGTAACTGAGCTCCTATTATCTGCCCAGTGACAGGAAAATGCTCAAATCACTTTCTGAAGGCTTTAGACAGCCAATGGAAGCCAATGGAAGTGCATTGTCCCCCACAGACGCTGTAGCTTTGATAGAGAATCAAAAGAAGAACTACAATTCTCAGACTTTCCACTTCCTGCTTGGAATTTTCTCAGGTTTTTGCCTGCCATATGAGTTCTGTTATACTCACAGACACCATTCAAACAGTTTTAGAAACTTCAGACTGTTTTCTATCCAAATCTAATAATATGCATATTGTAGTTTCTGGGCCAGAGTAGTAACCTGTTTAAATTGGGTATGTTTGTCATCCGGCCGTGAAAATACTGCCCCCTAGCCCAGACAGGTTTTAATTGACAAGTTGAATCTAGTGAACTACCTCTGGAACAGCCGGGGGTCCCTGAGAAGAGAACTGAGAACCACTGACTGATTTCATCAACCATTCTCAATCGACACAAGGCCATACATGAGTCTTTCCCAAGACACTGGCCATTGTCATATATAACATGTTATTGCATAACACAACAGATTAGATAAACTGAAATGATACTCTAACTCACGGTTGCACAAAAAGAGCTGTGAGAAAACAACACCCCCAAATATTCGAATGAGTCGCCTCCCCTACATTTTAATTATCACTATCACTGCTTAGAACGGGCTTGAACCAGGAAGCTTACAAATAGTGAATTGGAAACCAAGGCTTTCTGAAGGCTTCAGCGATTTCACCAAATTGTGCCAAAAAACAGTTAATTACTCAGAGCTTCATTAGCTGTTCACAATGCAAAGTGGCATCTGCTGGTCAGCAATAAATAGCAGCGTGTGATTATGAGATCGTTTTTCATGTGTTGTGTAAAAAAACTGTAGATTTTAGTGGCCTTTTATTGTCCCCAGCACAAGGTGCACCTGTGTAATAATCATGCTGTTTAATCAGCTTCTTGATATGCCACACTTGTCAGGTGGAGGGATAATCTTTGCAAAGGAGAAATGCTCACTAACAGGGATGTAAACAAATTTGTGCAGAAAATTCTAGAGAAATTAGCTTTTTCTGCATATGGAACATTTCAGCTCATGGGACAACACTTTATATGTTGCTTTTATATTTTTGTTCAGTGTAGATTTGGAAGTATGGTGTCCAGTAGGGGTCGGTGTTTGAAAGCAGCTTGGAATCCAAGAAATCACTGGAACCACAGCGAAGTCAGTGGGATTTTGCAACACACGGTTTAAAAAAGCATGTGATCAAATGAAGCTTCAGATGACGTATTTCTGATAAAGTGAGACACGCATCGGCACACTGCTTTGAAGTTAGCGATTTTGATAAATGCCTCGTAGCTCCGGTATCAAATGTAACGTCACTACTTGTAAGTCATCAGTGGATGTATCGCCACTGGAGATTCAGATGAGCAGCGAGCCCAACTGGTCTGAATCAACTCCTATACAAAATAGTTAACAGTCCAGGGAGGTAATAGTTGGTTTTGCTTGCTGGGTACATGTTGACCGGGTGGGGGACGTTTCTTCCGTGGAGGCTCAGCTGAAGCTGAAGAGAGCCTGTCTGGCAGATGACCTCAATGACAAACTGGCCCTGAGACCTGGCCCCATGGAGCTGGTGCACAAGAATATCATTCCACTTGACTGCTGCCTTCAGACAGGCAGCCGCCACGACATGTATCACTGAGTAACACCTATCTGCCTGCATCTTGAGGTGTGTGACTCATGAACCTGTGTGTGATTTTTCACAGATAAACATGACTTTGCTTTGAGTTTGTTTTTGAGTTTGAAAATAGTGTGTTTTAACTCTTCAGTGGAGGGAAAATTAGGCTATAGAGCTGCAGTGAAATACTAAAAGTAGTCAAACTTTAAAATGTTGTGTGAATCACAAGTAACCACAAGCATGTATTGAATAGTATGCAGTGTTGGTAGTATAGTTTGCAACGTCATAGCTTCCCCATAGAAGTTATGTGGTAACCATAGCAACACTATTAAAGCATACTATTTTGTATACTAGCTGGAGAGAAAAAGAACTTCAGCAAACAATGAAGGGTCCCTTAACCCAAAGTATGTGATTGGGACATATTCAAAAGTTTCTCTTACATCTAAGTATGTTAGTCCTGCTCTCTATATGTGTCCAGCCAGGGTTTCTGTATACGCTGGTTTTATGTTCTCTTCCTCTGTCTCTTCAGTAAACATATTGTGGTCAATAAAGGGCTGGAGCACCGAGGTTTACTCTACCTCCCTATGAACAGGGACATGCTTAATAGAGACAAACAGCAGCTGTATTTGGGTCCAGAGGAGAAGGATGAGTGTGTGTTTGTCTGTGTGTGTGGGTGTCCCTCCCTGCATCTCTGTTTTGACTCTGTCTGATTTACATGGCTCCAGTGAGTCACCTACGAAGGTATCTGATTGAAGAAAGCTGTTGTTCAGCTGTCCGGTAATGTGCCAATGACCTCTTCCATTTTGTTTATCATCTTTGAAAATATTAGATCTCTGAGACTTCAAAACAGTTGAGGTCTGCTGATAGAGATTATAACATCAATACAATAACATACACAGCAATACTAATAGTTACTGAGTTAGAATACCTCATGATAAGCTGTAGATCATACTATTTGCCAAGAGCATTTCAATCCATATTTTTCATATTTACCACAAACCGATGCTGGCACTAGGAGCGCACTCAATGAGCTGTTTAGGGCCATAAACAAACAAGAAAATCCTAGAGGCTGGTGATTTTAAAGCAGGAAAACTGAAATCCGTTTCTACCAGCATTTCTACCAGCATGTCACCTGTGCAACTAGAGGTGAAAAACCTCGAGATCACCTTTACTCCACACACAGAGATGCATAAAACAAATCTCCCTCACCCTCCACTTGGCCAATTTGACCATACCTCTATCCTCCTGATTCCTGCTTACAAGCAAAATCTCAAACAGGAAGTACCAGTGACGCACAATACGGAAGTGGTCTGATGAAACAGATGCTAAGTTACAGGACTGTTTTGCTAGCACAGACTGGAATATGTTTCGGGACTCATCCAATGGCATTAAGGAGTTTACCACATCAATCACTGGCTTCATTAATAAGTGTATCGACGACGTCGTCCCCACAGTAATTGTCACTAACCTAATGAACCTGGGACTGAAGAACTCCCTCTGCAACGGGATCCAGGACTTCCCAGGTGGTGATGATAGGCAACAACGCATCCGCCACTCTGACTCTCAACATGGGATCCCCTCCTGTACTCCATGTTCACCCACGACTGTGGCCAAGCACGACTCCAACACCATCATTAAGTTTGCAGAAGACACAACGGTGGTAGTCCTGATCACCGACGATGATGAGACAGTCTATAGGGAGGTCAGAGACCTGGCAGTGTGGTGCCAGGACAACAACCTCTCCCTCAACGTCA
Organism: Salmo salar; assembly: GCF_965601325.2. Classification (NCBI taxonomy): domain Eukaryota; kingdom Metazoa; phylum Chordata; class Actinopteri; order Salmoniformes; family Salmonidae; genus Salmo; species Salmo salar. Next base: position 46,390,618 of record NC_138309.1, on the reverse strand, counting down.
GCAAGACAAAGGAGCTGATTGTGGACTACAGGAAACCGAGGGCCGAGCATGCACTCATTCACATCAATGGGGCTGTAGTGGAGTGGGTCGAGAGCTTCAAGTTCTTCGGTGTCCACATCACTAAGGATCTATCATGGTCCAAACAGACCAACACAGTCATGAAGAGGGCACACCAACACCTCCTCCCCCTCAGGAGGCTGAAGAGATTTGGCATGGGCCCTCATATCTTCAAAAAGTTATACAGCTGCACCATTGAGAGCATCTTGTCTGGAACCAACAGTAAGGTTGCAAAGGGTCTGAAACTTTCCAGGAAATTTCCCCCCAAAAAACAGAAATTTTCCATGGGAAGGTAAGCCCTGGAATATGGGGAATTTTGCTTAAATTCATCAAAAAAGTTAGCTTATAACAGTGAACCTTTTTGTGGGATACACATAAGGCAATTCTAGGTCTTGTGGCATATTTTGGTTAAACTATCCCCAATTCAATGGAATTGCAACCCTCTGCATGCACAGTGTACTCTTCCATCACATGTACAGCTGATTCTCAAGATCTTGCACACTAATGAGATGCTATTGAGCCCACACTACTACACTGCCTGTGCCAAGGACAACAATTCTGGGCGGGGGGAATATATTTTATATGACACATTATTTTTTGTTAACTAGTAAATAGTAGCCTACAGCAAAGTGTTTTTAAATCATTTCTAACTTGTTAACAATTTCTGCTAGTTAGTTTTTGCTACCATGTGGGTTCTAGCTTGCTTGAGCCTGCTAACTGAGGAGTGTTAATTCACCTGTTTCTATACATGTTTCATTTTAAAACATGTATCTTACAAAGGAGTTGTTTATTCTAACTGCTTAACTATTTATCTGTACATGGAATTGTATTTGGGTTTTTTTTCATCATTTTTTTATAATCTTTACAGGAAAATGCCACGGAGACATTTCACTGCAGCTAATGTAGAAATAAAAGCTGTGTACATTTACAAATACTGTGCCAAAGCATATGTGAAGAATGCAACAAAGATGCAGAATCATCTGGCCAAGTGCATAAAGTTCCCTCAGCGCCCACAACAAGCAACCTCTGACAAAAGTCCCTCTACTTCTATTCGAGGTGAAAATGATTAATCAGACACCAGTATTCTACAAGAGCACAGACACAAGGGACAACAGACACACCGGCCTCTACATTGCGGATGAGCTGAAGGCAGTCATCAATGACCTTGGACCACAGAAGGTATTTGCACTGGTGACAGACAATGCTGCGAACATGAAGGCTGCTTGGTCTAAAGTGGAGGAGTCCTACCCTCACATCACACCCATTGGCTGTGCTGCTCATGCATTGAATCTGCTCCTCAAGGACATCATGGCACTGAAAACAATGGATACACTCTACAAGAGAGCCAAGGAAATGGTTAGATATGTGAAGGGTCATCAAGTTATAGCAGCAATCTACCTCACAATGCAAAGTGAGAAGAATAAGAGCACCACATTGAAGCTTCCCAGCAACACCCGTTGGAGTGGTGTTTTTTATTATATATTTTTTATTTATTTCACCTTTATTTAGCCAGGTAGGCCAGTTGAGAACTATTTCTCATTTACAACTGTGACCTGACCAAGATAAAGCAAAGCAGTGCGACACAAACAACATAGAGTTACACATGGAATAAACAAACATACAGTCAATGACACAATAGAAAAGTCTATATACAGTGTGTGCAAATGGCATAAGGAGGTAAGGTAGTAAATAAGCCATAGTAGCAAAGTAATTACAATTTAGCAAGTTAACACTGGAGTAATGTGCAGATGATGAGGTGCAAGTAGAAATACTGGAAATACTAGTGTGCAAAAGAGCAAAAAAGTAAATAAAACAATTGGGGATGAGGTAGGTAGTTGGATGGGCTATTTACAGATGGGCTGTGTAGAGCTGCAGCGATCGGTAAGCGGTGTTGTCATCATGTTTGACAGTCTCCTGGAGGGGAAGGAGTCTCCAAGAAATGGCCATATCACATATCACGATATGGACAGCCCCATCAAGAGGACCCTCCTGGATGATGTATTTTGGGAGAGAGTGGTAAGCATCCTGAAACCTATAACAGTAGCCATTCCACGGATTGAGGGAGACAATGCCATCCTGTCTGATGTTCAGACTCTGCTTGCAGATGTAGGAGAAGAAATCCGTACTGCCCTGCCCACTTCACTGTTGCTCCAAGCAGAGGAAACTGCAGTTCTGAAATATATCAAAAAGCGTGAAGACTTCTGCCTGAAGCCCATACACGCCACAGCGTACATGTTGGACCCCAAGTATGCTGGCAAGAGCATCCTGTCTGGTGCAGAGATCAACAAGCCCTATGGTGTCATCACTACCATGTCTTGCCACCTTGGCCTGGATGAGGGCAAGGTTCTTGGCAGTCTGGCGAAGTATACTTCCAAGCAAGGGCTTTGGGATGGAGATGCAATATGGCAGTCGTGCCAAATATCTCATCAGCCACCTGGTAGAAGGGACTTTGTGGATCTGAGGCTCTTTCCCCTGTTGTCTCCATCATCCTACAAATCCCACCAACATCAGCCGCCTCAGAGCGCAACTGGTCCTTGTTTGGGAAAACACACACCAAAGCACGCAACAGGCTGACCACTACAAGGGTTGAAAAATTAGTGGCCATCCAGGCACATTTAAGGCTTTTTGAGCCTGACAACGAGTCATCCTCAACAAGGTTGGAAAGTGACAGTGAAGATGAGGCCTCAGAGTCTGATGTTCAAGAGATGGACATTGAGGAGGTCCAGGGAGAAGACATGGAAGCCTGAGAGGAAGACAACCAAAGCTTTAGTTTCTAGACTATTATTTTACAGATGTATGTTGAAAACGGTTTTGGGAGATGCAATGGATCATTGGGTATCATTCAATATTCCCTTTCTTTTGTTGTTCAGTGAAATCATCCCATGTGAAGAGTCAACTAATTTAATTAAAGTTAAATTCGTAACTAAAAAATATATATTTTTTTCTATTGGATTTAATCATTTGCAATTATGTCTAATTATGATAAGGTAAAAGGTTTATGTTTCTGTCTCCATATTATATGATAAATATATCCAATGCAAAAAAACATCTACATTTAAATGGTATTACTATTAATTTGCATACATTTCTGTTAATTCCCATATATTCCAGTTAATTCCCACGGAAAGTTTCCACCTCTGAATGTTCCCAAAAATGTGCAACCCTAGCCATAAGACTGCTAAATAGTTAGTCCGTGTAGCTATTTGGTTAACTATTTAACTATCTGAATTGACCCTTTTTGCACTAACTTTTTTGACTCAATCACATACGCTTCTGCTACTGTTTATTATCTGCCACTTTATTCCTAGTTATATGTACATACAGTATCTACCTCAATTACCTCGTAGACCTGCATATTGACTGTTACTGGTACCCCTTGTATATACTTACTTATTTAAAACTCTATATTGTTGGTTTAAGGGCTCGTAGGTAAGCATTTCACAGTTATATCCGGTGCATGTGATAAATACAATTTGATTTGATATAGCCAAGTTATCGTTACTCATTGTGTATCTATTATAACTTGTATTATTACGTGTTTTACTTTTCTATTATTTCTCTATTTTCTTTCTCTCTACATTGTTGGGAAGACCCCGTAAGTAAGCATTTCACTGTTAGTCCACACCTGTCGTTTACGAAGCATGTGACAAATTGTCACTTATACTCCCTCTCTGACCTCTAGGTCGCCAGACTGCTGATTATTACGCACACCTGTCACCATCGTCACATGCTTAATGACACTCACCTGGACTCCATCACCTCCTTGATTACCTGTCCTATTTATGTCACTCCCTTTGGTTCCTTCCCCAGACATTATTGTTTCATGTCGGTGCGCTGTTCGTGTTTCTTGTTTTGTTTGTATATTAAATGTATTCACTCCCTGAACTTGCATCCCGACTCTCAGCGTACATCATTACACAAATAAAATGATATTTTATTTGATAATAGCCCAGAGGTGACCTGTTCTGTCCCTGACTGGGACTAAAGTAGGCAACCCTACTTCCTGAATAGAGAGAGAGAACTGAGACAGAAAGCATGCAGGGCATTCTATGTTATTACAATTTTGCTAAAACTAATTGAATGTGTCATTGAACTGATTGCACTTGGCAGTGAGGTGTAGGGTTTCACCCAATGGGACAAACACCCCATGACAGAGTTCTGTAAGATTGCATGGAGGGCAGAATTTGGCCAATATCCACTAATAATAAAAACTAAAAAAAGAGCAATTCAGTTTTGGAAACATCTCAAATACCCCCTCGCATATCATTACCAAGCCCTGCAATGCCAAGAGCTGAGCAAAGAAAATAGTCCCCTCATCCAGCTGGTCCTGGGGCTGAGTTCACAAATCTGTTCTACTAACACACTGAAGCCTCAGGACCAGAACATCCAATCAATCAGAATAAACAAAGTTACAACAGTCAAAACAAAACCACATGACCTATTGAGAAACACAATCACAAAGCAAAATGCAGTGCTATCTGCCCTAAATCGACAGTACACCATGGAAAACTATTTGACTTATTGACTATTTGAGAGAGATCCAACCAACAGGATATAACACCGAGGTGAGTGCACAAGGCCATGTGTGAAGGACCAGAGGAAGACACAGAGCGGGGCTGATAGTGTGATTGAAACCAGGATTGACTCTTGGCAGGTCACATGTTCTCATACTAAACGAGACACACACACACACACATTACCACCCTCCTCCCCTCTCCTGGCTCTGTCCCAGTGCTAACCTCAGGCTCTGCTCCTCCAGATAGCACAGTCTCTCTCAGCTAAACCAATAAAAGCTCTCTGTTCACTATCACTTCAGCCAATCAGGGCTGTGTTCACTGTAAAGTGGCCATGTCAGTCTCTGCCCACTGCAGAGTAGCACCTTGGGGCTAAGTGTTGGACTAGGTGACAGTGAAGAAGAGCAGTGTGTGAATACTGATGTTAAACAATAGAGTAGATAGGGACTGTGTTGTACAGAGCAGTGTGTGAATACTGATGTTAATAAACAATAGAGCGGATACGGACTGTGTTGTACAGAGCAGTGTGTGAATACTGATGTTAAACAATAGAGCAGATAGGGACTGTGTTGTACAGAGTGGTGTGTGAATACTGATGTTAAACAATAGAGCGGATAGGGACTGTGTTGTACAGAGCGGTGTGTGAATACTGATGTTAAACAATAGAGTGGATAGGGACTGTGTTGTCCAGAGCGGTGTGTGAATACTGATGTTAAACAATAGAGCGGATACGGACTGTGTTGTACAGAGCGGTGTGTGAATACTGATGTTAAACTATAGAGCGGATACGGACTGTGTTGTACATAGCGGTGTGTGAATACTGATGTTAAACAATAGAGCGGATACGGACTGTGTTGTACATAGCGGTGTGTGAATACTGATGTTAAACAATAGAGCGGATACGGACTGTGTTGTACAGAGCGGTGTGTGAATACTGATGTTAAACTATAGAGCGGATACGGACTGTGTTGTACAGAGCGGTGTGTGAATACTGATGTTAAACTATAGAGCGGATAGGGACTGTGTTGTACAGAGCAGTGTGTGAATACTGATGTTAAACTATAGAGTGGATAGGGACTGTGTTGTACAGAGCGGTGTTGTGGCACACAGACAGGAACATATTGTACATTCACACAGAGACCAAATCTTCCACTAACACACAACCCTACAATTTGGGTTTTGTTTTAACCTCTGTAAATCTTTAAAGATATGAACATACTTGTTCATGTTTTAAAACCCTTGAATTCTAAGCCCTCTTTGCCGTTATCTCACCGTGTCAGGTTTCAGTCCTCCGTTTCTCTGTGTGTGATTGAACTGTGTGGTTATCGCTGTAGTGAACCACGTGAACCACAACTTCTCATCATCCCCTCTCCTCCCTCTCTGTCTCTCTCTCCCTCCCTCTTTTCTCTCTCTCCAGTAAACCATGGGATGTTTCCTAAGCAGGAGGACTCGTATGCGTTCGAGGAGGACAGCAGCAGTGACAGTATGTCTCCAGAGCAAATCCACAGTAGCAGTCTGTCTCCAGAGCAACCCCACAGTGACAGTCTGTCTCCAGAGCAACCCCACAGTGACGAGTCCCAGGGGTCCGCATGCCCCTCTTCTGAAGCCATGGGCAGCACCCCCTCCTCCTCCTCATCACCAGCCCTCACTGGACCTAGACAGGTAATACTCCTCCTCATCATCACATCCCTCACTAGACCTAGACAGGTAATACTCCTCCTCCTCATCACCAGCCCTCACTGGACCTAGACAGGTAATACTCCTCCTCATCATCACATCCCTCACTAGACCTAGACAGGTAATACTCCTCCTCCTCATCACCAGCCCTCACTAGACCTAGACAGGTAATACTCCTCCTCCTCATCACCAGCCCTCACTAGACCTAGACAGGTAATACTCCTCCTCATCATCACATCCCTCACTAGACCTAGACAGGTAATACTCCTCCTCCTCATCACCAGCCCTCACTAGACCTAGACAGGTAATACTCCTCCACCTCATCACCAGCCCTCACTGGACCGAGACATGTCATTTGAATTTGTATTTATTATGGATCCCCATTATTTTTTTACATTTTTTTATATTGTGTTATTGACTGTACGTTTGTTTATCCCATGTGTAACTCTGTGTTGTTGTTTGTGTCGAACTGCTTTGCTTTATCTTGGCCAGGTCACAGTTGTAAATGAGAACTTGTTCTCAACTGGCCTACCTGGATAAATAACGGTGAAATAAATAATAAAAGTTCCTGTCAAGGCAGCAGCTACTCTTCCTGGGGTCCAGCAAAATTAAAGCAGTTTATACAATTTAAAAACATTACAACACATTCACAACAGATTTCACAATACACTGTGTGCCTTCAGGCCACTACTCCACGACCACATATCTACACAAAATCCATGTGTACGTGTGTATGTTATCGTATGTGTGTATGCATGTGTCTGTTTGTGTTGATTCACAGTTACGTAAGGTGTATTTTTATCTGTATTATAAATCTAGTTTCACTGCTGCATCAGTTACTTGTTGTGGAATAGAGTTCCATGTAGTCAATACTCCTCCTCCTCACCAGCCCTAGACAGGTAATCCTCCTCCTCACCAGCCCTAGACAGGTAATCCTCCTCCTCACCAGCCCTAGACAGGTAATCCTCCTCCTCACCAGCCCTAGACAGGTAATCCTCCTCCTCCTCATCACCAGCCCTAGACAGGTAATCATCCTCATCACCAGCCCTAGACAGGTAATCCTCCTCCTCCTCATCACCAGCCATAGACAGGTAATCCTCCTCCTCCTCCTCCTCACCAGCCCTAGACAGGTAATCCTCCTCCTCACCAGCCCTAGACAGGTAATCCTCCTCATCACCAACCCTAGACAGGTAATACTCCTCCTCATCACCAGCCCTAGACAGGTAATACTCCTCCTCCTCATCACCAGCCCTAGACAGGTAATACTCCTCTTCATCACCAGCCCTAGACAGGTAATATTCCTCCTCCTCCTCACCAGCCCTAGACAGGTAATCCTCCTCCTCCTCCTCACCAGCCCTAGACAGGTAATCCTCCTCCTCACCAGCCCTAGACAGGTAATCCTCCTCATCACCAACCCTAGACAGGTAATCCTCCTCCTCCTCCTCCTCCTCCTCACCAGCCCAAGACAGGTAATACTCCTCCTCCTCACCAGCCCTAGACAGGTAATACTCCTCCTCCTCACCAGCCCTAGACAGGTATTACTCCTCATCACCAGCCCTTGACAGGTATTACTCCTCCTCCTCATCACCAGCCCTAGACAGGCAATACTCCTCCTCACCAGCCCTAGACAGGTAATACTCCTCCTCACCAGCCCTAGACAGGTAATACTCCTCATCACCAGCCCTAGACAGGCAATACTCCTCCTCACCAGCCCTAGACAGGTAATACTCCTCATCACCAGCCCTAGACAGGTAATCCTCCTCCTCCTCCTCACCAGCCCAAGACAGGTAATACTCCTCCTCACCAGCCCTAGACAGGTAATACTCCTCCTCCTCACCAGCCCTAGACAGGTAATACTCCTCCTCCTCACCAGCCCTAGACAGGTATTACTCCTCATCACCAGCCCTAGACAGGTATTACTCCTCCTCATCACCAGGACTAGACAGGTAATCCTCCTCCTCATCACCAGCACTAGACAGGTAATCCTCCTCCTCCTCACCAGCCCTAGACAGGTAATACTCCTCCTCCTCATCACCAGCCCTAGACAGGTAATACTCCTCCTTCTCCTTATCACCAGCCCAAGACAGGAAATATTCTTCCTCCTCCTCATCACCAGCCCTAGACAGGTAATACTCCTCCTCCTCACGAGCCCTAGACAGGTAATACTCCTCCTCATCACCAGCCCTAGACAGGTAATACTCCTCTTCATCACCAGCCCTAGACAGGTAATTTTCCTCCTCCTCCTCACCAGCCCTAGACAGGTAATCCTCCTCCTCCTCCTCACCAGCCCTAGACAGGTAATCCTCCTCCTCACCAGCCCTAGACAGGTAATCCTCCTCATCACCAACCCTAGACAGGTAATCCTCCTCCTCCTCCTCCTCCTCACCAGCCCAAGACAGGTAATACTCCTCCTCCTCACCAGCCCTAGACAGGTAATACTCCTCCTCCTCACCAGCCCTAGACAGGTATTACTCCTCATCACCAGCCCTTGACAGGTATTACTCCTCCTCCTCATCACCAGCCCTAGACAGGCAATACTCCTCCTCACCAGCCCTAGGCAGGTAATACTCCTCCTCACCAGCCCTAGACAGGTAATACTCCTCATCACCAGCCCTAGACAGGCAATACTCCTCCTCACCAGCACTAGACAGGTAATACTCCTCATCACCAGCCCTAGACAGGTAATCCTCCTCCTCCTCCTCACCAGCCCAAGACAGGTAATACTCCTCCTCACCAGCCCTAGACAGGTAATACTCCTCCTCCTCACCAGCCCTAGACAGGTAATACTCCTCATCACCAGCCCTAGACAGGCAATACTCCTCCTCACCAGCCCTAGACAGGTAATACTCCTCATCACCAGCCCTAGACAGGTAATCCTCCTCCTCCTCCTCACCAGCCCAAGACAGGTAATACTCCTCCTCACCAGCCCTAGACAGGTAATACTCCTCCTCCTCACCAGCCCTAGACAGGTAATACTCCTCCTCCTCACCAGCCCTAGACAGGTATTACTCCTCATCACCAGCCCTAGACAGGTATTACTCCTCCTCCTCATCACCAGGACTAGACAGGTAATCCTCCTCCTCATCACCAGCACTAGACAGGTAATCCTCCTCCTCCTCACCAGCCCTAGACAGGTAATACTCCTCCTCCTCATCACCAGCCCTAGACAGGTAATACTCCTCCTTCTCCTTATCACCAGCCCAAGACAGGAAATATTCTTCCTCCTCCTCATCACCAGCCCTAGACAGGTAATACTCCTCCTCCTCACGAGCCCTAGACAGGTAATACTCCTCCTCATCACCAGCCCTAGACAGGTAATACTCCTCTTCATCACCAGCCCTAGACAGGTAATTTTCCTCCTCCTCCTCACCAGCCCTAGACAGGTAATCCTCCTCCTCCTCCTCACCAGCCCTAGACAGGTAATACTCCTCCTCACCAGCCCTAGACAGGTAATCCTCCTCATCACCAACCCTAGACAGGTAATCCTCCTCCTCCTCCTCCTCCTCACCAGCCCAAGACAGGTAATACTCCTCCTCCTCACCAGCCCTAGACAGGTAATACTCCTCCTCCTCACCAGCCCTAGACAGGTATTACTCCTCATCACCAGCCCTTGACAGGTATTACTCCTCCTCCTCATCACCAGCCCTAGACAGGCAATACTCCTCCTCACCAGCCCTAGACAGGTAATACTCCTCCTCACCAGCCCTAGACAGGTAATACTCCTCATCACCAGCCCTAGACAGGCAATACTCCTCCTCACCAGCCCTAGACAGGTAATACTCCTCATCACCAGCCCTAGACAGGTAATCCTCCTCCTCCTCCTCACCAGCCCAAGACAGGTAATACTCCTCCTCACCAGCCCTAGACAGGTAATACTCCTCCTCCTCACCAGCCCTAGACAGGTAATACTCCTCCTCCTCACCAGCCCTAGACAGGTATTACTCCTCATCACCAGCCCTAGACAGGTATTACTCCTCCTCCTCATCACCAGGACTAGACAGGTAATCCTCCTCCTCATCACCAGCACTAGACAGGTAATCCTCCTCCTCCTCACCAGCCCTAGACAGGTAATACTCCTCCTCCTCATCACCAGCCCTAGACAGGTAATACTCCTCCTTCTCCTTATCACCAGCCCAAGACAGGAAATATTCTTCCTCCTCCTCATCACCAGCCCTAGACAGGTAATACTCCTCCTCCTCACGAGCCCTAGACATGTAATACTCCTACTCATCACCAGCCCTAGACAGGTAATACTCCTCCTCATCACCAGCCCTAGACAGGTAATACTCCTCCTCATCAACAGCCCTAGACAGGTAATACTCCTCCTCCTCTCCAGCCCTAGACAGGTAATACTCCTCCTCCTCTCCAGCCCTAGACAGGTAATACACCTCCTCCTCACCAGCCCTGGAGAGGTAATACTCCTCCTCCTCCTCACCAGCCCTAGAAAGGTAATCCTCCTCCTCCTCCTCACCAGCTCTAGAAAGGTAATCCTCCTCCTCCTCCTCACCAGCCCTAGACAGGTAATCCTCCTCCTCCTCACCAGCCCCAGAAAGGTAATCCTCCTCCTCCTCCCCACCAGCCCTAGACAGGTAATACTCCTCCTTCTCCTCACCAGCCCTAAAAAGGTAATCCTCCTCCTCCTCATCACCAGGCCTAGACAGGTAATCCTCCTCCTCCTCCTCACCAGCCCTAGAAAGGTAATCCTCCTCCTCCTCCTCACCAGCCCTAGACAGGTAATACTCCTCCTCCTCCTCACCAGCTCTAGAAAGGTAATCCTCCTCCTCCTCCTCACCAGCCCTAGACAGGTAATCCTCCTCCTCCTCCTCACCAGCCCTAGACAGGTAATACTCCTCCTCCTCCTCAACAGCCCCAGAAAGGTAATCCTCCTCCTCCTCCTCCTCACCAGCCCTAGACAGGTAATCCTCCTCCTCCACCTCCTCACCAGCCCTAGACAGGTAATACTCCTCCTCCTCCTCACCAGCCCTAGAAAGGTAATCCTCCTCCGCCTCCTCCTCACCAGCCCTAGACAGGTAATCCTCCTCCTCCTCCTCCTCACCAGCCCTAGAAAGGTAATCCTCCTCCTCCTCCTCACCAGCCCCAGAAAGGTAATCCTCCTCCTCCTCCTCACCAGCCCTAGACAGGTAATACTCCTCCTTCTCCTCACCAGCCCTAAAAAGGTAATCCTCCTCCTCCTCATCACCAGGCCTAGACAGGTAATCCTCCTCCTCACCAGCCCTAGAAAGGTAATCCTCCTCCTCCTCCTCACCATCCCTGACATGTAATACTCCTCCTCCTCCTCACCAGCTCTAGACAGGTAATACTCCTCCTCCTCATCACCAGCCCTAGACAGGTAATACTCCTCCTCCTCACCATCCCTGTAATGTAATACTCCTCCTCCTCCTCACCAGCTCTAGACAGGTAATATTCCTCCTCCTCATCACCAGCTCTAGACAGGTAATACTCCTCCTCCTCATCACCAGCTCTAGACAGGTAATACTCCTCCTCATCATCAGCCCTAGACAGGGAATACTCCTCCTCCTCCTCATCACCAGCCCTAGACAGGTAATACTCCTCCTCCTCATCACCAGCCCTAGACAGGTAATACTCCTTCTCCTCCTCACCAGCTCTAGACAGGTAATACTCCTCCTCATCATCAGCACTAGACAGGGAATACTCCTCCTCATCACCAGCCCAAGAAAGGAAATATTCTTCCTCCTCCTCATCACCAGCCCTAGACAGGTAATACTCCTCCTCCTCACCAGCCATGACAGGTAATACTCCTCCTGATCACCAGACCTAGACAGGTTATCCCCCTCCTCCTCCTCACCAGCCCTAGAAAGGTAATCCTCCTCCGCCTCCTCCTCACCAGCCCTAGACAGGTAATCCTCCTCCTCCTCCTCCTCACCAGCCCTAGAAAGGTAATCCTCCTCCTCCTCCTCACCAGCCCCAGAAAGGTAATCCTCCTCCTCCTCCTCACCAGCCCTAGACAGGTAATACTCCTCCTTCTCCTCACCAGCCCTAAAAAGGTAATCCTCCTCCTCCTCATCACCAGGCCTAGACAGGTAATCCTCCTCCTCCTCCTCACCAGCCCTAGAAAGGTAATCCTCCTCCTCCTCCTCACCATCCCTGACATGTAATACTCCTCCTCCTCCTCACCAGCTCTAGACAGGTAATACTCCTCCTCCTCATCACCAGCCCTAGACAGGTAATACTCCTCCTCCTCACCATCCCTGTAATGTAATACTCCTCCTCCTCCTCACCAGCTCTAGACAGGTAATATTCCTCCTCCTCATCACCAGCTCTAGACAGGTAATACTCCTCCTCCTCATCACCAGCTCTAGACAGGTAATACTCCTCCTCATCATCAGCCCTAGACAGGGAATACTCCTCCTCCTCCTCATCACCAGCCCTAGACAGGTAATACTCCTCCTCCTCATCACCAGCCCTAGACAGGTAATACTCCTTCTCCTCCTCACCAGCTCTAGACAGGTAATACTCCTCCTCATCATCAGCACTAGACAGGGAATACTCCTCCTCCTCCTCATCACCAGCCCAAGACAGGAAATATTCTTCCTCCTCCTCATCACCAGCCCTAGACAGGTAATACTCCTCCTCCTCACCAGCCATGACAGGTAATACTCCTCCTGATCACCAGACCTAGACAGGTTATCCCCCTCCTCCTCATCACCAGCCCTAGACAGGTAATACATCGCCTCCTCACCATCCCTAGACAGGTTATCCCCCTCCTCCTCATCACCAGCCCTAGACAGGTAATACTCCTCCTCATCACCAGCCCTAGACAGGTTATCCCCCTCCTCCTCATAACCAACCCTAGACAGGTAATACTCCTCCTCACCATCCCTGACAGGTAATACTCCTCCTCCTCACCATCCCTGACAGGTAATACTCCTCCTCCTCACCATCCCTGACAGGTAATACTACTCCTCCTCACCAGCCCTGACAGGTAATACAACTCTTCCTCACAATCCCTGACAGGTAATACTCCTCCTCCTCACCAGCCCTTGACAGGTAATACTCCTCCTCCTCACCAGCTCTAGACAGGTAATACTCCTTCTCCTCCTCACCAGCTCTAGACAGGTAATACTCCTCCTCATCATCAGCCCTAGACAGGCAATACTCCTCCTCCTCCTCATCATCAGCCCTAGACAGGTAATACTCCTCCTCATCTCCAGCCCAAGACAGGAAATATTCTTCCTCCTCCTCATCACCAGCCCGAGACAGGTAATACTCCTCCTCATCACCAGCCCTAGACAGGTAATACTCCTCATCCTCCTCATCACCAACCCTAGACAGGTAATACTCCTCCTCACCATCCCTGACAGGTAATACTCCTGCTCCTCACCATCCCTGACAGGTAATACTCCTCCTCATCACCAGCCCTGACAGGTAATACTCCTCCTCCTCACCAGCCCTGACAGGTAATACTCCTCCTCCTCACCAGCCGTAGACAGGTAATACTCCTCCTCCTCCTCCTCATCACCAACCCTAGACAGGTAAAACTCCTCCTCTTCCTCACCATCCCTAGACAGGTAATACTCCTCCTCATCACCAGCCCTAGACAGGTAATACTCCTCCTGCCCACCAGCCCTAGACAGGTAATACTCCTCCTCCTCCTCACCAGCTCTAGACAGATAATCATCCTCCTCCTCACCAGCCCTAGAAAGGTAATCCTCCTCCTCCTCCTCCTCACCAGCTCTAGACAGGTACCCTCCTCATCTTCCTCACCAGCCCTAGAGAGCTAATACTCATCCTCCTCACCAGCCCTAGACAGGTAATCTTTCTCCTGCTCCTCACCAGCCCTAGACAGGTAATACTCCTCTTCCTTTTTCACCAGCCCTAGACAGGTAATACTCCTCCTCCTCCTCCTCACCAGCCCTAGACAGGGAATCCTATTCTTCCTCCTCATTACCAGCCCTTGACAAGTAATCCTTCTCCTCACCACCACCAGCCCTAGACAGGTAATACTCCTCCTCATCACCAGCCCTAGACAGGTAATACTCCTCCACCTCATCACCAGCCCTCACTGGACCGAGACATGTCATTTGAATTTGTATTTATTATGGATCCCCATTATTTTTTTACATTTTTTTATATTGTGTTATTGACTGTACGTTTGTTTATCCCATGTGTAACTCTGTGTTGTTGTTTGTGTCGAACTGCTTTGCTTTATCTTGGCCAGGTCACAGTTGTAAATGAGAACTTGTTCTCAACTGGCCTACCTGGATAAATAACGGTGAAATAAATAATAAAAGTTCCTGTCAAGGCAGCAGCTACTCTTCCTGGGGTCCAGCAAAATTAAAGCAGTTTATACAATTTAAAAACATTACAACACATTCACAACAGATTTCACAATACACTGTGTGCCTTCAGGCCACTACTCCACGACCACATATCTACACAAAATCCATGTGTACGTGTGTATGTTATCGTATGTGTGTATGCATGTGTCTGTTTGTGTTGATTCACAGTTACGTAAGGTGTATTTTTATCTGTATTATAAATCTAGTTTCACTGCTGCATCAGTTACTTGTTGTGGAATAGAGTTCCATGTAGTCAATACTCCTCCTCCTCACCAGCCCTAGACAGGTAATCCTCCTCCTCACCAGCCCTAGACAGGTAATCCTCCTCCTCACCAGCCCTAGACAGGTAATCCTCCTCCTCACCAGCCCTAGACAGGTAATCCTCCTCCTCCTCATCACCAGCCCTAGACAGGTAATCATCCTCATCACCAGCCCTAGACAGGTAATCCTCCTCCTCCTCATCACCAGCCATAGACAGGTAATCCTCCTCCTCCTCCTCCTCACCAGCCCTAGACAGGTAATCCTCCTCCTCACCAGCCCTAGACAGGTAATCCTCCTCATCACCAACCCTAGACAGGTAATACTCCTCCTCATCACCAGCCCTAGACAGGTAATACTCCTCCTCCTCATCACCAGCCCTAGACAGGTAATACTCCTCTTCATCACCAGCCCTAGACAGGTAATATTCCTCCTCCTCACCAGCCCTAGACAGGTAATCCTCCTCCTCCTCCTCACCAGCCCTAGACAGGTAATCCTCCTCCTCACCAGCCCTAGACAGGTAATCCTCCTCATCACCAACCCTAGACAGGTAATCCTCCTCCTCCTCCTCCTCCTCCTCCTCACCAGCCCAAGACAGGTAATACTCCTCCTCCTCACCAGCCCTAGACAGGTAATACTCCTCCTCCTCACCAGCCCTAGACAGGTATTACTCCTCATCACCAGCCCTTGACAGGTATTACTCCTCCTCCTCATCACCAGCCCTAGACAGGCAATACTCCTCCTCACCAGCCCTAGACAGGTAATACTCCTCCTCACCAGCCCTAGACAGGTAATACTCCTCATCACCAGCCCTAGACAGGCAATACTCCTCCTCACCAGCCCTAGACAGGTAATACTCCTCATCACCAGCCCTAGACAGGTAATCCTCCTCCTCCTCCTCACCAGCCCAAGACAGGTAATACTCCTCCTCACCAGCCCTAGACAGGTAATACTCCTCCTCCTCACCAGCCCTAGACAGGTAATACTCCTCCTCCTCACCAGCCCTAGACAGGTATTACTCCTCATCACCAGCCCTAGACAGGTATTACTCCTCCTCATCACCAGGACTAGACAGGTAATCCTCCTCCTCATCACCAGCACTAGACAGGTAATCCTCCTCCTCCTCACCAGCCCTAGACAGGTAATACTCCTCCTCCTCATCACCAGCCCTAGACAGGTAATACTCCTCCTTCTCCTTATCACCAGCCCAAGACAGGAAATATTCTTCCTCCTCCTCATCACCAGCCCTAGACAGGTAATACTCCTCCTCCTCACGAGCCCTAGACAGGTAATACTCCTCCTCATCACCAGCCCTAGACAGGTAATACTCCTCTTCATCACCAGCCCTAGACAGGTAATTTTCCTCCTCCTCCTCACCAGCCCTAGACAGGTAATCCTCCTCCTCCTCCTCACCAGCCCTAGACAGGTAATCCTCCTCCTCACCAGCCCTAGACAGGTAATCCTCCTCATCACCAACCCTAGACAGGTAATCCTCCTCCTCCTCCTCCTCCTCACCAGCCCAAGACAGGTAATACTCCTCCTCCTCACCAGCCCTAGACAGGTAATACTCCTCCTCCTCACCAGCCCTAGACAGGTATTACTCCTCATCACCAGCCCTTGACAGGTATTACTCCTCCTCCTCATCACCAGCCCTAGACAGGCAATACTCCTCCTCACCAGCCCTAGACAGGTAATACTCCTCCTCACCAGCCCTAGACAGGTAATACTCCTCATCACCAGCCCTAGACAGGCAATACTCCTCCTCACCAGCCCTAGACAGGTAATACTCCTCATCACCAGCCCTAGACAGGTAATCCTCCTCCTCCTCCTCACCAGCCCAAGACAGGTAATACTCCTCCTCACCAGCCCTAGACAGGTAATACTCCTCCTCCTCACCAGCCCTAGACAGGTAATACTCCTCCTCCTCACCAGCCCTAGACAGGTATTACTCCTCATCACCAGCCCTAGACAGGTATTACTCCTCCTCATCACCAGGACTAGACAGGTAATCCTCCTCCTCATCACCAGCACTAGACAGGTAATCCTCCTCCTCCTCACCAGCCCTAGACAGGTAATACTCCTCCTCCTCATCACCAGCCCTAGACAGGTAATACTCCTCCTTCTCCTTATCACCAGCCCAAGACAGGAAATATTCTTCCTCCTCCTCATCACCAGCCCTAGACAGGTAATACTCCTCCTCCTCACGAGCCCTAGACAGGTAATACTCCTCCTCATCACCAGCCCTAGACAGGTAATACTCCTCTTCATCACCAGCCCTAGACAGGTAATTTTCCTCCTCCTCCTCACCAGCCCTAGACAGGTAATCCTCCTCCTCCTCCTCACCAGCCCTAGACAGGTAATCCTCCTCCTCACCAGCCCTAGACAGGTAATCCTCCTCATCACCAACCCTAGACAGGTAATCCTCCTCCTCCTCCTCCTCCTCACCAGCCCAAGACAGGTAATACTCCTCCTCCTCACCAGCCCTAGACAGGTAATACTCCTCCTCCTCACCAGCCCTAGACAGGTATTACTCCTCATCACCAGCCCTTGACAGGTATTACTCCTCCTCCTCATCACCAGCCCTAGACAGGCAATACTCCTCCTCACCAGCCCTAGGCAGGTAATACTCCTCCTCACCAGCCCTAGACAGGTAATACTCCTCATCACCAGCCCTAGACAGGCAATACTCCTCCTCACCAGCCCTAGACAGGTAATACTCCTCATCACCAGCCCTAGACAGGTAATCCTCCTCCTCCTCCTCACCAGCCCAAGACAGGTAATACTCCTCCTCACCAGCCCTAGACAGGTAATACTCCTCCTCCTCACCAGCCCTAGACAGGTAATACTCCTCATCACCAGCCCTAGACAGGCAATACTCCTCCTCACCAGCCCTAGACAGGTAATACTCCTCATCACCAGCCCTAGACAGGTAATCCTCCTCCTCCTCCTCACCAGCCCAAGACAGGTAATACTCCTCCTCACCAGCCCTAGACAGGTAATACTCCTCCTCCTCACCAGCCCTAGACAGGTAATACTCCTCCTCCTCACCAGCCCTAGACAGGTATTACTCCTCTTCACCAGCCCTAGACAGGTATTACTCCTCCTCCTCATCACCAGGACTAGACAGGTAATCCTCCTCCTCATCACCAGCACTAGACAGGTAATCCTCCTCCTCCTCACCAGCCCTAGACAGGTAATACTCATCCTCCTCATCACCAGCCCTAGACAGGTAATACTCCTCCTTCTCCTTATCACCAGCCCAAGACAGGAAATATTCTTCCTCCTCCTCATCACCAGCCCTAGACAGGTAATACTCCTCCTCCTCACGAGCCCTAGACAGGTAATACTCCTCCTCATCACCAGCCCTAGACAGGTAATACTCCTCTTCATCCCCAGCCCTAGACAGGTAATTTTCCTCCTCCTCCTCACCAGCCCTAGACAGGTAATCCTCCTCCTCCTCCTCACCAGCCCTAGACAGGTAATCCTCCTCCTCACCAGCCCTAGACAGGTAATCCTCCTCATCACCAACCCTAGACAGGTAATCCTCCTCCTCCTCCTCCTCCTCACCAGCCCAAGACAGGTAATACTCCTCCTCCTCACCAGCCCTAGACAGGTAATACTCCTCCTCCTCACCAGCCCTAGACAGGTATTACTCCTCATCACCAGCCCTTGACAGGTATTACTCCTCCTCCTCATCACCAGCCCTAGACAGGCAATACTCCTCCTCACCAGCCCTAGACAGGTAATACTCCTCCTCACCAGCCCTAGACAGGTAATACTCCTCATCACCAGCCCTAGACAGGCAATACTCCTCCTCACCAGCCCTAGACAGGTAATACTCCTCATCACCAGCCCTAGACAGGTAATCCTCCTCCTCCTCCTCACCAGCCCAAGACAGGTAATACTCCTCCTCACCAGCCCTAGACAGGTAATACTCCTCCTCCTCACCAGCCCTAGACAGGTAATACTCCTCCTCCTCACCAGCCCTAGACAGGTATTACTCCTCATCACCAGCCCTAGACAGGTATTACTCCTCCTCCTCATCACCAGGACTAGACAGGTAATCCTCCTCCTCATCACCAGCACTAGACAGGTAATCCTCCTCCTCCTCACCAGCCCTAGACAGGTAATACTCCTCCTCCTCATCACCAGCCCTAGACAGGTAATACTCCTCCTTCTCCTTATCACCAGCCCAAGACAGGAAATATTCTTCCTCCTCCTCATCACCAGCCCTAGACAGGTAATACTCCTCCTCCTCACGAGCCCTAGACATGTAATACTCCTACTCATCACCAGCCCTAGACAGGTAATACTCCTCCTCCTCACCAGCCCTAGAAAGGTAATCCTCCTCCTCCTCCTCACCAGCTCTAGAAAGGTAATCCTCCTCCTCCTCCTCACCAGCCCTAGACAGGTAATCCTCCTCCTCCTCACCAGCCCCAGAAAGGTAATCCTCCTCCTCCTCCCCACCAGCCCTAGACAGGTAATACTCCTCCTTCTCCTCACCAGCCCTAAAAAGGTAATCCTCCTCCTCCTCATCACCAGGCCTAGACAGGTAATCCTCCTCCTCCTCCTCACCAGCCCTAGAAAGGTAATCCTCCTCCTCCTCCTCACCAGCCCTAGACAGGTAATACTCCTCCTCCTCCTCACCAGCTCTAGAAAGGTAATCCTCCTCCTCCTCCTCACCAGCCCTAGACAGGTAATCCTCCTCCTCCTCCTCACCAGCCCTAGACAGGTAATACTCCTCCTCCTCCTCACCAGCCCTAGAAAGGTAATCCTC
Organism: Salmo salar; assembly: GCF_965601325.2. Classification (NCBI taxonomy): domain Eukaryota; kingdom Metazoa; phylum Chordata; class Actinopteri; order Salmoniformes; family Salmonidae; genus Salmo; species Salmo salar. The sequence continues at coordinate 46,371,014 of NC_138309.1, read as the reverse complement.
CTCCGCCTCCTCCTCCTCACCAGCCCTAGACAGGTAATCCTCCTCCTCCTCCTCCTCACCAGCCCTAGAAAGGTAATCCTCCTCCTCCTCCTCACCAGCCCCAGAAAGGTAATCCTCCTCCTCCTCCTCACCAGCCCTAGACAGGTAATACTCCTCCTTCTCCTCACCAGCCCTAAAAAGGTAATCCTCCTCCTCCTCATCACCAGGCCTAGACAGGTAATCCTCCTCCTCCTCCTCACCAGCCCTAGAAAGGTAATCCTCCTCCTCCTCCTCACCATCCCTGTAATGTAATACTCCTCCTCCTCCTCACCAGCTCTAGACAGGTAATATTCCTCCTCCTCATCACCAGCTCTAGACAGGTAATACTCCTCCTCCTCATCACCAGCTCTAGACAGGTAATACTCCTCCTCATCATCAGCCCTAGACAGGGAATACTCCTCCTCCTCCTCATCACCAGCCCTAGACAGGTAATACTCCTCCTCCTCATCACCAGCCCTAGACAGGTAATACTCCTTCTCCTCCTCACCAGCTCTAGACAGGTAATACTCCTCCTCATCATCAGCACTAGACAGGGAATACTCCTCCTCCTCCTCATCACCAGCCCAAGACAGGAAATATTCTTCCTCCTCCTCATCACCAGCCCTAGACAGGTAATACTCCTCCTCCTCACCAGCCATGACAGGTAATACTCCTCCTGATCACCAGCCCTAGACAGGTAATACTCCTTCTCCTCCTCACCAGCTCTAGACAGGTAATACTCCTCCTCATCATCAGCACTAGACAGGGAATACTCCCCCTCCTCCTCCTCACCAGCCCTAGAAAGGTAATCCTCCTCCGCCTCCTCCTCACCAGCCCTAGACAGGTAATCCTCCTCCTCCTCCTCCTCACCAGCCCTAGAAAGGTAATCCTCCTCCTCCTCCTCACCAGCCCCAGAAAGGTAATCCTCCTCCTCCTCCTCACCAGCCCTAGACAGGTAATACTCCTCCTTCTCCTCACCAGCCCTAAAAAGGTAATCCTCCTCCTCCTCATCACCAGGCCTAGACAGGTAAGCCTCCTCCTCCTCCTCACCAGCCCTAGAAAGGTAATCCTCCTCCTCCTCCTCACCATCCCTGACATGTAATACTCCTCCTCCTCCTCACCAGCTCTAGACAGGTAATACTCCTCCTCCTCATCACCAGCCCTAGACAGGTAATACTCCTCCTCCTCACCATCCCTGTAATGTAATACTCCTCCTCCTCCTCACCAGCTCTAGACAGGTAATATTCCTCCTCCTCATCACCAGCTCTAGACAGGTAATACTCCTCCTCCTCATCACCAGCTCTAGACAGGTAATACTCCTCCTCATCATCAGCCCTAGACAGGGAATACTCCTCCTCCTCCTCATCACCAGCCCTAGACAGGTAATACTCCTCCTCCTCATCACCAGCCCTAGACAGGTAATACTCCTTCTCCTCCTCACCAGCTCTAGACAGGTAATACTCCTCCTCATCATCAGCACTAGACAGGGAATACTCCTCCTCCTCCTCATCACCAGCCCAAGACAGGAAATATTCTTCCTCCTCCTCATCACCAGCCCTAGACAGGTAATACTCCTCCTCCTCACCAGCCATGACAGGTAATACTCCTCCTGATCACCAGACCTAGACAGGTTATCCCCCTCCTCCTCATCACCAGCCCTAGACAGGTAATACATCTCCTCCTCACCATCCCTAGACAGGTTATCCCCCTCCTCCTCATCACCAGCCCTAGACAGGTAATACTCCTCCTCATCACCAGCCCTAGACAGGTTATCCCCCTCCTCCTCATAACCAACCCTAGACAGGTAATACTCCTCCTCACCATCCCTGACAGGTAATACTCCTCCTCATCACCAACCCTAGACAGGTAATACTCCTCCTCACCATCCCTGACAGGTAATACTCCTCCTCCTCCTCACCATCCCTGACAGGTAATACTACTCCTCCTCACCAGCCCTGACAGGTAATACAACTCTTCCTCACAATCCCTGACAGGTAATACTCCTCCTCACCATCCCTGACAGGTAATACTCCTCCTCATCATCAGCCCTAGACAGGCAATACTCCTCCTCCTCCTCATCATCAGCCCTAGACAAGTAATACTCCTCCTCATCTCCAGCCCAAGACAGGAAATATTCTTCCTCCTCCTCATCACCAGCCCGAGACAGGTAATACTCCTCCTCATCACCAGCCCTAGACAGGTAATACTCCTCATCCTCCTCATCACCAACCCTAGACAGGTAATACTCCTCCTCACCATCCCTGACAGGTAATACTCCTGCTCCTCACCATCCCTGACAGGTAATACTCCTCCTCATCACCAGCCCTGACAGGTAATACTCCTCCTCCTCACCAGCCCTGACAGGTAATACTCCTCCTCCTCACCAGCCCTAGACAGGTAATACTCCTCCTCCTCCTCATCACCAACCCTAGACAGGTAAAACTCCTCCTCTTCCTCACCAGCCCTAGACAGGTAATACTCCTCCTCATCACCAGCCCTAGACAGGTAATACTCCTCCTGCCCACCAGCCCTAGACAGGTAATACTCCTCCTCCTCCTCACCAGCTCTAGACAGATAATCATCCTCCTCCTCACCAGCCCTAGAAAGGTAATCCTCCTCCTCCTCCTCCTCACCAGCTCTAGACAGGTACCCTCCTCATCTTCCTCACCAGCCCTAGAGAGCTAATACTCATCCTCCTCACCAGCCCTAGACAGGTAATCTTTCTCCTGCTCCTCACCAGCCCTAGACAGGTAATACTCCTCTTCCTTTTTCACCAGCCCTAGACAGGTAATACTCCTCTTCCTTTTTCACCAGCCCTAGACAGGGAATCCTATTCTTCCTCCTTATTACCAGCCCTTGACAAGTAATCCTTCTCCTCACCACCACCAGCCCTAGACAGGTAATACTCCTCCTCATCACCAGCCCTAGACAGGTAATACTCCTCCTCATCACCAGGCCTAGACAGGTAATCCTCCTCCTCATCACCAGCCCTAGACAGGTAATACTCCTCCTCCTCATCACCAGCTCTAGACAGGTAATACTCCTCCTCCTCACCAGCCCTAGAGAGGTAATACTCCTCCTCCTCCTCACCAGCCCTAGACAGGTAATACTCCTCCTCCTCCTCACCAGCCCTAGAAAGGTAATCCTTCTCCTCCTCCTCACCAGCTCTAGAAAGGTAATCCTCCTCCTCCTCCTCACCATCCCTGACATGTAATACTCCTCCTCCTCCTCACCAGCTCTAGAGAGGTAATACTCCTCCTCCTCATCACCAGCCCTAGACAGGTAATACTCCTCCTCCTCACCATCCCTGTAATGTAATACTCCTCCTCCTCCTCACCAGCTCTAGACAGGTAATATTCCTCCTCCTCATCACCAGCTCTAGACAGGTAATACTCCTCCTCCTCATCACCAGCTCTAGACAGGTAATACTCCTCCTCATCATCAGCCCTAGACAGGGAATACTCCTCCTCCTCCTCATCACCAGCCCTAGACAGGTAATACTCCTCCTCCTCATCACCAGCCCTAGACAGGTAATACTCCTCCTCCTCATCACCAGCTCTAGACAGGTAATACTCCTCCTCATCATCAGCCCTAGACAGGGAATACTCCTCCTCCTCCTCATCACCAGCCCTAGACAGGTAATACTCCTCCTCCTCATCACCAGCCCTAGACAGGTAATACTCCTTCTCCTCCTCACCAGCTCTAGACAGGTAATACTCCTCCTCATCATCAGCACTAGACAGGGAATACTCCTCCTCCTCCTCATCACCAGCCCAAGACAGGAAATATTCTTCCTCCTCCTCATCACCAGCCCTAGACAGGTAATACTCCTCCTCCTCACCAGCCATGACAGGTAATACTCCTCCTGATCAACAGACCTAGACAGGTTATCCCCCTCCTCCTCATCACCAGCCCTAGACAGGTAATACATCTCCTCCTCACCATCCCTAGACAGGTTATCCCCCTCCTCCTCATCACCAGCCCTAGAAAGGTAATCCTCCTCCTCCTCCTCACCAGCCCTAGACAGGTAATACTCCTCCTCCTCCTCACCAGCCCTAGAAAGGTAATCCTTCTCCTCCTCCTCACCAGCTCTAGAAAGGTAATCCTCCTCCTCCTCCTCACCAGCCCTAGACAGGGAATACTCCTCCTCCTCCTCATCACCAGCCCTAGACAGGTAATACTCCTCCTCCTCATCACCAGCCCTAGACAGGTAATACTCCTTCTCCTCCTCACCAGCTCTAGACAGGTAATACTCCTCCTCATCATCAGCACTAGACAGGGAATACTCCTCCTCATCACCAGCCCAAGACAGGAAATATTCTTCCTCCTCCTCATCACCAGCCCTAGACAGGTAATACTCCACCTCCTCACCAGCCATGACAGGTAATACTCCTCCTGATCACCAGACCTAGACAGGTTATCCCCCTCTTCCTCATCACCAGCCCTAGACAGGTAATACATCTCCTCCTCACCATCCCTAGACAGGTTATCCCCCTCCTCCTCATCACCAGCCCTAGACATGTAATACTCCTCCTCATCACCAGCCCTAGACAGGTTATCCCCCTCCTCCTCATCACCAACCCTAGACAGGTAATACTCCTCCTCACCATCCCTGACAGGTAATACTCCTCCTCATCACCAACCCTAGACAGGTAATACTCCTCCTCACCATCCCTGACAGGTAATACTCCTCCTCATCACCAACCCTAGACAGGTAATACTCCTCCTCACCATCCCTGACAGGTAATACTACTCCTCCTCACCAGCCCTGACAGGTAATACAACTCTTCCTCACAATCCCTGACAGGTAATACTCCTCTTCCTCACCAGCCCTAGACAGGCAATACTCCTCCTCCTCCTCATCACCAGCCCTAGACAGGTAATACTCCTTCTCCTCCTCACCAGCTCTAGACAGGTAATACTCCTCCTCATCATCAGCACTAGACAGGGAATACTCCTCCTCCTCATCACCAGCCCAAGACAGGAAATATTCTTCCTCCTCCTCATCACCAGCCCTAGACAGGTAATACTCCTCCTCCTCACCAGCCATGACAGGTAATACTCCTCCTGATCACCAGACCTAGACAGGTTATCCCCCTCCTCCTCATCACCAGACCTAGACAGGTAATACATCTCCTCCTCACCATCCCTAGACAGGTTATCCCCCTCCTCCTCATCACCAACCCTAGACAGGTAATACTCCTCCTCACCATCCCTGACAGGTAATACTCCTCCTCATCACCAACCCTAGACAGGTAATACTCCTCCTCACCATCCCTGACAGGTAATACTACTCCTCCTCACCAGCCCTGACAGGTAATACAACTCTTCCTCACAATCCCTGACAGGTAATACTCCTCCTCCTCACCAGCCCTAGACAGGTAATACTCCTCCTCCTCACCAGCTCTAGACAGGTAATACTCCTTCTCCTCCTCACCAGCTCTAGACAGGTAATACTCCTCCTCATCATCAGCCCTAGACAGGCAATACTCCTCCTCCTCCTCATCATCAGCCCTAGACAGGTAATACTCCTCCTCATCTCCAGCCCAAGACAGGAAATATTCTTCCTCCTCCTCATCACCAGCCCGAGACAGGTAATACTCCTCCTCATCACCAGCCCTAGACAGGTTATCCCCCTCCTCCTCATCACCAGCCCTAGACAGGTAATACTCCTCCTCCTCCTCATCACCAACCCTAGACAGGTAATACTCCTCCTCACCATCCCTGACAGGTAATACTCCTCCTCATCACCAGCCCTAGACAGGTTATCCCCCTCCTCCTCATCACCAGCCCTAGACAGGTAATACTCCTCCTCCTCCTCATCACCAACCCTAGACAGGTAATACTCCTCCTCACCATCCCTGACAGGTAATACTCCTCCTCCTCACCAGCCATGACAGGTAATACTCCTCCTGATCACCAGACCTAGACAGGTTATCCCCCTCCTCCTCATCACCAGACCTAGACAGGTAATACATCTCCTCCTCACCATCCCTAGACAGGTTATCCCCCTCCTCCTCATCACCAACCCTAGACAGGTAATACTCCTCCTCACCATCCCTGACAGGTAATACTCCTCCTCATCACCAACCCTAGACAGGTAATACTCCTCCTCACCATCCCTGACAGGTAATACTACTCCTCCTCACCAGCCCTGACAGGTAATACAACTCTTCCTCACAATCCCTGACAGGTAATACTCCTCCTCCTCACCAGCCCTAGACAGGTAATACTCCTCCTCCTCACCAGCTCTAGACAGGTAATACTCCTTCTCCTCCTCACCAGCTCTAGACAGGTAATACTCCTCCTCATCATCAGCCCTAGACAGGCAATACTCCTCCTCCTCCTCATCATCAGCCCTAGACAGGTAATACTCCTCCTCATCTCCAGCCCAAGACAGGAAATATTCTTCCTCCTCCTCATCACCAGCCCGAGACAGGTAATACTCCTCCTCATCACCAGCCCTAGACAGGTTATCCCCCTCCTCCTCATCACCAGCCCTAGACAGGTAATACTCCTCCTCCTCCTCATCACCAACCCTAGACAGGTAATACTCCTCCTCACCATCCCTGACAGGTAATACTCCTCCTCATCACCAGCCCTGACAGGTAATACTCCTCCTCCTCACCAGCCCTGACAGGTAATACTCCTCCTCCTCACCAGCCCTAGACAGGTAATACTCCTCCTCCTCCTCATCACCAACCCTAGACAGGTAAAACTCCTCCTCTTCCTCACCAGCCCTAGACAGGTAATACTCCTCCTCATCACCAGCCCTAGACAGGTAATACTCCTCCTGCCCACCAGCCCTAGACAGGTAATACTCCTCCTCCTCCTCACCAGCTCTAGACAGATAATCATCCTCCTCCTCACCAGCCCTAGAAAGGTAATCCTCCTCCTCCTCCTCCTCACCAGCTCTAGACAGGTACCCTCCTCATCTTCCTCACCAGCCCTAGAGAGCTAATACTCATCCTCCTCACCAGCCCTAGACAGGTAATCTTTCTCCTGCTCCTCACCAGCCCTAGACAGGTAATACTCCTCTTCCTTTTTCACCAGCCCTAGACAGGGAATCCTATTCTTCCTCCTCTTTACCAGCCCTTGACAAGTAATCCTTCTCCTCACCACCACCAGCCCTAGACAGGTAATACTCCTCCTCATCACCAGCCCTAGACAGGTAATACTCCTCCTCATCACCAGGCCTAGACAGGTAATCCTCCTCCTCATCACCAGCCCTAGACAGGTAATACTCCTCCTCCTCCTCACCAGCCCTAGACAGGTAATACTCCTCCTCCTCACCAGCCCTAGAGAGGTAATACTCCTCCTCCTCCTCACCAGCCCTAGACAGGTAATACTCCTCCTCCTCCTCACCAGCCCTAGAAAGGTAATCCTCCTCCTCCTCCTCACCAGCTCTAGAAAGGTAATCCTCCTCCTCCTCCTCACCAGCCCTAGACAGGGAATACTCCTCCTCCTCCTCATCACCAACCCTAGACAGGTAATAATATTTCTCCTCCTCACCAGCTCTAGACAGGTAATACTCCTCCTCATCATCAGCCCTAGACAGGCAATACTCCTCCTCCTCCTCATCACCAGCCCTAGACAGGTAATACTCCTCCTCATCTCCAGCCCAAGACAGGAAATATTCTTCCTCCTCCTCATCACCAGCCCTAGACAGGTAATACTCCTCCTCCTCACCAGCCATGACAGGTAATACTGCTCCTGATCACCAGACCTAGACAGGTTATCCCCCTCCTCATCACCAGCCCTAGACAGGTAATACATCTCCTCCTCACCATCCCTAGACAGGTTATCCCCCTCCTCCTCATCACCAGCCCTAGACAGGTAATACTCCTCCTCATCACCAGCCCTAGACAGGTTATCCCCCTCCTCCTCATAACCAACCCTAGACAGGTAATACTCCTCCTCATCACCATCCCTAGACAGGTTATCCCCCTCCTCCTCATCACCAGCCCTAGACAGGTAATACTCCTACTCATCACCAGCCCTAGACAGGTTATCCCCCTCCTCCTCATCACCAACCCTAGACAGGTAATACTCCTCCTCACCATCCCTGACAGGTAATACTCCTCCTCATCACCAACCCTAGACAGGTAATACTCCTCCTCACCATCCCTGACAGGTAATACTCCTCCTCCTCACCATCCCTGACAGGTAATACTCCTCCTCCTCACCAGCCCTGACAGGTAATACAACTCTTCCTCACCATCCCTGACAGGTAATACTCTTCCTCCTCACCAGCTCTAGACAGGTAATACTCCTTCTCCTCCTCACCAGCTCTAGACAGGTAATACTCCTCCTCATCATCAGCCCTAGACAGGCAATACTCCTCCTCCTCCTCATCATCAGCCCTAGACAGGTAATACTCCTCCTCATCTCCAGCCCAAGACAGGAAATATTCTTCCTCCTCCTCATCACCAGCCCTAGACAGGTAATACTCCTCCTCATCTCCAGCCCAAGACAGGAAATATTCTTCCTCCTCCTCATCACCAGCCCTAGACAGGTTATCCCCCTCCTCCTCATCACCAGCCCTAGACAGGTAATACTCCTCCTCCTCCTCATCACCAACCCTAGACAGGTAATACTCCTCCTCACCATCCCTGACAGGTAATACTCCTCCTCCACAACATCCCTGACAGGTAGTACTCCTCCTCCTCACCAGCCCTAGACAGGTAATACTCCTCCTCCTCACCATCCCTGACAGGTAATACTCCTCCTCCTCACCAGCCCTAGACAGGTAATACTCCTCCTCCTCACCATCCCTGACAGGTAATCCTCCTCCTCCTCACCATCCCTGACAGTTAATACTCCTCCTCCTCACCAGCCCTGACAGGTAATACTCCTCTTCATCACCAGCCCTAGACAGGTAATACTCCTCCTCCTCATCACCAGCCCTAGACAGGTAATACTCCTCCTCATCACCAGCCCAAGACAGGAAATATTCTTCCTCCTCCTCATCACCAGCTCTAGACAGGTAATACTCCTCCTCATCACCAGCCCAAGACAGGAAATATTCTTCCTCCTCCTCATCACCAGCCCTGACAGGTAATACTCCTCCTCCTCACCAGCCCTAGACAGGTTATACATCTCCTCCTCATCACCAGCCCTAGACAGGTTATCCTCCTCCTCATCATCAGCACTAGACAGGGAATACTCCTCCTCCTCCTCACCAGCTCTAGACAGGTAATACTCCTCCTCATCATCAGCACTAGACAGGGAATACTCCTCCTCCTCTTCATCACCAGCCCAAGACAGGAAAAATTCTTCCTCCTCCTCATCACCAGCCCTAGACAGGTAATACTCCTCCTCCTCACCAGCCATGACAGGTAATACTCCTCCTGGTCACCAGACCTAGACAGGTTATCCCCCTCCTCCTCATCACCAGCCCTAGACAGGTAATACTCCTCCTCATCACCAGCCCTAGACAGGTTATCCCCCTCCTCCTCATCACCAACCCTAGACAGGTAATACTCCTCCTCACCATCCCTGACAGGTAATACTCCTCCTCATCACCAACCCTAGACAGGTAATACTCCTCCTCACCATCCCTGACAGGTAATACTCCTCCTCCTCACCATCCCTGACAGGTAATACTACTCCTCCTCACCAGCCCTGACAGGTAATACAACTCTTCCTCACAATCCCTGACAGGTAATACTCCTCCTCCTCACCAGCCCTAGACAGGTAATACTCCTCCTCCTCACCAGCTCTAGACAGGTAATACTCCTTCTCCTCCTCACCAGCTCTAGACAGGTAATACTCCTCCTCATCATCAGCCCTAGACAGGCAATACTCCTCCTCCTCCTCATCATCAGCCCTAGACAGGTAATACTCCTCCTCATCTCCAGCCCAAGACAGGAAATATTCTTCCTCCTCCTCATCACCAGCCCGAGACAGGTAATACTCCTCCTCATCACCAGCCCTAGACAGGTTATCCCCCTCCTCCTCAACACCAGCCCTAGACAGGTAATACTCCTCCTCCTCCTCATCACCAACCCTAGACAGGTAATACTCCTCCTCACCATCCCTGACAGGTAATACTCCTCCTCCTCACCATCCCTGACAGGTAATACTCCTCCTCATCACCAGCCCTGACAGGTAATACTCCTCCTCCTCACCAGCCCTGACAGGTAATACTCCTCCTCCTCACCAGCCCTAGACAGGTAATACTCCTCCTCCTCCTCATCACCAACCCTAGACAGGTAAAACTCCTCCTCTTCCTCAACAGCCCTAGACAGGTAATACTCCTCCTCATCACCAGCCCTAGACAGGTAATACTCCTCCTGCCCACCAGCCCTAGACAGGTAATACTCCTCCTCCTCCTCACCAGCTCTAGACAGATAATCATCCTCCTCCTCACCAGCCCTAGAAAGGTAATCCTCCTCCTCCTCCTCCTCACCAGCTCTAGACAGGTACCCTCCTCATCTTCCTCACCAGCCCTAGAGAGCTAATACTCATCCTCCTCACCAGCCCTAGACAGGTAATCTTTCTCCTGCTCCTCACCAGCCCTAGACAGGTAATACTCCTCCTCCTTTTTCACCAGCCCTAGACAGGTAATACTCCTCCTCCTCCTCCTCACCAGCCCTAGACAGGGAATCCTATTCTTCCTCCTCATTACCAGCCCTTGACAAGTAATCCTTCTCCTCACCACCACCAGCCCTAGACAGGTAATACTCCTCCTCATCACCAGCCCTAGACAGGTAATACTCCTCCTCATCACCAGGCCTAGACAGGTAATCCTCCTCCTCATCACCAGCCCTAGACAGGTAATACTCCTCCTCATCCTCACCAGCCCTAGACAGGTAATACTCCTCCTCCTCACCAGCCCTAGAGAGGTAATACTCCTCCTCCTCCTCAAAAGCCCTAGAAAGGTATTATTCCTCCTCCTCCTCACCAGCCCTAGAAAGGTAATCCTCCTCCTCCTCCTCACCAGCCCTAGAAAGGTAATCCTCCTCCTCCTCCTCCTCACCAGCTCTAGAAAGGTAATCCTCCTCCTCCTCCTCACCAGCCCTAGACAGGGAATACTCCTCCTCCTCCTCATCACCAGCACTAGACAGGTAATAATATTTCTCCTCCTCACCAGCTCTAGACAGGTAATACTCCTCCTCATCATCAGCCCTAGACAGGCAATACTCCTCCTCCTCCTCATCACCAGCCCTAGACAGGTAATACTCCTCCTCATCTCCAGCCCAAGACAGGAAATATTCTTCCTCCTCCTCATCACCAGCCCTAGACAGGTAATACTCCTCCTCATCACCAGCCCTTGACAGGTTATCCCCCTCCTCCTCATCGCCAGCCCTAGACAGGTAATACTCCTCCTCCTCCTCATCACCAACCCTAGACAGGTTATACTCCTCCTCACCATCCCTAACAGGTAATAATCCTCCTCCTCACCATCCCTGACAGGTAATACTCCTCCTCCTCATCACCAGCCCTGACAGGTAATACTCCTCCTCCTCACCAGCCCTGACAGGTAATACAACTCTTCCTCACCATCCCTGACAGGTAATACTCCTCCTCCTCACCAGCCCTAGACAGGTAATACTCCTCCTCCTCACCATCCCTGACAGGTAATACTCCTCCTCCTCACCATCACTGACAGGAAATACTCCTCCTCCTCACCAGCCCTAGACAGGTAATACTCCTCCTCCTCACCATCCCTGATAGGTAATACTCCTCCTCCTCACCAGCCCTGACAGGTTATACTCCTCCTCATCACCAGCCCTATACAGGTAATACTCCTCCTCCTCATCACCAGCCATAGACATGTAATACTCCTCCTCCTCACCATCCCTGACAGGTAATACTCCTCCTCCTCACCAGCCCTAAACAGGTAATACTCCTCCTCCTCCTCATCACCAACCCTAGACAGGTAAAACTCCTCCTCCTCCTCACCAGCCCTAAACAGGTAATACTCCTCCTCCTCCTCATCACCAACCCTAGACAGGTAAAACTCCTCCTCTTCCTCACCAGCCCTAGACAGGTAATACTCCTCCTCATCACCAGCCCTAGACAGGTAATACTCCTCCTGCCCACCAGCCCTAGACAGGTAATACTCCTCCTCCTCCTCACCAGCTCTAGACAGATAATCATCCTCCTCCTAAACCAGCCCTAGAAAGGTAATCCTCCTCCTCCTCCTCCTCCTCACCAGCTCTAGACAGGTACCCTCCTCATCTTCCTCACCAGCCCTAGAGAGCTAATACTCATCCTCCTCACCAGCCCTAGACAGGTAATCTTTCTCCTGCTCCTCACCAGCCCTAGACAGGTAATACTCCTCCTCCTTTTTCACCAGCCCTAGACAGGTAATACTCCTCCTCCTCCTCCTCACCAGCCCTAGAGAGGAATCCTATTCTTCCTCCTCATTACCAGCCCTTGACAAGTAATCCTTCTCCTCACCACCACCAGCCCTAGACAGGTAATACTCCTCCTCATCACCAGCCCTAGACAGGTAATCCTCCTCCTCATCACCAGCCCTAGACAGGTAATCCTCCTCCTCATCACCAGCCCTAGACAGGTAATACTCCTCCTCCTCCTCACCAGCCCTAGACAGGTAATACTCCTCCTCCTCCTCACCAGCCCTTGAGAGGTAATACTCCTCCTCCTCCTCAACAGCCCTAGACAGGTAATCCTCCTCCTCCTCCTCACCAGCCCTAGACAGGTAATACTCCTCCTCCTCCTCACCAGCCCCAGAAAGGTAATCCTCCTCCTCCTCCTCCTCACCAGCCCTAGACAGGTAATCCTCCTCCTCCTCCTCACCAGCCCTAAAAAGGTAATACTCCTCCTCCTCCTCACCAGCCCTAGAAAGGTAATCCTCCTCCTCCTCCTCACCAGCCCTAGACAGGTAATCCTCCTCCTCCTCCTCACCAGCCCTAGAAAGGTAATCCTCCTCCTCCTCCTCCTCACCAGCCCCAGAAAGGTAATCCTCCTCCTCCTCCTCACCAGCCCTAGACAGGTAATACTCCTCCTTCTCCGCACCAGCCCTAAAAAGGTAATACGCCTCCTCCTCATCACCAGGCCTAGACAGGTAATCCTCCTCCTCCTCCTCACCAGCCCTAGAAAGGTAATCCTCCTCCTCCTCCTCACCATCCCTGACATGTAATACTCCTCCTCCTCCTCACCAGCTCTAGACAGGTAATACTCCTCCTCCTCATCACCAGCTCTAGACAGGTAATACTCCTCCTCCTCACCATCCCTGTAATGTAATACTCCTCCTCCTCCTCACCAGCTCTAGACAGGTAATACACCTCCTCCTCATCACCAGCTCTAGACAGGTAATACTCCTCCTCCTCATCACCAGCTCTAGACAGGTAATACTCCTCCTCATCATCAGCCCTAGACAGGGAATACTCCTACTCCTCCTCATCACCAGCCCTATACAGGTAATACTCCTCCTCCTCATCACCAGCCCTAGACAGGTAATACTCCTTCTCCTCCTCACCAGCTCTAGACAGGTAATACTCCTCCTCGTCATCAGCACTAGACAG